>NW_022681455.1:26066677-26501677 GCF_009764315.1 Trachypithecus francoisi | reverse complement strand
CTAACACAGTTGAATGAAAATATTCCATAAGACAATATGTAAAGAAATTAGAAGCAAAATAAATGTCTCAAAATGACAAAGCAATTAAGTATATACACAAGATGAAGAAGAACATCAATAAAATCATGCAGTGTGCAATACAATGTACATTTATTAAAGTATATGCATTTTTAATGCAACAATAATACTAACAGGTAATAGACAAGTTTTTAATAGTTTATCACTGGCTAATTAAATAACAGCTTTAATTGTATTCATTTTGTAGCTTTTCTACAATGAGCATAAATGACATTTCCTTTTTTCTACATAACTTTTCTAACCTGCAAAAAAGAATATGGTTTAAAAGAAGAGATGAGATATCTTTGCTAAAATTTAATGCCTACAAAAGATACTTCTGAGCTGTGCATAGTATCCTGAAGCACCTGCCCTTCAAGACAGAATGCTTGTACCACATTTATGCAGCCAAATGCATATAGCAACATAAAGTAAACACATGTCATCTGGATATATATATTAAGACTCTTTTGATGGTCAGGCAGGGTGACTCATACATGTAATCCCAGCACTTTCAGAGGCCGAGGCGGGCAGATCACGAGATCAGGAGTTTGAGACCAGCCTGGCCAACATGGTGAAACCTCGTCTCTACTAAAACTACAAAAATTAGCCGGGCATGGTGGTGCATGCCTATAATCCCAGCTACTCGTGAGGCTGAGGCAGGAGAATCTCTTAAACCTGGGAGGCAGAGGTTACAGTGAGCTGAGATCACGCTGTTGCACTCCAGTTTGCACAATAGGGTCTCAAAAAAAAAAAAAAGAAAAGAAAAAAAAGACTCTTTTGAACATGGTGAACTGATTTCCCAGACTCTAGCAATTCCTGAGTGTCCTGCTTAGATTTTTTTTTTTTTTTAATGTACACTGGAACCCCAGTGGCCCCATGACAGGGTCTGGGCATCCTCTAAGCCACTTGGTGGCTTCCATTGTATCATCTCAAAATGAGAGAGCTTACTCCAGTTCATTGAGGGAAATACCACCAGAGTTCTGACTCCAGAGGCACTGGCCTAGGGAGGATAGTGTGTGTGAAGCCCAGCAGGGCCACTAGCTGTCCCCACCAATTACAGTCCTTGCGTAGGGGCCAAAGAAATGAATGCCAAAGAGAGTAAAAGAGGAGCAAAGGAGTCACATTCCAGGACCTTCCCTTGGGGACTTTTAAAGGAAACATGACAGCTGAGGATCAGTTGGTTGTTTTCTGCTGTTTCCCTTTATGTGATTCAAGCTCACTCAGAAGAAACACAATGAGACAATAGAATAGCCATCTCCTTCCATCTCTATTTACTCTAGGCATCTAAACTACCTGAATGTAGTGGTGTTTGAGAAGTATCATACGGTCAGATTGACTCAGTTTGAAACCTGTTTCTATCACTGGCAAGCTGTGAGATACTCTATATTTTCATTTTTCTTTCCTTTTTTTTTTTTTTTTTTTTTTTTTGAGACAGAGTCTCACTCTATCACTCAGGCTGGAGTGCAGTGGCGCGATCTCCTCTCACTGCAAGCTCCACCTCCTGGGTTCACGCCATTCTCCTGCCTCAGCCTCCCCAGTAGCTGGGACTACAGGTGCCCGCCACCATGCCCGGCTAATTTTTTGTATTTTTAGTAGAGATGGGGTTTCATCGTGTTAGCCAGGATGGTCTGGATCTCCTGACATTGTGATCCACCCGCCTCAGCCTCCCAAAGTGCTGGGATTATAGGCGTGAGCCACCATGCCTGGCCTACTTCACTTTCTTCATCTAAAAAAGAAATTGAGATAATAGTGCCTATCTCATAGAATTATTGTAAGAATTGCATGCATTAATGCATGTACGTAAGTGCTCAGAAGAGTGGGACACAACGTAAGTGCTTTTATCATCATTATCATCATCCTTATAATTTTCATTATCAGAACAAGGAGAGATCAGGGAGAAAATTATTGTTATACTTTAGGTCTGGATTACTAGAGTAGCATTCCAAATGAAGGCACCATTAAACTTTGCAAACCTGTATGACACCTTCATACCAATTAGAAAAAGACACCTCTTCGCAACCCCTTTCGAGATATTTGCCTCCTACCTGCTAAAAACACCCATCATAATACCCACAGACAGCCATGATGCTTTTTCTGGGAAAGGTGCCTCTTCCATTCGTGCAGTGTACAGCCTACAATTCACATAACAATCAGATGGAAGAATTCCCATGGCTTGGTGAAGGATGAGTTACTGGGTAACACAGAGGGATGATTCAAAGGAAAAGTAGAACAGGTCCAGAAAATGCCTAGATACATATGTAAAATTCCGGTAAGGTTATGACTAGCCATGTCCCAGGATTCAAAGCTTTTCTGAGATGTTAAAATGAATCATGTAAGTCCCCCAAATATAAGGAGTCCTCTTTCAAAAATAGGAAATGAAATGACACAGGTGTATGTGTCTGAGGTGATGGAGGAAATGAAGGAAGCCTCTAGATGCAGCTTGAGGTTCATGAGAGGCAGTTCCAGGGGACAAGTCACAGCTAGGGATCACTGGCATGCAGGAATCAGAAACCTAAATGGGGAAATATTTTTGAGGAAATGAACAGAGAAAGCTAAAAGCAAGGAGTTCTTCAGGCAATTTCTCTGTTTAGGTTCAACTCTGTCCTGAAACATGAAGAGCTCCGTAAGTGCACTCCCTTTTTGAGTCTCTAGTTTTGTGTCCTTCCCGTGATGAGTCTGCAGGCTGCGTGTCACTCACGTTCAGCTAAGACGTAGTGCCCCATAACTCCTCCTGTGGAGACAAGAGACCCAGGAAAGAGGCATCACAAACCTAGGCATCATTTTGCCTCTTCTCTGTTCCTTATTTTCCTCATTCACCCATCTCAGTTTAGACCTGGGCACTACTGGATTTCAAGAACCATTATCTCTCATCTGGAAATGCTTATTGGCTTTCTAATTGGTCTCCTCACCTCCCATCTAACTTCTTAACAACACATTCACCATATAAGGGAGATCATGGTCCTCCTTTCTTAGGATCCTTCAGTGACACTCCAGTGATTATAACCCAATATCCCAAAAGACCCTCGGACTCTGTATGAGCTGGCTTCTTTCTGCCTCTCTTTTCCCCACACCACAGATGTTCAGGGAGTAGAAATGCATAATTGGTGAGCGATGGCTATGCAAACTCGGGGTCAAGGTAGAGTAATTAGTTCTAACCTCCTAGTACGCCTTATACTCTCCCACTTGGCATGGTTGTTCCATCTGTGTAGACCTCCCATCATCTTCAACCTCACCTAATGGAATCAAGCTTCTCCTTCAAGATCCAGAAGGCTTTCTTGATCCCCAGCTGAATGTGATCATTCCTTCGTTTGACACCCTAAGCATTTGCTTCCTGCCTGCTTTAGGACCTCATGGGGTCTTCTTTAACTACATTCACTTGCTATCATTTTCATTCTCTACCAGATTTGGGTTCTGAGAATAGCCACAGTGACTTCTCAACCTCAAAGCCCCTGCACTACCTTAAACAGCTCTTGCAAAATAGTAGGTGCTCTGAAGATGTTTGTTGAATTAGAGACTTTCATTCTAGGGAGAATCATTATTTTCTGTCTCCCAAGGAGCTACTGGTGTCCCCAAAGAATATAAATAAGAAAAATGCTTCCCATGGATGTCAGATCCCCTCTGCCCCTCTTCCCACTGTGCTCTGGGGCAGAGATACTAAGAGACTTCTCCTTGTTCCTACTCACTTGAAGTCTGCCTCTTCCTTAATATTATGAACAAAATTCCAATGAACAAGATGATGACAAAAACAGCAATTCCACTGATGACTCCAATGACTAGGGTTCCAGATGGTGAGGGCTCTAAAACAGAAAAAGCAAGTTAAAGCCTTTGATTGCCACCCCCAGCCCACCCCCTAACAAAGAGCAGATCCTTGTCTAACTGCCATGATTACCCCCTCAGGCACTCCTCTCAACCCCCAATAGATTTTCTCAGCTCCTGGCTCTCATCAGTCACATACCCCAGATAGCAAGGAGGGGCTGATCCAGGCCTGGGTGCTCCACCTGGCAAGTATATCTCTGTTCTTCCCCTGGGGGTACAGTCAAAGTTATCCAGCCCTGGTAGGTCCCATCCCCATTGGGCAATACGTCTTTAGGTTTGACCTCCTTGGCATCCATTGGCTGCCTATCCTTCAGCCACTTCATGGTGATATTCTGGGGGTAGTAGTTCAGGGCCCGACACCGTAGAGTGGTCACTGAAGAGGTCACATGATGTGTCACCTTCACCAAAGGAGGCACTTGACAGGAAAGAGGAAGGATGAGGAGAGGGAATCTGTTTACCCTTGCCAGGAAGATTGGAACTTTCACTTCCTTCTATAGGTTGGAGGAAGGAAATTCCCTTTCAGAAAAAAAACAAGCTACAGGAGAGACACCATTTTGTGTCCTAAGATTGGGCTATAACACAGTGTCACTTGGAGCACAGTCAGATCAGCTTGTTCTCCTAACATGTAAATATACATATCAGTTACCTATGTTCTTTGTTCTGATAGATAAAATTGCCCTTTATGTGCATTGAAAACGATTGAATATAGATGGTTAGTTTCACCTGGGTCGACCTAGGAGGCATTGTTATAAGAAGGAGCCTTGTAAAATAGGTAGCTTCAGTGATTATTGCTATGTTCTGTGAAAGAAACTTTTAACCTAAAGCATTCTGCTACTCTGGTAAGTGGCCTCACTTGATATTTTGTCCTGGTATTCATATGATAGCTGACATCTCTGAATTCTCTCTTTTCTTTTTTCTTTTTTTTTTTTTTTTAAGATGGAGTCTCACTCTGTTGCCTAGGCTGGAGTGCGGTTGCGCGATCTCAACTCAGTGCAACCTTTGCTTCCCGGGTTCAAGCGATTCTCCTTCCTCAGCCTCCCAATTAGCTGGGACTACAGGCGCGCATAACTGCACCCAGCTAATTTTTGTATTTTTCACCATGTTGGTCAGGCTGGTCTCAAACTCCTGACCTCGTGATCCACCTGCCTTGGCCTCCAATTGCTGGGATTACAGGGGTGAGTCACTGCGCCTGGCCTTGACATTTCTGAATTCTTAACAGGTATACATATACAAAGGATTATTGGTTAAATAAAAAGCAAGGGCTGCAGACACTTCCCTTTAAGCCATATGAATGGAGAAAAGAAATTAAACCCATGACTTGTGGTTGCCTCATACATCTCAATTACAAGGTAGAGACTCTAGGATTGAGAAAGTCCCTTCCCAGAATTTGGAGAGGCACACAACCTCAGCCACCTCTGAAACTCCAACCAGGGATTCCATGCCCTACATCCTCCTCCACTCTGCCACTAGAGTATGGGGGCAGAAGTGTGTTTCCACCATACCTGGCCGGTCGAAAACACCTCTCCCCAGCTCCAGCAACTGCTGCAGCTGCGCAGGGCAGTCCCTCTCGAGGTAGGCCCTGTTCTGCCTGGCCCGAATCTTGTGCCTTTCCCACTCCAGCTTGGTGGGCCAGGCCCTGGGTTCTGCTGCTCTCCAATCCAGCGTGTCAGGGCAGAATTCAAGGTGGTCCCGCCCATCGTACCCGTACTTCCAGAAGCCCTCGGTACTGTTGTCCTCTTGCATTTTGCAGCCCAGGATGACCTGCAGGGTGTGGGACTCTGGAAAAATCCCCAGCCTTGTTACTGCAACCAAAGGAGTAGGTCCCTATTTCCACCATCCCCAAGGACCAAATGATCTCAGGAAGTAAATTCTTTCCCTCTTCCCTGCTCCCACAAGACAGCAGATTTCCAGCTGTTTCCTTCAAGATGCATGAAAAGATGAAAAGCTCTGACAACCTCCAGAAGGTGAGGCCCCCTCTCCACATACCCTTGCTGTGGTTGTGATTTTCCATAATAGTCCAGAAGTCAACAGTGAACATGTGATCCCACCCTTTCAGACTCTGACTCAGCTCCAGCCACATCTGGCTTGAAGTTCTACCGGAAACCCATGGAGTTCGCGGCTCCACACGGCGACTCTCATGATCATAGAACACGAACAGCTGGTCATCCACATAGCCCAAAGCTTCAAACAGGGAAAGACCAAGGTCCTGCTCTGAGGAACCCATGAAGAGGTAGTGGAGAGAGTGTGAACCTGGAGACAGAGCAACAGGCCTTCACCATGTGCAGTAGGAGGGGAGCTGGATGTTGAAGCTCCACACACCTGCATCAACTCATACTATCAGTTGTGTCTGGTCCTCTATTGTGAAGGGTGAGTTGCAGTCCCATCTTTCTTCCATTTGACAGTCCTGGCTGCTCTCTCTTTGTGTGACTTTCTCTGCCACATGTGGCTGCCATCCCCTCACTGCCCCCAGACCCTATTCCAATACTCATGATTAGACAGACTCCACTAAAGCTGGTGGATTCTAGAAAATGTTAAGATATCTCTAGCTATGGTAGTTGAACTCAGGAGTTGGTGCTCAGAGCAAATTAGACCCAAATCCTGAGGAATTCATAAAGGTTTTTTTGTTTTTTTTGTTTTTTTTTTTGAGACTGAGTCTCACTGTATTGCCCAGGCTGGAGTGCAGTGGCACAATCTTAGCTCACTGCAACCTGCACCTCCTGGATTCAGGGGATTCTCCTGCCTAAGCCTCCTAAAAACCTGGGACTATAGGCATGTGCCACCACATCAGGCTAATTTTTGTATTTTTAGTAGACATGGGGTTTCACCATGTTAGCCAAGCTTGTCTCAAACTCCTGACTTCAAGTGATCTGCCTGCCTCAGCCTCCCAAAGTGCTGAGATTGCAGGAGTGAGCCACTGTGCCCAGCCTTGGCCCTGAATTCTTACACTGAACTGCCTATATGGCCTCACTACTTGGATGCCTGACTGGAATCTCAAACTTAGGATGTCCAAATCCAGATTCTTGATTTACCCCAAACTGCTCTTTCCTCTGCCTTCACCATCTCAGAAATGGCATTGCCAGTTACCTCACTGCTCAGGCCAATAAAATTAAAATAAAGAACAAAGTCAACTTTAACTCTTCTCTTTTTTCAGGGGGTGGGGGGAGACAGGATCTTGCTCTGTCATCTAGACTGAAGTATAGTGGCACAATCATGGCTCACTGCAGCCTCAACTTCCTGGGCTCAAGCAATCCCCCACACCTCAGCCTCCCTAGTAGCTAGGATCACAGGTGCATGCCACCACACCCGGCTAGTTTTTGTATTTTTTGTAGAGAAGGGGTTTTGCCATGTTGCCCAGGCTGGTCTTGAACTCCTGAGCTCAAGAATCTGCCCTCCTTGGCCTCCTCCTTGGCATGAGCTACCACACCCAGCTAATTCTTCTCTTTCTCTCACATGACATAGACTCCTTCATCAACTTCCTTCAAAATATATTCAGGAGACAACGGTTTCTCTCCCTTTTATGTTCCCACCCAGCCCACTCCACCATCTCTTGTGTGGACTGTGTAACAGCTTCCTGGATGGGCTCCCTGCTTTTACTGTTGCTCCCTTCATTCTGCTTTCCACATAGTAGCCAGAGTAATCTTTTTAAAGCCTGTGACAGATCACAGTTACTCCTTGGCTAGAATTCACATCACAGCCTACAGGCACCTGCACAACCTTGTTTGTGGCTCCTCTTCTGACCCCATTACCTACTTCTTGGCCTCCAACCCCCAGCACTACTTTTTTTTTTTCAACCCGAGCTTCTTAACCAGGAGTTTGTCTCCTAGGTGACATGTGGCAAAGTTTAGAGACATTTTTGGTTGTCAAGACTGGGGGAGTGCTCCTAGCACCTAGTGAGTAGGGAGGATGAGTGTTCCTAGCACCAAGTGAGTAGAGACGACAGGATACTGCTGGACATGCTACATGCAGATGGTAGTCCCTGTTCCCACCCCCAACACACACACACACATGAGTAGTGCTGAGAAAACCTGCTTTTTAATCCAACTTGCCAGGCCCACTCAGTTTTCCTGGGAAATACTGCTCCCAGTCAATATCATTCTTATTTCCTTCATGTCTCTGCTCAAGTGTCAGCCCCAGAGTGACTTGTCCTGACTTCTCTGCTTCTCACAACACCCATCGTTTCCTGATGTTGCATATCTTTCTGCTCATTTGCTTATTGTCATCTCTCCCACTAGAATGCAAAATATCAAAGGGTAAAGACTTGTTTCCCTGCTCTCTCCCTTGGGCCTTGAACAGTGCAACACATGGTTGGGACTCATTTACACTTGTAAACAATGAATATTTCTGCTCAACCTGAAATTTTATTATTCAGCCTCTAATGCAGTGTGATGTTTAAGACTCATAGCTATGAAGTGGAGACATGAGCTCTGCCACCAAAGCCCAGTGTACTATTGAATAAACTTGCCAGGAAGCAGGCTGTGCATGCCTCATTCTTGTCATGTGTAAAATGTAGATACACATAGTACCAAAACTCAAAGTGCTGTGCTGAGGCTGGCGTGTGACCCACAGAACACTGTGCTAGACTACAGGGCAAAATCACTCTCAACTAAGATTAGAAGCAGCTATAGTACTTGAAATTATATCAGAAAACCTGATTACTTATATACTTTGTAACCTGAAAAGAGTTATTTAATCTGAATTCCAGTTAACTTCTAGTAAATAAACATATTATTAGCTCCTACCTCCCTATGCCTAGTGAAAATCAAATAGGATCAGATATGAATGTAACTTACAACTGAGTGCATTGCTTACATGTTCATTATCAGTACTTTGACGTTCTTTAGAGGCCTCTTAATTACACAGCACACTGCAAATCAATAAAACCTGGCTGAAAAGAGAACTGTTCAGTTCAAACATTGAAAACTAACATATACTCAATTTTCCAGGCAAAAGAACAATTGCCAAGAGTGGGGAAAGGCCCGAGGTAGGCCTCTCTCAGAAGCCTCCCACCCCGGAGACCTCCACCCCAGGTCTCACCAAAAGTGAGTGGAATGGTGAAGAATTCAGATCCCCAGCCCCACTCTTCCGCGCCCCCACCACCCAGCGCATTCGTTCCGAGGTGGAAACCCCGTGCGGATCCTGCTGTGGGTTCGCTCAGCCTTCTCAGCAAGCATGCAGGGAAGAACTTCCTGTTTAGAGATGACTGGGGAAAAAACTGCACAGCTGACATTGGAAATAAACCCGAGATCCAGGTCCAAGGAACCCCAGGCTCACCTCAGCTCAAGTGAGGAACTACGAGATTTATTTAAAAGCATTCTGGTTGGGGGAAGGGAGTGGGCGGTTCGAAAAGTCACTCCGAAGAGCCGGGACAGCCGGGGGAGGGGACAGGTCCTGGGGCGAGGGACCCCCATATGCAGCTCAGTAGCAGGCATTCCCTCCCGGGGTCTGGACGCAGAAAGTAGGGAGAGGGGACTACGGATAGGGCTGAGCAGGTCCTCCAAAGTTAGCAAACTCCCAAGCGCAAAGAAAAGCTAGTTTCGATTTTTCCACCCCCGCCGCGCCCCTCGTTGGCCCGCAGCCCTTGGACTCACGCAGCAAGCGCCCCTGCAGGACCGCGGTCTGCAAAAGCATCAGGAGGAGAAGCGCCGGCCTGGCTCGCGGGCCCATTTCCCCAGCTCTGACCGCACGTCCCCGTTAAGTCTCCGCTTCTTTGGTGGGGCGGGGAAACGGCGATGGCTCCAGAAGTCACCCTACAGCTATTGCCTAGGCTCAGGAGATGCCCAGTAAAACTTCCTGGTGAAAAGCAATAGGTCTTCAGAACTTTAATTCTCTCTCTCCTACAGCAGAAGGTATCTGCTTGTGAAACTCTAGGTGATCCAGTGTCCCCTTGGTTTTTAAATCCTGAAGGAGTGTTGCTGATTGGGGAAAGTATCTTCACAATGTTCTGATGGAAACTTTAGATATTTAAATATTTATTATTTTCAAAATTCAATTATACATTTAAAAATTTTATCTCGACCTTAGACCAACTTATATCTTATTTGATTTAGAAATATAAAGCTTTTTCATTTTGATTTTGATCCAAATTAATTAAATCATAACGTTAACCAGTTAGATCCTACTGAAACACCTTCCACAGCCTTCATAATTGAATTATCTGACATGTTTTTCACAAACTTTACAGTATTGGGATGACTTGGAAAATGATTAAACATATTGAGGCCTGCTCCTAACCCCAGATACACTGATTTAATGGGTAATTGTTAGGTAGTTAGACATTAGCAGCTGGGAGGGGACGACAGAAGAGAGCGGAAAGGCTGTCACTAAGACAGCCACTGGCCCACCTAAGTTCAGGCCCAAGACTACCTTAACGCCACCCTAAGGGATGGAGTTTATGATGCAGTCTGTGGCCAAAATATCCTGGAGAAAGAGAAAGGAGGGTACAGGTGGAAATTCCCTAAAGTGGCACATACCCAATAACACAAAACCCTGTCCTTCATTATATTACCCATGACCATCATTATAATAGAATTTACATACAATTTTGACCCCATCCCTGGGAGGCTTTTCTTAACGAATTATAGGTAAGAACATGCACAGTTTAATTTTAGTTTATATAGCTATAAAATTCAATCACATAACATCATCCTGTCACTCAGATACAGCCCAAACCTCAACTCCTCCCCACAAACCCGATAAAAGCACCTTAAGCTCTGTAAAGAGGTGCCGATTTCACTTTGCAGAAATCAGCCCGCTCTCCCTCTGTGAGTGTATTATTATGCTTCAATAAACTTCGCTTTAAACTTGCATTTTGGTGTTAGTTTGTAGTTCTTTGCTCACTATCACAAGAACTGAGATTGCTAGTTCAGAGCTCCGGCTCTAATAATCTCCTCAGTTAAAGGATCCATCCCAATGCAGAATTCCCGGTAACAGTACGGGATGCCACCTGGGCAACAAGATTTTAAAAGCTTTCCTCTTCCCTCAATGAAGTTTGGGAATTATTGCCTTAGACATTTCAAACCATATAAATAAATTTAATACACCTGATTTGCTCCAAACCTTTACATATTTAGCAAATTCAACAGGCATTATTTTTGTAAGTGTGTATACAAATATTGGCAATTCAAGAAAATCAAACCTAGGATATCAAAGCCTCAACTGTAGGTGAACAGATAAAATAACATTGGAAAAATGTAGAATATTGATGGTGGGCACATTGGGGCTGATAGTACTATTCCTTTTTTTCAATTTTTGGTAACATATACTTCGCATACCATACAATTCATCTATTTAAAATACAAAATTGGCCTGACTCGGTGGCTCACGCCTGTAATCCCAACACTTTGGGATGCCAAGGCAGGCAGATCACCTGAGGTCAGGAGTTTGAGACCAGTCTGGCCAACATGGTGAAACCCCGTCTTTACTAAAAACACAAAAATTAGCCAGGCATGGTGGCAGGCACCTGTAATCCCAGCTACACGAGAGGCTGAGGCAGGAGAATCGCTTGAACCTGGGAGGCGGAGGTTGCAGTGAGCTGAGATCGTGCCATCGCACGCCAGCATGGGAGACAAGTGTGAAACTTCATCTCAAAAAAAAAAAAAAAAAAAAAATTAGCTGTGTGTGGTGGCAAGCGCCTGTAATCCCAGCTACTCAGGAGGCTGAGACAGGAGAATCGCTTGAACCCCAGAGGCGGAGGTTGCGATGAGCCGAGATCGCACCATTGCACTCCAGCCTGGACAACAGGAGCGAAACTCCGTCTCAAAAATAAAATAAAATAAATAAAATAAAATGCAAAAAATAATGGATTATAGTATATTTACAGAGATGTGTAACTATTACCAAAATTTTACAACATTTTCTATCTCCCCCAAAAGAAACCATGTTCCCCTAATTCAGTACCCCTAATTCATCACCTCCCAGATTCCTCCATTCTCCCCCTTCTTCCCTCCCAGTCCTAGACAATCATTAATCTACTTTCTTTCTATTTGGAACATTTAGTACTCATAGGCCCATATAATATATTGCTTTGTCATGACTGGCTTCTTTCATTTAGCATAATGTTTTTATGTATGTTTTTCATGGACTAATAATATCTATTTTAAGGACATACCACAACATATTTTATTTATTCATTCATCAGCTGATGGAGATTGGTTTGTTTCTACTTTATGGCTATTGGGAATAGTGCTGCTAAAAACATTTATGTACAAGCTTTTTTTGTGGACTTATGTTTCGATTTCTTTTGGTTATATATATAGGAGTGGGTTTGCTGGGTCATATGGTAACTTTGTTTAACTTTTTGAGGAATAGCTACATTCTTTTCCAAAGTAAGCATTTTGCCCTCCTATCAGCAGTGTATGAGAGTTCTGATTTCTCTCCATTTTTGCCTGGGTTTTTGAATCAGGCCCCCAGATAGAACAAAAACGTGGTTATTCAGTTGTTCCACCATCACTTGTCGAGAAGACTGTTTTTTTCACTGAAGTGTTTTGGCACGCTTATCAAAAATCAATCTACCATAAATGTGAGATTTTATTTCTGGAGTCCCAATTTTATCCCATTATGCTATAATCCTATTTTTTTTTTTTTTTTTTTTTTTTGACAGAGTCTCACTCTGTTGCCCAGGCTGGATTGCAGTGGCGTGATCTTGGCTCACTGCAACCTCCACCTCCCGAGTTCAAGTGATTCTTCTGCCTCAGCCTCCCAAGCAGCTGGGATTACAGTTACCTGCCGCCATGCCTGGCCAATTTTTGTATTTTTAGTAGAGACGGGGTTTCATCGTGTTGGTCAGGCTGGTCTGGAAGTCCTGACCTCAGGTGATCTGTCCACTTCAGCCTCCCAAAGTGCTGGGATTACAGGTGTGAGCCACCATACGCAGACTGTAATCCTATCTTTATGTCAGGACTACACTGTCTTGATTACTATAGCTTTGTAGTAAGTTGAATTCAAGAACTTTCTCAACTTCAAATATGATCTTCTTTTGGAAGACTATATCAGCTATTCTCAGTCTGCTGAATTTCCATAGGAATTTTAGGATCTATTATCAATGTCTATTCTATTTTTGTATGTGTTTTAATATTTTCATAAGAATGCATTTAAAGATTTTTTTTTTTTTTTTAAGAAAAACAGTAAAAATCAGAACACTGGGGGTCAGGCGCATTTAATAGGCAGAAGAAGGATAAAAACTCGTCATATAAACAAAAAAGAAATGACCAACCATATTCTGGAAGCCATCGAGTGGTTATTGGTGCCAAAGTTGCAGAGAAATGTTGTCAGATGTACCTGAAAATTGTCCATTGTATTTGGACATTAAGAGACTTAGAAGACTTAAGCCATAGATTGCTCAGTGAGACCCCGAGGTTAAATGGTCTGAAGGTGAATAGACTATTTCATCTTCAAGAGAGCAGGTAGGAAGCTATAAATCCAGGTCTAAAAAGTTGACTGAACTGGTAAGGAAGAAACTCTCTGATCTTAAGCCACTCTACCCTGGCTCCACCTTCTGCTGCAAGCACACAGAAATGCTGAAATTCAACACTCACAAAGGCTAGTAAGCTGGAAATGACACAAATTACTCCTGGGAAAGTCAAATTCAGAATTAGGCCATATTTGTTGGGGTTCAGATTTCCATGTACACTTGGGAAAGGGTTTAGCGTATAGGCACATGCATGAAGGGAACAAGTATAGGGCTGTGTTCATAAGGTCAAGAGTTGAAGGCCAGGCATTGTGGCTCTTGCCTGTAATACCAGCACTTTGGGAGGCTGAGGCAGGAGGATGGCTTGAGTCCAGGAATTCAAGACCAATCTGGGAAACATAGGTAGACCCTGTCTCCACAAAAAAATTAAAAAATAAAATTAATCAGGTGTGGTGGCACACACTTGTGGTCCCAGCCACTCAGGAGGCTGGGAGGATCACTTAAGCCTGGGACATTGAGGCTGTAGTGAGCCATGATAGTGCTACTGCACACCAGTCTAGGTGACAGAATGAGACCCTGTCTCAAAAAAAAGAGCAGTATCCACACCCCAGGAAAGTGGTTGAAGATCTATTTTTCTCTGTAAACCTAATACAGAATAGAGTGACAAATGTGTGTTGTGGAAAGAAATGGGGTGAGAGCCATGTAGATGCAAAACAATACATCCCCACATAACACTTGTTAATTATCCTTTTCCACCCACTTATGGGATGAATTGCATCTCCCCAAAAGATATTCTGTCCTAATCCTCAGTAGAGAATCATGAGAACATGATCTTATCTGGAATAGGGTGAGTTAACTGGTTAAGAAGAGATTATAGTGGAATAGGGTGAGTCCTCCAAGCAATGACTGGTATCCTCACAGACACAGAGGCACAATGGCCAGGTAGAGATGGAGGCAGAGATTGGAGTTATGCTGCCACAAACCAAGGAACACAGGAAGCTGCTGGAAGTGGAAACAGGCAAGAAAGAATCCTTTCCTGGAAGCTACAGAGGGATCTTGACCCTGATCATACCTTGATCTCAACTGGCCTACATAACTGTGAGAAAATAATTATCTTTTATTCTAAGCCACCCAGTTAATGGTACTTTGTTATGGCAGCCCTAAGGAACTTGATATACATTCCTTTTACTGTCATAGAAGTTTTGAGTCTTTTAAGTAGGTCTGTCCCCTTCCTCCTAGTGTCAACGCATGGAATTTCTCTCTTTGTGCCTTGAAAAGTGAAAGGTCTTTGAACTGCTAATGAGATAAATCTCAGCATGAAACCAGGTGCTGTACCTCACACCTGTAATCTCAGCACTTTGGGAGGATGAGGCGGGCAGATCACTTGAGGTCAGCAGTTCTAGACTACTCTGGCCAACATGGTGAAACCCCATCTCTACCAAAAACAAAAAAAGTTATCCTAGCCAGGCATGGTGGAACACACCTGTAGTTCCAGCTACTCGGGGGGCTGAGGCAGGAGAATTGCTTGAATCTGGGAGGTGGAGGTTGTAGTGAGCCGAGATAACACCACTGCACTCTAGCCTGGGTGACAGAGCAAGACAGTCTCAAAAAAGAAAAATGAAATTTCAGCATTATAGGATAAAATGTTTCCCCTTCCCCTCAAACTTTAAAAAAGCAGAAGTCTGCATCATAAAATGGTCTTTGCCAATGTTATTTTTAGTATAACAAAGGAATCTTGCAAGGCTACCATATCTCAGCAATTGTCACTATGTTTTGTAAGAATCACTTCCTAAAGTGTCTGCATTGATTGTTTGTCTCATTTAATTTTTTGTTTCTTGTGTCATACTGCAATGGATATCTGTCTTGTTAGTATAAATATTTGTGCATTTTGTTGTTGTTAAAACAACTTTTTTGGCCTGTCTTCTTCCACCTATGAGGTAATATAAAACTCATATTTAATACGTTTTGTAGCAGGACAAGCCACAGACAAAGCCCCTCAGACACCGAGTTAAAGAAGGAAGGGCTTTATTCAGCTGGGAGCTTTGGCAAGACTCACATCTCCAAAAACTGAGCTCCCCGAGTGAGCAATTCCTGTCCCTTTTAAGGGCTTACAACTCTAAAGGGGTCCATGTGAGAGGGTCGTGATCGATTGAGCAAGCAGGAGGTATGTGATTGGGAGCTACATGCACCAATAATCAGAACAGAACAGAACAGAACAGAACAGGGATTTTCACAGTGCTTTTCCATACAATTTCGGGAATCTATAGATAACATAACTGGCTAGGTTGGGGGTCGATCTTTAACCAGACCCAGGGTGAGACACCGGACTGTCTGCCTGTGGATTTCATTTCTGCCTTTTAGTTTGTACTTTTTCTTTCTTTGGAGGCAGAAATTGGGCATGAGACAATATGAGGGATGGTCTCCTCATTATTCACCCCCTTTGAGAATCTCACTCTTTAGTGGGAGTTCTCACTTTTATTCTCACTACCCATGTCTTCTTGAAAGACAGATTGACAGTGATTCATGTAGTACACTTGTGCTGCAGCATTTTGGTGAGCTAAGATAGCAATGAAGCTTTTTATCACTTGAAGAAGCACAGGTAGAAAACAAGGGAGCAGTAATCAGATTTCTATTGCTATTATAACTACTATTATAAGAGTTTTAAATCTTAGCACTGGGAACCATTTTTCAAACATGACCCCAGGGTCAAATCCATGCCACACTTGCACGGGCACATGTACCAGTTTTGTCATATCTCTAACTATATAACTACTTGCCCTTGATTATCTATGTGTAGTCAGCAATTAGTAAGGTTAAATTTCCTACAGACCCCTCCTTCAGTTGCTAGCAAGTAGTTGAGAGCCAATCTGTTTTGATAGATAGCATTTGTCATCTGAGTTTCTTTCCGGGCCAGAATAGTCAAGGCTCTGCTGATCTTATTAGTGATTATTTCTAATCACTAATAAGATCACTACACAGCTTGTAACTGTATGATTCAGTTGAGTGTGTAAATGGTGGTCTGGTATCCCCACGAGCTATCTTGTGCCCAAGTAGCAGGCCCATAATATTGTATGATTCTCTCGGGGCCCATTCATTATTTTTCCAATTTTCTATAGCTATACCTTTTTTTTTTTTTTTTTTTTTTTTGTGGGAAGCAGAGACAGGGAAGCCCAGGAGTTTGCCTGTCTTTATGGGAAGTAGGAAGAAAGATGGTTTAACAGTGCCAATAGCACAACTACCTGCCCACTGGTTGGGTAATTTGGCATAAGCTGTATGCCCACATATCCAGTATAACCCGGTGGGGGCTGTCCAGTCCCAGTGGGACTCTGAGTGGGTCCACACAGTTTGCAACTTTCGGAATTTACTAAATGGATTTTTCTTAGTGTGGTTTGAACTCCACTAGGTGGCTGTTTTTGTAGTACTATTATACAATTTTTGCCCAAGGCAGCTGAGTCTTCCCATAGGAAGGGTGAAGTCCTTTCCCACTCTTGCTATACAGTATTGTCTACTGATTGAGGCTTTTAGTACCCAGAAGTTATCAGGGTGATTCTTTTGAGCCAGGAATTTATCAGGAACTGGGTCTGTAGGTACTAATTCTCGGGCTTCCCATGGCCATTGATTTCCCATTACAGTTCATCCACATACATAACACGAAGTGACATTGAGAGACTCAGCTACATGCTCAGCTAACTGCAGAAACAAATTTCTTGTTTTTCCTGGAATTTCTGGTACCAGCACATTCAGTTCATCATAGAAGTTTTGAAATACTGGCTTAGGAGAGCATTTATAAACTTCTCCTCAAACCACCATATTTATTCGAGGATTCAGTCCAGCCCCATCTATTTCTAGGGTTACATGCTCCCCTTTTTTCCAGCGAGAATCAAGGGGATTGGTTATTACTAGGTCTAAGGGGTTACACTGACCACTGGTACAGGAAGGGCCACTTTTCCCTTTCTGAAGGTGGACAGGATTATTTTTATTTTTTATCCAAGTAGCCTAAATGACACAAGACCAGTATCTACATTTATTTCCACACAGTCCTAATTTATGACAAATGTACTTATTTTCTGCCATATAGCCTCATTCCTAATTAAGAGAACCACATCCTATTTCTAACTTATTACTATTAATGACAGCTCAGGCATCAAATTTCAAGATGACTTGTTTGGGTACTCCTTTTTCTTCTGTTTTGGCTAACACTTTACTCATATCATTTATGAGCCCCCACCAATCTTCAGTCCTTAATCTTATTTCAAAAACTGTGATCATGGGAGGCTCAGATGGGTCATAACACACATCAGGTTGGTCATTTCCTGGGCTATATACCTTGTATAGAATAGCATTATACAAACAAGTTCTTTTTAGAGTCCCTGTATGCTTATAATAACCATAAAATAATAGGACTGTAGCAACATTTTGTCCTACCTCAGTGACTTGATGTATACACTGGGAACAGTCCTCTGTCTGAGGAAGATCAGTTGACGTCTTTACTGTCCAAGTTCAAATTTTAAGGAAAATGAGTCCTGTGATGAGTTTTCTCATGCTTCGGCCATGTGTGGACTAGTCAGCTTCCAGGAGTGACTGGAGCAGGGCTTGTTGTCTTCTTCAGAGTCACTTTGCAGGGGTTGGCGAAGCTGCCACATACAGCTCACAGTCTACTGATGTTCAAGGATGGTTTTGGAGGTTGAGCCCACTAGAATAAACTGAGTCCAATACCTCTACACAGTTATGTTCAACTGGGCTCTCTGATACCAGGAGCAAGGTGGTGGAGTTTAGGGTATTGTAAACTTCAATGGTTATGCGGGGATTTTCACATAGCAAGTTTTGGTTCTTGGTTAATCTAGCATTTGTTAGCCAATGATGTATTCATTAAAGTCACCACAGCATGAGAGGCCTTTAAGTTTAAGTTTTGTCCAAGAATTAGCTTATCTGCCTCTTGTGCTAGCGGGGCTGTCACTGCCAAGGCTCTGAAGCATGGGGCTAACCCTTAGAAACTCCATCTAGCTGTTTGGAGAGGTAGGCTACTGGCCGCTGCCAGGGCCCTACAGTCTGGGGCAAAACTCCAACCGCCATTTTTTCTCTTTCTGACACATAGAGTGTAAAGGGCTTTGTCAGGTCAGGTAGCCCCATGGCTGGGGCCAACATGAGTTTTTCTTTTAACTCATGAAAAACTCATTCTTGTTGGTTGTAATAGATGTAGTTTATCCAATCTACATTTTTATTAACTGTTACCCACCAAAATATTGACTCAAATCCTGCAACTATTTGATTTTGGGCTTTAAATTGATCTGATATTCCCCATGGAACTCCAATTGCATCTAAATAGATGTGAGAGTTGAAAGACCTATAAGGGGCTTCTCTCACTTTACGATGTCTTGTTTTTCCTCCCTCTGGTTGATGAAATGCCAGGGTGAAAGGGATAGCCAATTGGACTAAAGTACAAGTGCCACTCCAGTTATTCGGCAGAGTGCCCAGTAAAGGTCTACCACAATACCACCACACATCTGCTCGGGGATGAGCAAGGGCTGACTGATTGATAAGCTCTTGAAAATTCTTTTTTTTTTTTTTTTTTTTTTGAGGCGGAGTCTCGCTCTGTTGCCCGGACTGGAGTGCAGTGGCCGGATCTCAGCTCACTGCAAGCTCCGCCTCCTGGGTTTACGCCATTCTCCTGCCTCAGCCTCCCGAGTAGCTGGGACTATAGGCGCCCGCCATCTCGCCCGGCTAGTTTTTGTATTTTTAGTAGAGACGGGGTTTCACCGTGTTAGCCAGGATGGTCTCGATCTCCTGACCTCGCGATCTGCCCGTCTCGGCCTCCCAAAGTGCTGGGATTACAGGCTTGAGCCACCGCGCCCGGCCGAAAATTCTTAAGTTCTCTGCATCTCTTCAGGTCTCCAAGGAGTGCTAAGTTTCCTCCCTGTCATTAAACAAGAAGTGAATTTTGTGTTAGGAGATGGAAGCTGGATGGTCCTTGGGGGCTGACCTGCAGGGTGCCAGACTTTGAGATACAGCAGAGAGAGCTTGGCATGACTTATTACTCCAGGCTGTAGAATGCTGGAAAAGAGTTACCATGCAGCCCATGCCTAGTCAACTGGAGGACCACCTAAGTGGAAAGGGGACAATGTGGGCCTCTGGCCTGCCATGTGCACAAGCATAACAATTGCTTTTGTTTAATGTGTGGATGGAATATTTGATCCATTCCAACCAGGCATTTGCATCTTGGTATCCTGCTTAATTGCCAAAATTTGTTTTAAGTCTTTAACTTCTATGATCCTGTAGTAAAATGAATGTATGATTTCAGGAAATTACAAAAACTGGTCGGGGCAGTCCATCCTTGCTCTTTAGTGGTCCATGCAACGTTGGACCAACTACGGCATAAAAGCTCTATATTGAGGGGCAAGACTCCTGGTTGACACTGGTGTCTTTATCGAAATCTCCCTGGATTAAATGGTCCCAATTTACTAATGCCCAGTCTAAAGAGAGTCAAGAGGGACAGAGGTACTTTTCTGAAGTAGAGAGCTGTCTTTGACTTGGCAAGTCCCCACAGGGTATAACAAGGCAAGCATTAAATTCAACAGTTTGAGGCAAAATTGACTTGGTTATGTTAATAACTAGATGGTCAGAAATAGAGTGAGGAAAGAAGAAAGAGTAATAGAATATGTGAAGGAGTTAAATTTTTCTTAGCTTTAGTTTGGTAGAGTTTTCCCCTGGGACTAAGGGGAACAAGAAATTTGTTTTTGCAGTTAGCTGAGCATGTAGCCCAGTCTCCCATGACTCTGGAGGGGTTGGCACCTTCTTGACTTGGGTGTGATGAGTCCATCCCTTTTTCACTGTATGAACAGCACTCTCAGTGGTTAGCAGCACAAGGTAGGGTCCTTCCTAACCTGGCTCGAGTTTTCCTTCTTCCCACCCTTTGATGAGAACATGATCTTCAGGCTGGTGCTGGTTTATCGGAAATTCTAGGGGTGGTACGTGTGCTAAAAGACTTTTAGTTTTGAGGGAAAGGAAAGTGGAAGATAAACCAAACATATAATTTTTAAGAAATTGACCTTTTGTTTAAAATGTGAGGACATCAGCAGTGGACTTTATAGTCCCTGATGCCTTCTTACTGAGAAATTTCCTTTAGCACCTATGTTTATTAGTTTTTAGAACAAAGAAAGTCAAACACTATTTCATATTTGACAACACTTCCTGTATGTTTATACCAGATAAGCTAGATTTCACCTTTATATTAGTGTGTTATTAATGTTAAACTTAGCTTTAATAAAACTTTGTAGACATATTTATTTAATTTTTAATGTCTGACCATAAGGTAAGATTTTTATATACTTTTATTTAACCTTTTATAATTTTTGTTAAAGAACAGGTTAGTGCTTTAAGAAAAACCCGTTGTGTTTTTTTTTTTAATGTTCAGTTCACAGAAAAACTGGATTATACCCCTTTAACTTTAGCCAATATGCTTAGACACAGAATTTTCTTTACAATTAACGTTTCAAAAATTGCTTAAACCTTCAAAACAATTTTTGTAACCTTTTAATGTAGGTAAAAATCCACAGTCTTATGCCTCCTTATAATCCTTTTACCAAAAGTATATTTTACTTTCCTTATATACCTTGTACATAAACTGTTTCTTCAATAGTTTTATATTCAGGAGGCCTAATTACTTTTAAATTATACAACATTTCTTGCATAAATTTCTTTTTCTAACACATCTTTTTTTTTTCATGACTTTCACAGACAATTCTTCGACATGCCTCAACTTTCTGACTTATTGCAAACATCCCTTTCTTTAAACAACTAGTTAATTTATTTCAGGACAAGGATTTTCCATATAACATTCTTTTTTATATAAATTCTGCCTCCCCTTTATTTCCTCTTTTTTTTTTTTTTTTTTCCGAGGATGATAACCATTCTTTTCCAAAGCGAACTTCCTTTATGTCTTTGGACTACACTGTCTAAGGCCACAAGATTAGACGTTGCTATAATATATGTTACACTGTTAACTTTTAGCAAACTTTTTTGTTGAAAACCTTGTAAGTTTGGGATTCCAATTATCCTTTACTATTAATAAGACCTTGTTTAGTCCAAATTAACTTAGAATTGGTATAGATGACTTTTTTTTTTTAATTACCTGGGAGGAAACATCTATTCTCCTGTCCTGTAGGGAGTTCCTCCTAGGTCTGTTCGGACCTTCATATGGTAATTAAGATTTAAATCCCCTGTTAGGAAACCTGCTGGGTTAAGGGAATTTTCAGTGGTTTACGTTAAACCATCTTTTTTTTTTTTCGTAGGATACTTCTGAACTGGTGAGGTGTGCTCACAATGAGGTTTCCTCTAAAAGCTTTTTTTTTTTTTTTTTTACTTTCTTCTGTTAGCAAAGCAGTTGCCGCTACAGATTGAATGCATTTGGGCCATTCGTGGGTTAGTGGGTTAAGGATTTTTGATTAGAAGGTCTCAGTGCTTTTGGAATATGCCCTGACAGCAAAGTGCCTGTTCCTTCCCGGTGCTCAGCCACTGCGTTGATCCTCCAAGGGGGCCTGCCACACACTGCTCTGGTGAGGCGTTCCACCAGGGCAATTGCCTACCCAGGAGCGCTCTCAGGATCTATGTCGCTCAGGCTGGCTGGAGTTCCCCGTAGGGATGCTCCATAGGGCAGGCCTAAGCCGCCTAAGGGGCTGCCTCAACCGTCTGTTAATCACCTCGCTTCTCGGTCAGGGAACCAAGAAATGTAGCAGGACAAGCCCCAGACAAAACCTCTCAGACACAGAGTTAAAGAAGGAAGGGCTTTATTCAGCCGGGAGCTTCAGCAATTCTCACCTCCCCAAAAACCAGCTCCCCGAGTGAGCAATTCCTGTCCCTTTTAAAGGCTTACAACTCTAAGGGGGTCCATGTGAGAGGGTCGTGACTGAGCAAGCAGGGGGTACATGACTGGGGCTGCATGCACCGGTAATCAGACAGAACAGAACAGAACAGAACAGGGATTTTCACAAAGATTTTCCATACAATGTCTGGAATCTATACATAACATAACCAGTTAGGTCGGGGTCGATCTGTAACCAGACCCAGGATGCGGCGCCAGGCTGTCTGCCTGTGGATTTCATTTCTCCCTTTTAGTTTTTACTTGTTCTTTCTTTGGAGGCAGAAATTGGGCATAAGACAATATGAGGGGTGGTCTCCTCCCTTAAGTTAAACAAAATATTCAAAGTCCTACCCCAAGTAAATTGGCAAATATTAATAAAGTTATGGCATAAAAAATAAAAATGATTTTAAAAGGTGTAAAGATGTTTCTGTGGGGAAAACATTTGTTTATTAATTATCAGTTAAAATTCTGTGAAAAATAACCACTAGAGATCCTAAAGTATCCAGCGGCTAATAATAGGAAGCGAGGAACACCCTCTCGCTCCCCATGCTTACCTCCCCAGAAGGGAAGAGGAAGAGGGTGACTCCAGGAGAGCTGTGATTTCCCTTCTCCGTATGTCCACATATACTTGACCTCCCCTCCCCAAATATACACCCAATATCTCTCCCATATATACATATTTATCTGACCTCTCCACATATATATACCTAAACTTTCTCTATACATCCACATATACCTAACCCTCTCACACACATATACGTGACCTCCAGTGGAGGAAAATGGGGACGTGAGAAGAAGTTATCAAAGGATAAATCTAGGTCATACTCAGAAATGTCAAAAACACAAACCACACACAAACAAAAAAAAAAAACACAAAAAAATAGCAATTGATGAATCGTTTGTGCCAAAATTAAGAATTCCAGTTCAATGAAGGATCCTATGGATAAAGTTAAGGCACTGCTGTAAAGATGATAGAGAATTAAACGCAATGTCTGAAACAGACACAAGGATTAGTAATTAGAATGCACAAGGCCAAGAAGAACAAAACAGAAACGCCACATAAAAAATGTTTGAGGCCGGGCGTGGTGGCTCATGCCTGTAATCCCAGCACTTTCGGAGGCCAAGGCGGGCGGATCAGGAGTTTGAGACCAGGCTGGCCAACATCGTGAAACCCTGTCTCTACAAAAAATACAAAAAAATAGGCGGGCATGGTGGTGGGTGCCTGTAATCCCAGCTACTTGGGAGGCTGAGGTAGGAGAATCGCTTGAACTCAGGAGGTGGAGGTTTTAGTGAACCAAGATCACACCATTGCACTCCAGCCTGGGCTGAAGTGGATATATATGTGTGTGTATATATATATATATGTATATGTCTATATATATATGAAAGAAACGAACAAGAAATTTAGATACAGGAAAATCCAAAGCACTTGGTAATGAAAGAAAGGTAAAGTGATGTGTCCTTTTGCATGTAAAAGAGAACATTAACAAATTAGAGAACTGAATAATGCTCCGTATTGGTGTGGATATAGAGACTCAGGAATTCTCAAGCACTGCTGAGGGCAGTGCACACTGGGGCTTGAACCCCATTCCTGGGAATGTTTTCCAAATATCATCTCAAACATATCCCATAAAGCTGACAGGAAGGTGTAGGCAGACCTATATTCTTCACAGAGAGAGCTGGAGGTAAAATGAAATCACTGCACAATATAGAGTTGGAAGCAATGGATTAGATGTCCACAAAACTACCTGGAAGAATCCACAAAACACACACACACACACACACACACACACCTTTGTGTATATTGTTCCTGGCAGGTAGACATGGAGGTTTAGAGGCTTTCTACATCACACTTACTGGACAGAGTAAATGGCCAGGGCGGAGCACTGACTTCCATGAAGGGAGATTGAAGTTAAGAGACTGAAGATTGTTCTCTGGTCTGGGACCCTGCAACTGAATATGCAGAAAAAAGTACACCCCGCTACCCCCTTCCCAGCTTTCCTACCTGATTAGAATAACTTTTTCAGAAAACTTTGGCCAGGGGTTGTGGCTCACACCTGTACTCCCAGCACTTCCGGAGGACGAGGCGGGCGGATCATCTTAGGTCAGGAGGTCGAGACTAGCCTGGCCAACATGGCGAAACCCTGTCTCTACTACAAATACAAAAAATTAGCAGGGCATGGTGGCACACACCTGTCGCCCCAGCTACTCGGGAGCTTGAGGCAGGAGACTCACTTGAAGCGCAGAGAAGGAGGTTGAAGTTAGCTGAGATCGTGCCACTGCACTCCAACCTGGGCAACAGAGTGAGACCTTGTCTCAAAAAAAACAGCAAAACCCACCAAAACTTTAAATCTACCTATGGCCAAATGCCTGCTAAACTGAGCACCCAAGAAGCAGTGTTAATGAAAGTCAGATAAATACCCTAAAATTAGATGCGATGTTGGCCAGTCACAGTGGCTCAGGCCCTGTAATCCCAATCCTTCTTGGGAGGCCGAGGCGACAGATCACTTAAGCCCAGGAGTTCGAGACCAGCCTGCACAACATGGTGAGACCATGTCTCTACCAAAAAGTACAAAAATGAGCTGGGAGTGGTGGTGTGCACCTGTAGTCCCAGCTACTCAGGAAGCTGAGGTGGGAGGATCACTTGAACCCAGAAGGCAGAGACTGCAGTGAGCCGAGATCATGCCACTACACCCCAGCCTGGATGATAGAGTCAGACCCCCATCTCCAGAAAAAAAAAAAAAAGAGAGAGAGAGAGAGACAGATGCAATATTTAGGGTTCAACAAGACTGAATTTCTGACTCCTTTCCCTACCTCGCCAGCATGTTATATTCTGGGTCCTTCATCCTAAACCCCTGTACCTGCCATAGCCACCCTGTGGTACCAACTTTGAGAGCTTGGATCTTCATCCCCTCATGATAATGAGTATCCCATTCAGGTCTCCATACTCAGCTTGGCAAGAGTGTCTGTCTTCTCATCATGGGACGATCACATTCATCCAGCACTGACAGATTCCATTCCCACTAGGGTGGCACTCTATATGGTCTGAGTTCAGGCCTTCCTGGTCCCTCAGTAAGCTCAGCATGGTAACACAATCAAAAAGGGCTGGGCACAGCAGCACCATTTCCCCCCAAGAGGTCTGATGGCTGATCGCATAGACTGAAGGAGGCTCTGAAGAGCAGAGGTGGAATGAAGAACGAATCCTGGGCTCTGCTCTTCCTAGGCCTGTCTTCCTCCCTCCCAAGATGTTAGCTGACTCATGAGAATCAGAAACCAGCTGCAGGCTGGCCTCAGGCCCTTAGGTAGTGCTTCAGTCTCAGCCCTCCACATTCTAGGAACCCTCATATTATGGGTTGAAGTAAGCCTTCCCACAAAAATAAAGTTGTTGAATTCCTAACCTCCAGTACCAAAACGGGAAAAGTTCCCTTGTCCCCCTCACAGGGCATGTGATGGGGGTGTGGCTCATTTCTTCGGTGCCTGACTGCTCAAGTCTCTAGGGGAACATAAAGGCAGACAGGTTGTGGGCCTCCAACCCCACGACCCCACGACAGTGTCTAGGGTTGAATGTTTACAGCTCCTGAAGCCACAGTGGGTGTGTGTTACAGGGTGCTCTCTTAGTTTTGTCATTTATAGGCAGCTGGTGTTAACCAGCTCAATTAGACTATCTACCTTGTCCCAGTGACAGAGGGCTTTCTGTATCCCAGGTTTTTGCCTTGGTGTACCAGAAGAAATCAGACCACACCTGGGCTTAGAGAAAGAGTGCAAGGTTTTATTAAGTGGAGGTAGGTCTCAGCAGTTGGGGGAAGTCAAAAGTGGATGGAGCGGGAAAGTTTTCCCTTGGAGTCAGCCACTCAGTGGCCTAGGCTCTCCTCCAACCACTCCAGGCAAATTCCGCCTCACTTTGCCAGGCAAACGTTGGTTGTGTGCTCTTCTGCCAGTGTGCTCCCCTGGACATCCAGCTGCTTGTGTCTTGGGGCAGGCCAGGGGAGATCTTGGGAAATGCAACATTTGGGTAGAAAAACAAAAATGCCTGTCCTCACTGTGGTCCCTGGGCACAGGCCTGGGGGTGGAGCCCTAGCCAGGGACAATGCCCTTCCCTTCTCCACTTCCATATCATTTAAAGGGACCGCGCCCTTCCCTTCCCAGCACTTTCCCCCTCCTGTATCAGTACCTGTGAATGTGGCCTCATTCAGAAATAGGGTCTTTGCACGTGCTCAGTTAAGAAAAGAGTGGGCTCTAACCCAACATAAATGGTGACCTTATAAAAAGGAGAAATGTTGTACACAGCGACTGACACTTATAGAGAGAAAATATGGTGAGTAGACACTGGGAGAATCCCCATTCGAGTCAAGCAGTGAGTCTGGGGATACCAGAAGCTGGGAGAGAAACCTGGAACAGGTTATCCCTCACTGCCATCAGGAGGAATCAAACCTGATGATGCTTTGATTTCAGACTTCCAGCTTCCAGGACTGTGTGACGATAAATATCTGTTGTTAAGCTACTGAGTTTGAGGTACTTTGTTACTACAGCCCCAGACAACTAATACAATAGGTACTATGGACTGAATTGTGTCTCCTTGTCCCAAAATTCATATATTGAAACCCTTATGCCCAATGTGATGGCACTTGGAGCTGGGGCCTTTGGGAAGTCATTATAGTTAGACAAACTCATCGGGGTGTGTCTCTCATGATGAAATTCATGCCCATATTAAAAGAGACAACAGATCAGCCATGGTGGCTCAAGCCTGTAATCCCAGCACTTTGGGAGGCCAAGGTGGGTGGATCACCTGAGGTCAGGAGTTCGAGACCAGCCTGGCCAACATGGTGAAACCCTGTGTCTACTAAAAATACAAAAATTAGCCAGGTGTGGTGGTGCATGCTTGTAATCCCAGCTACTTAGAAGGCTCAATCCCTTGAACCCGTGAGGTGGAAGTTGCAGTGAGATCATACCACTGTACTCCAGCTTGGGTGATAGAGACTCCATCTCAGAAAAACAAAACAAACAAACAAAAAAGACAATAAAGCCAGGTGCTGTAGCTGATGCCTGTAATACCAACACTATGATAGGCTGAGGCAGGAAGATCACTTTAGCCCAGGAGTTCAAGACCAGCTTGGACAAAATAGTGAGATCCCCATTTTCTAAATATTTAAAAAATGAACTAGGTGTGGTGGTGCACATGTGAGACCCCAGTTACTCTGGAGGTTGAGGTGGGAGGATCGCTTGAGCCCAGGAGGAGGCTGCAGTGAGCCACTGCTGTCTAGCCTGGGCTACACAAGGACCTGTCTCAGGAAAAGGAGAAAACAGAGAGACCTCTTTTATTCTCCTTCTTCTCTCCACTCCCCAAGCCCTACAAGCACAAAGAGGACACCACGTGAGCATGTAGTGAGAAGGCTGCCACCAACAAGCCAGGAAGAGAGCGTTCACCTAGAAACTGAATTGGCCAGCACCTGGATCTTGGAGTTCTGAGCTTCCAGAACTGTGAGAAAGTTATTTTTTTTTTAGCAACTAAGTCTATGGTATTGTGCTATGGCAGCCCAAGGTAACTCACATAGTAGAAAGGATGAATTATGGAGATCACAAGTCCACGCATCCAGAAAAAGGCTTCCCTGAAAATTAGTCTGAGCAAAATTGGAACGAATTATTTTGAGAACTTTCAAGGGATCTGACAAGTTTGCAAGAGCTAGAGAATGCTTTACAACAGTGCTAACAGAATGCTCTGTGATGACAGAAATCTTTCCACACTGTTCAAAACCAGCTACTGGCCACTTGTGACGATTATGCACTTGAAATGTGACTGGTGTCTGAGGAGCAGAATGTTTACTTTTACCTAATTTTAATTCATTACAATAGCTACATGTAACTAGGGGCTACTGGATTGAACAGCACAGCTCGAGTCTTTTAGAGGGAAATAGGACTCACCAAGGTGGTTGCTGGCGGCCAAGCAGCAATGGCAGTTAGTATACACACAAGAGGTAGATGATACAACACATTCTTCCCAAACCCGGAGAAAAGCTCACCCCACCATCCCGCCACTGAAATAGAGTTGATGTTACCAATGTGCATTTTTACATCCTTTTCCATACAGAAAGATCATTCAACAAGTACTATGGCACTTAAAAAACGTAATATTCAATTCATTATTATGACAAAATTAAATTAACAGCTCTTCTTTAAACTTTTAAATTCAATTTACAATGCTCGCGATTGACATTTATTAATCTACCAATTTTCCCCCATAGAACCCATAGAACAAATAATCTACCGAATTTTTAACATTCATTTTTGACAAGGCTTTTGCAGTTTGACCAACTTTAAGAAAAAACTTATAAATTGCATTTTTTAAATCTGACATACTGGACTTTTAAAGTATCGAATTGACTAATGAACAAAACTGCTCCAAATTTTTCAATTCTTAAAAATCTTAAGACAATACTTAATATGGCAAATCTTAATTTCTTAAACTTTGTAAGAGTGCTTATCAATTTAGATTGGTGTCAAGTTGAGCTAAACATCACAGTATACATTGTCTCAGCTATACGTTTTCATGAGTTGAGTTTTTACAATCATTTGAAATGCTTAGAATAGGAAATATGTATAAATTATTTAACATAAAATATTGTTACATAACATCTGGAGTGTCATTTTCTCTGGCCAGACTTTATGCTGCAGCACCTTTGCCTGAATTCTTGTCCTGTGTCCAGGAAGAATTACGTACACAGGGAAGAGTCAAGAAGATTAGTGTTCCAATAGTTCAGCTCACCTAGTTAACTCCTGTTCACAATCTTCAAAGTTATCAGAAACCTGCAATCGAGGGTTATAATCCATCCTTTGAAGAGTTTCAAAACAAGACAACATTTGTCTATGAACGTTAAAATATCCTAGGGTAGTCACAGTCAAAAACACAATTGACAAAGAAATTTGATCACCTGTGTGATTTACAATAACCTAACACAATAACTCTTAATTATAACTGATAACACAAACTCAGATATCAGAACTCTAGAAATCCTGTCTAATTTTGGAACACACATTCACAGTTTTCACTAAAATATAACCTGAAGATCAAATACCACCTTATTTCAACAATCTTATATAACTAAACATGTCAAATAATCGTGTTTACCTCTACTTCTTATACTCCAGGGGTCCTCTGTAGCATCCAAAAGTTTGGGGTTAGCAAAGACAATTTTAAAGCCGTAAAGGCTCAAAACACTCAATGAACCTCTAGTCATATCTGTCTTAATATGCACTAAATGCTAGTAGCACCTCTCAGTTGTGGTTAAGCTGGGAGGATCTCTTGAGCCTAGAAGTTTGAGGATGCAGTGAGCTATGATTATGTCACTGCACTCCAGCCTGGGCAACAAAGTAAAATCCTGTCTGAAAAACAAAAACAAAAAACGAATTGCCTATGCTTGGTTATCTCACTATTAAAATAATAAAAATGAAAAAAAAAAAAGTATGCAGTCTCCGTAGGTCCTTGAGATTTGTTGGAACTCAGAAAACAATACCCCAAAATAAAGGCCGCAGAAGCCAAAGTTTTTCTCTGATCTTCTCCTGCCCTCCTGTCTCTGAGTCCCACTCTCCCCGGAGTCTAGCCAAAGAAATGAGAATTTCTCTTCCTCAAGTTAAGCCATAGAAATCAAAACACCTTTTCCCCAGAGCCAGCCATAAAACCTAAAATTAGTACTCTAACTTTCCCTCTGTTTTTCTGTGTAAAAACTGGCCATAAAGAAATTATCTGAACTACCTTATTTGACCATAGATCACAAGACCCCATTCCAGAGAGGATCCAGAAAGAAGGAATGCTGCACAGAGAGGCCAAGAAGAATCTAGACAGACAGGCCTTGCTGGGTTTCCCTACTCCATTTATTAGCAATCTTATTTCTACATGGCTGCCCATATTTTGTTGAATCTAAAAAATAAAAATGGACAATTTCCACTGTACACATTAATACACATTAATAAATTGGATGTAAATTGGATAATTCATTAGTGTACTCATTAATAAATTGGATGCGGCCGGGTGCCATGGCTCATGCCTGTAATCCCAGCACTCTGGGAGGCTGAGGCAGGCAGGTCTCAAGGTCAAGAGATTGAGACCATCCTGGCCAACATGGTGAAACCGTGTCTCTACTAAAAATACAAAACTTAGCTGGACGTGGTGGCACATGCCTGTAGTCCCAGCTACTCCTGAGCCTGAGGCAGGAGAATTGCTTGAACTCGGGAGGCAGAGGTTGCAGTGAGCGGAGATTGCACCACTGCACTCCAGCCTGATGACAGAGTGAGACTCCGTCTAAAATAAAAATAAAAAACGAATTAAAAAAAGAAAGAAATAATAATAAATTGGATGCATTTTATCCTACTAATCTTCCTCTTGTCGGTAGTTTTCAGCGAATCTTCAGAGGCCAAAGAGTATGTTTCCCCTTAGCCCCTACAGGTTCTCATGCTTAATTTGTTACTCTCATTTAAGACATAATTAAAGTGACTTCTCCGTGAAGATTATTTCTGCATCCATTATTTGGTAACATTGGCCATTTCCTCCTTTTGATCTCTGCTCCACACTGATCCACATAAAACATCACTGCCTGTGGGGTTTTTTTGTTTTGTTTTGTTTTGTTTTGTTTTGTTTTGAGACGAGTCTCCCTCTGTTGCCCAGGCTGGAGTGCAGTGGCAGGATCTCGGCTCACTGTAACCTCTGCCTCCTCGGTTCAAGCTATTCTCCTGCCTCAGCCTCCCGAGCAGCCGGGACTGCAGGCACCAGCCACCATGCCCGCCTAATTTTTGTATTTTTAGTAGAGACGGGGTTTCACTGTGTTAACCAGGATGGTCTTGATCTCCTGACCCCTGATCCGCCCACCTCAGCCTCCCAAAGTGCTGGGATTACAGGCGTGAGCCACTGGTGTCCGGCCCCGTGTTTTTTTTTTTTTTTTTTTTTTCCATGTCTTTTCCCTTTCACTGTAAACTATTTGCACTACCAGCGTAGTTATCATTTCTACTGCTTAATAATTGTTTTGGGGAAGTGAATGAATCAACCCACATGAATTTGTTGCCTATTTGACAATTTATTCTCTTTAGGAATAGTATTAACTCCTAAAGTCCTGGGAGCCAGCCTCTGTACTTGGCCGCTCCGGGGTCCTACTTCAGTTTCCCAGCTTCTCAGTACTGTCACTGTCAATTGTGGGTAATAATTATTTTTGTCCATCAAAATACTCTGTATGTGAATGAGTTTTAAAATCTGCTGGGTAATACAGTGTCGACCAAGTTAATGATTTGCCAGGCGGCTTGATCAGCTCCTGTCCCACTACCGGCATTTTAATTTGGAGCGTCATCTAGTGTCTGCAAGCACAAACAACATCCTACATTGTAAATGCCTTTGGCCACAGAGATTGAAGCCAAAGCAAACCTATGTTTTGAATTGTTATTCTTCAGCAGTTCTGCTAGTCTTGAAAAATCTAAAAGTTTAAAAAAACTTTATATTTCATTCTCTGCCTAAACTGTTTAAAATTGCTAGTTGGCAATTAGATATTTTCAATCTAATGAGAACTTCTTTTTATTTCACAGAATAATATACAATGGGGGCGTTCTTATTCTGTTGGACTTTTATATAACCTCCACTGTAGTGCAGTCTGCTTTATGGGGTCTTGTTTGAGATGTGTGTGTGTTTATGGGAATGTGGTTTACAATCAAAATATTGGGCTGCTCTTAGGCACATTGTAAAGTCACAAACCTGTATTCTTATTGGTACATAATGATTAATAACATTATTATTACAGCCATGATCACCATAATTATTGCTATATCTAAATAATGAACTTTGTAATTTTGCTTCCTATCAGGTAAGAGCCAATTCCAGTGTTACCATGTTTGTACAGCAGTATTTATTTCTGTCATCCTCCTCAGTGTGGTCATTTTACTTCAAAAATGAAAAGAATTAATATTTTTATGTTTCCCTTAAAGACCCTATTTTTAACCTCCACTCCCAGGTAAAATGGTCTAGTCCCTCCTTTTCATATAATCTCTGATATCTTTTGCACAGCCACTATTACCTACCTTTTTCTAGATTTCTATTCTTCAAACACCACCATGAAGGTAGAGCCTGTCTTAATTACTTTCTTGTCCCCTGAACTCAGTACATCGTTGGGCTTCTTGAAGGTGCCCATCAGTTGTTTGTGGAGTGAATGAATCAGTAACATGATTTTTCTAGACCACTGAGACAAGAGTCCAAGACACTTGTTCCCTCCCATGTTCTTGCCTGCTTGTGCAATCCATGCAGTCTCATGGCTTCTCAGTGCCTCAGAATTATCCCCTGTGAACTATATAATCACATATATGCATTATAAATAAATATTTTTATAATATTTTTAAAGGTTATATAATAATTTTTGTCCACTGAAAAAGACAGAAAACTAAGTGTACAGCTAGAGGTTAAAAATTACCGGCCAGGTACTATGGCTCACTCCTGTTATTCCAACATTTTGGGAGGCTGAGGTGGGCAGATCACCTGAGGTCAGGAATTCGAGACCAGGCTGGCTAACATGGCTACCCTGTCTCTATCAAAAATTTTAAAATTAGCCAGATGTGGTGGCTCGCACCTGTGGCCCCAGCTACTCAGGGGACTGAGGCAAGAGAATCATTTGAGCCTGGGAGGTTGAGGCTGCAGAAAAATAGGAATATACCCTCTTTCAAGAGTTCCTGGTTTGGACTGCCACCTAGCCTACATCAGAAAAACAGCATGACATTGCAAACGCCTGTGACAGAGGGGTAAGGTGAGAGAGGCTGATGAAGAATGTATTGAAGGGGTGAAAATGCTTCCATCCCTCTATTTACTAAATATATTAGTTAAATAGTTGGGGCATATTTTAATTTATGCATTTTGTAGATAGAAAGACAAAGTTTTATTCTGTTTGATTTCAGTTGATACTTTAATATGTGTGTGTTTAGGATGCATGATTTATAATCAGTCTGCAGCACTTCTTGGAGAAGTCTGAATTCTCATTCTCCATTTCCTTATTGGCAAGGTGAGGATTATTATGATGGTGGTTCTCATAGGATGTAGGAAGTCAGAATGAAAATAATGCATATAATGCCTGGTGTAGAGGAAGGGTTCAGTTAACTATCTGTATTAATATTATTGATAACAGTCACGACAAACATAAGCTTAACAACAACAACAACAACAAAACAGTTGCAGAATTGAGCCACCAATTTACACACAAGATTGTAGGTAAGATGTTTTGGAAAAGTTATTATTTAACATATGTATATATTTTTGTACTTAAAATATGCCAGAGGTTGTTGTAAGAACTATTTAAATATTAACTCCTTAATCCTCATAATGACCCATGAAACAGGTAGGCTTATTATTGTCACTTTACAGGTGAGAAAACTGAGACATGAAAAGGTTTATTAACTCACCCAAAGTCACACAGCTGGTAAAACGGCAAAATTGAATTTGAACTCAGACATTCCAGTCTATTCTTTTGACTAATATACTAAGCTGCCTCTGTATTTTTCCTTGATTACTTTGTAAAAGTATGAGGAAAATATAAGTTCTGCAAGTAACCATGAAAAGCATAAACAATCTATGCATTGACTGAAGCATAATTACAAATCCTTAGTTAAGCAAACATAATAAAAATTTGATATCAATCAAAAATTTTATTTAATGTAAGCAGGTTGAGATGAATTCCATAGTAAAAAAATGCAGAGTGCTGGAATACCATGCTTCTAATGTATTGGCTAGTAACACCTGCCTGCTATCAAAGTATGCACACACCTGGGATGCAGAAGGTGGGGACTGGGTAGTTATGTGAGTGTCATAAGAGATGAGAGTGTGTCACACACACACACTCATCTCTTCTCTGGTGGTCCAGCTCCATCTCTTATCATTAGGGTTCTTGGGGCTAGTACCTAAGGCCTGTATCCTTTCAGAAGCAGCTAAGGAAAGAGGACATAATTAGAAAGAATGAACCAGCTTGTTGGATTTGGTTTCTTCCCATCCAGCCCTCCAAGTTAAGGAGAGTATCATTTTTCTTAGGGTCACCAAAAAAAAAACAAAAACAAAACCAAAACCAAAACCAGAAGGCTATCATATTGCAAGGATCTAATGGAAATATGCCTCAAATGAGAGGCTACTGTGTGCTCATCCCAATCCCAGGAACTGCATGCACATTATCTAATTTAATCCTTACTATATTTCTGGGAGTATTATTCCCATTTTATAGAGAAGGAATTTGGCAGGGTAACCAAGCTCATGAGTGGAGAAACTGGGATTAAACATAAAGCTTCCTTGTGCCAAAACTGTTGTCTTTCCACTCTTCCACACTACCAGCTCAGCTGTGTTCTCTACATGCAAGCAGCTTTACAAGTTTCAGATTAGCCTGGGACTTCCAGGGTTTTGAATGGGTTAGGGAATGGGGAACTTTCAGGTTTACTTTCTATTTTCTCTTCATACATATGTAATATATAACATAAATCTATGGTACATAAGATAAATATATAGCTACATATGAACTATATAATCACATATATGCATTATAAATATTTTTATATTTAAAGGTTATCAAATAAATATTAATATAAATAATTAAATATTTGATACTCAGCTTTGTTTTCCAAAGTGATAAATGTCTATATTTAACAAAAGATTTTTTGGAGGCCTGGTAATTTTTAGGAGTGTAAAGAAGTCCTGATATCTGAATGTTTAAGAACTGCTATTTTAGGCTGTTGTCTTATGTCTTATTTTCCCAGCTAGATTGGTAAATATTTGAAGCAAATGTTTAACCAGCACATTAACACTTTTATGTTTTTATTCTTTTGTTCTCTTAGTGACTGTGTCTTTCCTATCAGATTTCTCACACTGTATGATGGTTACATTTCTCTGTAGCTGTCCCACCAGGCGTAAGTTCTTTATAGGACACACTGCTAGGCTGATCTTAGTTTTTATTATTTCTCCTGTTGTCCTGTACTTAACAAGTGCTCACTGAGTGTGTAAAAACATGGCACAGTGAAAAACTAGATATTAAAAAATAATGTCAACCAATCTATTGAAATTTGCATCTCCATGTTTCCTCCAAAATAGTCATTGTGTTAGGTTTGTACTTATTCTGATGAAGACTATTGCCTAATGTACATTTGCATCTTGTGCTTTATAACCGCCTTCATATAGACACAGATTGAGAAGGTGTAAAAATGTGCATATTCTCACAACTGACAAATTCTTATCCTTTGAGGGTAGGTTAGACTTTCTGAAATGCTTTGACATCATTTGAAAGAAGCTTAAAAGAATAAGATAGCTGTTAATGACCCAGTTTCCTATGTCACATATACAATTATAATGGCAATTTCAAAATGTTAGGTAAATATATTTTGCAATATATTGTTCCTTTTGTAATACTTTCTATATATTTATTTATATTTTTAAAATTTTATATTTATGTATTTATTTTTCTGGACAGAGTCTTGCTCTGTCGCCCTGGCTGGAGTGAAGTGGTTCGATCATAGCTCTCTGCAACTTCAAACTGCTGGGCAAAAGCAACCCTCCTGCCTCAGCCTCATGAGTAGAGTAGCTGGAACTACAGGCACATGCCACTGTACCCAGCTAATCAATGCATTTATTATGTTCCCACTGTGTTATTTAATATATGTTCTGTTGTTTTCTGCAACCCATTTTGAGGGTGTGTTGGGGAATATAGATACAGTAACTTTGGTCTCTGCCCTTGAGTTGAGGAAATATTTAACCTCAGGTTTAATATCCTAATGGTTGGCCATTTGCCCTCAAAGATTGAAAAATGAACAAAACTGTGGATCTGGGTTATATGTTAAAAAAAAAAAAGTTTATGGGGCTGAAGCCAGGCAACAGACTAGAGCCCCTACATTCTTATTTAGGCTGAAAATATCCTGGAGTCCCTATATTGTTTGTCTCAAACAGATAGCAGCACTAACACTTACTCTTTGAGGCAGGCACTGCCAGTGGGGTGGCTGTTATTATTAGCCTCATTAATTGGTGAATCAGGTAAAAGCAGCTTTAAATCATTCAAAGTTCTGGCCTATACAGGATATATTAATATCAGGTTAGCTACATCCAAAAGCTGAGGGAGCCTTACTCAAGGCTGGGCTTGGTGGTTCACACCTATAATCTCAAAACTTTGGGAGGCTGAGGCAGGAGGATCACTTGGTAGCAAGAGTTTGAGACCAGCCTGAGCCACATAGTGACCCCTGGTAGAGACCCCTGTCTCTACCAAAAACAAAGAACTCTAACTGGTATAGTAGAAGGAGAAAGTGAAAGAAAAACCACTGTCACCCTCATTCCTTACACCTGTCCCAACAACTCCTGTCACTCTCTTTTGAATGTATCTTGGCTGTTTGAGTCTCTCTCTAGCCCCATTACTGCTGTTTGGACTTGACATTTTGCTCTGCATTTTTAGCTTTTTCTACCAGGGTTTCCAGAGCCTGAAAAATGTGGCATGAAACAAAACTAGTCAACCTATAATATTTATGATGTGTGGTAAATACAAGAATACACAATATATTGCATGACAATATTTTAACTGTGTCCTTTTAATTGTGGCTTTCTTGAGGACATCAGTTTTGAGTGGGATGACCACATCCTTAATCTGAACTTTCCTTTGGAGGTCAGTCTTTTTTTTTTTGAAATGGAGTCTCGCTCTGTCACTCAGGCTGGAGTGCAGTGGCACAATCTCGGCTCACTGCAACCTCCGCCTCCCAGGTTCAAGTGATTCTCCTGCCTTGGCCTTCCGAGTAGCTGGGATTACAGGTGCACGCCACCATGCCGGGCTAATTTTTGTATTTTTAGAAGAGACAGAATTTCATTACGTTGGTCAGGCTGGTCTTAAACTCCTGACCTCGTGATCCGCCGGCCTTGGCCTCCTAAAGTGCTGGGATTACAGGCATGAGCCACCCTGCCCGGCTGGAGGTCATTCTAATAGACTTTTTTTTTTTTTTTTTGAGACAGAGTCTTGCTCTGTCGCCTGGGCTGGAGTGCAGTGGCTAGTTCTCAACTCACTGCAAGCTCCGCCTCCCGGGTTTACGCCATTTTCCTGCCTCAGCCTCTGAGTAGCTGGGACTACAGGCGCCCGCCACCTCGCCCGGCTAGTTTTTTCTATTTTTTAGTAGAGACGGGGTTTCACCGTGTTAGCCAGGATGGTCTCGATCTCCTGACCTCATGATCCGCCCGTCTCGGCCTCCCAAAGTGTTGGGATTACAGGCTTGAGCCACCGCGCCCGGCCTCTAATAGACTTTTTTTTATTGTTGCTCACAGGCTTGTTCAATCTTATTTCAAAATTTGAGAAATACAGTTTCCATGGAACACCAACCAGATATCAGGTTGCTATGGAGTTGACAGTCAAAAACTTTGTATCTTCCAGTTTTTCAGAATGGCTTCTAAAGGTTCTGATTCAGAGCTCTTAGGCCAAATTGAACAACCAAGTGTCAAAGTACAACATTCAGGAAGTTAAAAACATGACTGACATACATGTACTATATATAGTGAGCTTGTGTATGTGTCAAAGAATGATTTAACTCATTGATGATGAGGAAGCAGAATCACAATTAGGTCAAAGGAAGATACGGGAGAACAAAATATGTATTTGGTCAGGGAAAGAATGAATACGGGAAAAGGAATGGCAAATCAGATATAAAGTTGTTTAATGTCTTATTAGGCAATACAATAATAACTTTTGGGGTCATTTTTTCTATACTAAGAATTCATTTCCATCTCTATGACAAAATCCTTACTAATTTATTAAACTTCTACAAGTGAATGTTTACTTTTAGATAATATGGGCCCAATAAAATATAAACATCAAGTCAGAGTTACTTTCACATAGAACAGTGTTGTCCAATAAGGTACCACTAGCTACATGTGATCATTGACCATTTGGACTGTAGCTAGTCTGATTTAAAATGTTCTAAAAGTGTAAAATACACACCAGGTTCTGAAGATGTATTATTTAAAAAAGAATGTCAACTGTCTTTTTTTTTAGCTTATTTATTATGTTGAAGTGATAATAGTTTCAATATATACATTTAAATAAAATATATTAAAATTAATTTTACTTGTTTCTTTTCATTCTTTCAATCTGACCACTAGAAATTTGGAAAGTATGGCTGGGCACGGTGGCTCACGTCTGTAATCCCAGCACTTTGGGAGGCCGATCACGCGACGTCAGGAGATCGAGACCATCCTGGCTAACACAGTGAAACCCCGTCTCTAATAAAAATACAAAAACATTAGCCGGGCATTGTGGCGGGCGCCTGTAGTTCCAGCTACTTGGGAGGCTGAGGCAGGAGAATGGTGTGAACCCAGGGAGGTGGAGGTTGCAGTGAGGTGAGATCAAGCCACTGCACTCCAGCCTGTGCGACAGAGCGAGATTCTGTCTCAAAAAAAAAAAAAAAAAATGTGGAAAGTTTTTATGTGATTCACATTCTCTTTTACTGTCTAGTATTGCGTTACATCATCAGGTACACCATAAGCAGACTTTTTAGATAATTCTCTAATATAGCTTGGAAGGATATGGAGAAATATTTTTGCCTGGCTTTTAAGTTTTGCATAACTTTTTCAACACACTTTACAAGGGATCTAGAAAGGGCTTGGTTACATATTTCTCTGTCTTCTGGCCTCCACCATGTTGCCAGCAGGCTGGGGACAAGATTCTGGGTGGCTGGATGTCCTAATGGCTTGAGGTCTTCAGACTTGCATGTAAAGAGATGTGATTAGCTTGAGTTGACCGGAAAAATCATATTAGAGAACTGAATCACAGTGATTAAATTTACATGTCGATTTATAAACCAGGATACCAATTTATAGTGAAAGGAGGTCCAGTTACCTGGTAATCAAGACTCCTCATAGCTATTTTCATGGTGGATACACTTAGCTGAGTTTTAAATGAGAAGGGGGTTCATTGCATCTAGAATAAGATCTACATCACATGTTCTTTTTTTTTCTTTTTTCTGTTGAGACAGAGTCTTGCTCTGTTGCCCAGACTGGAGTGCAATGACACAATCTCAGCTAACTACAACCTCCATCTCCCAGGTTCAAGGGATTCTCCTGCCTCAGTTTCCCGAGTAGCTGGTAATACAGTTGCCTGCCACCATGCCCAGCTAATTTTTGTATTTTTTTAAGTAGAGACGAGGTTTCACCATGCTGGCCAGGCTGGTCTCGAACTCCTGACCTCAGGCAATCTGCCCGCCTCAGCCTCCCCAAGTGCTCCCAAGTGCTGGGATTATAAGCATGAGCCACCAAGCCCGGCCTAAGTGACATGTTATTATATTGTTGCTTTCTTTTCTTTTCTTTTCTTTTTTTTTTTGCGACTAAGTCTCACTCTGTCGCCTAGGCTGGAGTATAGTGGCATCATCTCGGCTCATTGCAACCTCCGCCTCCTGCGTTCAAGGGATTCTCTTGCCTCAGCCTCCGGAGTGCCTCCACCCTCAGCTAATTTTTGTACTTTTAGTAGAGATGGGGTTTCACCATGTTGGCTAGGCTGATCTCAAACTCCTGGCCTCAGGTGATCCACCCCCGTGAGTCTCCTAAAGTGCTGGGATTACATGGCCTGGGCCACCGGGTCCAGCCTTATATTATTTCTTTTACTACAATATATTAGTATGATGCAACTGTTTCAATTGTTTATATACTTTACATAATTTTGTATAATTCTTATACCCTGTCACTCTGAGGAATGGCCGGTCTAAAGTGTTTTTCCACCACTGCTAATTCATCCGTCACTAATCTCATTAGACTGTTAATTCCCAGAGGACATAAGCACACAAGTAGACAATGTTTCCAAATGTTGGACAAATGTTATTTACTAAAACAAGGGGGTCACCCTTAGTCTAAAAGATGTTTCACTTTTCATTCTTCATTGAACTCAATTTATAGGATACCTTTTGACTTTCCCACAATCTAAGGCTGTTCTCTAACACATACTTTCATGAAAACATATATCTGAGTAGAAATTGTTGGTGAGTTGTAATATTACCTTTGTCCCTAAATATAAATCTATAATTATATCAAATGTATGGGCAGACAATTTACTTTGCCTTTAATCTCTAGGAAAAAAATAGCAATTATTTGGGTTCGGAGAATAAAATAAGAAGTAGTGAACCTTAAAGTAGTAAACTTTAGAGCAGAATAGCTTCAGAGGGGAAAAGAAGAGGTGATTTTCAGTTCATCAACAACAGATCTTATAATAAACTACATGTTCTGGTACTTTTCCTATCTTTCTGTGTAAATTTTTGCTATTTAAAAAATAAATTTCAAATATATTGTTCATCTTAAAAGTCAAGAGTGTGTTTTATTAAAGTCAGTTGCTTTATTTGCAATTCAAAGATATATTTGAGTTTCAAACTGGAGATTGTCCTGTACAGTAACTTGTGTAAGGTATGGTTACTGAAAGTAACCTCTAATTTTCATGGGCTGAAATTCATCTCTAATATTGCAATGTACAAAAATAAATAAATAGATACATGCTTGTTTTCTTTGAAAACATTATCTCAGTGCCTGTAACTGCCAAATCTATTGGCTTTCTTTGCAGGCTTAAGGGATCTCCCTTTTTCCTTTATATCTCTATCTTGAGGGCCAGACCTCCTGCCTTACACAACTCAGAGGGGGACCTCAGAGCTTTTTAAAAAGAGCCCAATTTCTCGCCTGTAGAGAAGTGAAAAGGATGCCCCGCCCCCATCTATGAAAAGAAGGATTTGATGGTTTCAATGTCTTCAAATCAAAGATTTAAGTCTCTAGCCCCCCACCACACCGGACCCTACCAAGGCTCATGAACCCCCTCCCATCCCGCCCTAATTACTTTGGACTGGCCCTGGAATCCTTGTCCCAGTCCACAGTTCCTGTGCGTCTGCAGGAAGAATTCACAGAGGACCTGTGTTACTTCCCTTGTGAAGAAACAGAATTATCATGAAAATTTAGGTGGAAACCATTTCGTTTTTATTTTCAAAAATAAGGGAAGCATGTGCCCAACCACCCCTGGGAAAAAGAACTTTCAGGGGCAAAGGAGCGAACAGGTAATTTATAAGAAAAACAGAAAGTGGTCTCTGACTGCCCCAGACTTCCTTCGGAGTTGGGGGAATTGGGGACGCCTGGAAGCGTTGTTTTTGTGGTTGTGGAAAAAATAAATGAAGAGCATGAAGCCCGAGGCTTCTGAGATCCTTTCCTGACCAAATCCGGGTGATTTGGTGCGGGGAATTTTAATATTTTTCCCCTTTTGTGAGGTGGAACAAACACAACTTGGGAGCAGCGCAGCGGCTCAGAGCCTGCCAGCCAGGCGGGCTACCAGAGCACCAATCAGATCGCTCCTGCGCTCTATATATACAGCGGCCCTGCCCAAGCGCTGTTTCATCGGCGCTTTGCCACTTGTACCCGAGTTGTTGATCCTCAACATGTCCGAAACTGCTCCTGTCGCTCCCGCTGCTGCGCCTCCGGCGGAGAAAATCCCCGTAAAGAAGAAAACGGCCAAGAAATCTGGGGGGCCGCCTCGTAAGGCATCCGGTCCTCCGGTGTCAGAGCTCATCACCAAGGCGGTGGCAGCCTCTAAAGAGCGCAGCGGGGTTTCTTTGGCTGCTTTGAAAAAAGCGTTGGCTGCTGCCGGCTATGATGTGGAGAAAAACAACAGCCGAATCAAACTTGGTCTCAAGAGCCTGGTGAGCAAGGGCACTCTGGTGCAGACGAAGGGCACCGGTGCTTCTGGTTCCTTCAAACTCAACAAGAAGGCAGCCTCTGGCGAAGCCAAACCCAAGGTTAAGAAGGTGAGCGCAGCCAAGCCTAAGAAGCCGGTTGGGGCAGCCAAGAAGCCTAGGAAGGCGACTGGTGGCGCTACCCCCAAGAAGAGCGCTAAGAAAACACCGAAGAAGGCGAAGAAGCCGGCCGCGGCCACGGTGACCAAAAAAGTGGCCAAGAGCCCAAAGAAGGCCAAGGTTGGGAAGCCCAAGAAAGCTGCCAAAAGTGCTGCAAAGTCTGTAAAGCCCAAGGCCGCCAAGCCCAAGGTTGTTAAGCCTAAGAAGGCGGCACCCAAGAAGAAATAGGTGGACGCCTGCTTCTAAAAACCCAAAAGGCTCTTTTCAGAGCCACCACTGATCTCAATAAAAGAGCTGGATACTTGTTTTTCCCAGTTGCCCTTGTTTCGTTTTTTGCTCACCCCTGCTACTTAAGGTTAGTCGCACGGGAACCTTATGATAAGACATAAGTAACGGGGGCTGGAGAGTGGCCGTGGTGAGGTTATAGCATTTAAACCTTTACTGCGACTTCCATGTCCCTGACTGCTGCTTCGAGGCGTTTCCCGCTGGCGGATGTTTTTGGGATGGCAGTCAGCCACGCCCCAGGCCTGTGAAAAGCAGAAAAGATCGCAAAACAAGAGCCAGTTTCTTCGTCTAAAGGGATATCCGGATTGGACTAAAAAGTAATTCAAAAGTCCCGCCCTGCTCCTGGGTTGGTCCGTCGTTCTAGTCCATGACTTTCATTCTATATTTAATTGGATGGTGGCAGACGTTGCTTATTCCGTGTGTGTTGCTTTACTGTGACTTAAAAGTTTTGCCTCCTCTTGATACTAACGTCCGGGATTTCGGACGCTTTCTATGTAGTCGGTAGTCAAGTTGATGTCTCCTGGAGGTAGTGGCAACATCCAGCCCTGGGAGGAGAGTGCGTGTGCAGCTACCTTTGTCCTACATTCCTCTGCTGTTAATTTCTCATTCCTGTGGCAACAGGAATGCATTTGAAAAAACAGCCACTACAGCGGCAATAGCCCTTCCTCCACCCAAGGCAATCGTGAACCTAGGGAGCTTTTTGTTTCTCGTATCATGCATGTAGCGTTCCGCTAAACTGACAGATTTGAGCGTATCGATTTTGAGCGTATCGAAAGCACAACTTTTAGCCAGCCATTTTGTCCTCGCATGACGGTTACTTATCCTCAGTTTAAGCAGACATCAACATTTAAATATCGAAGTTCTTTTAAACGTATTTTGTTTGGCAGTACAAATGTTTCTACGCGGGGAACAATTTGTACTATTAACTATTTAAAGTGTATGGATAAATGAGAGACATTTCTAATAAAGGCCTTCGTTAATGGTTCCCTCTATTTGATATCCATGGTGCTTCTGAATACAGAAAACCTAGCGTCTTATATTCGCTTCTTTTAAAATCTGATGGGCACATTTCGGTGAGACCTAAATTATGTGGACCGGGGCTTCTGGAGATAAGTTGCTCACTTATTCTACCATCTCCACAATGATGAATGTAGTGAGTTAATTTCTCTATTAGTGATAGTGACCACGGATTCATCCCAAGAAAGGGAGAAAGGGGAGGGAGGCAAGCAGAGAGACAGGGAGGCAGAGGCAGGGAAGAAGGAAAAAGCATTCTCCCATGGGTTAAGTAATTTTGTGTTGTTAATTTTACATTACAACACGGTTTACATGGTGAACTCTCTATTTTGGTGTAAGGTTTAATGTATGGACATATTTTCTCCCAAGACAATTTATGAACTTTCATTTCTGCTTCCCCTTTCTTCCTCGCGTGCCACCCGCCACACTCCTATCAATTTTGGCTGTTTTTGTCATAGGCTAATAGGCTAAAATTTCATGGACAGTTGGACTGTCTCAGGTTTCTCAGGTTTCGGTTTTATTTCTTTAGTCATTCCCACAGTTCTTAAGGTAGAATTGTACTGTTTTAAACACTGTGCTATGTGCTACCCTTAATACTGAGATGATTATGTGACAAATGACAGGTGTTCAACTAATACCTAAATCTGTAGTACCTTATCAAGCCTAATGCTACTTCATAATGCCTACTCCATTCACCTCAGTTTATCTCATCACAGGCATTCTATCATCTCACATCATCACAAGTAAAACGGCAAGCTATTTTGAGAGAGATCACAGTCACATAATTTATATTTATATATATTTATTTATTTATAAGACGGAGTTTCCCTCTGTCACCCAGGCTGGAGTGCTATTGCAGGATCTTGGCTCGCTGCAACCTCCGCCTCCCGGGTTAAAGCGATTCTCCTGCTATGCCTCCCGAGTAGCTGAGATTACAGGGGCCTGTCACCATTCCCGGCTAATTTTTGTATTTTTAGTAGAGACGGTTTTCACCAAGTTGGCCAGACTGGTCTCGAACTCCTGACCTCAGGTTATCCGCCCACCTCGTCCTGCCAAAGTGCTGGGATTACAGGCGTGAGCCACCGTTCCCAGACTCATAATTTTTATTACAGTATGTGGTATAATTGTTCTGTTTTGTTATCAGTTATTGCTAATCTCTTACTGTGCCTGATTTATAAATTAAATTGATCATTGCTATGTATATATAGAAAAAAAAACAGCATATATAGGGTTCAGTAGTATCTGTGGTTTTAGGCATCTGCTGGTTGTGCGATTTATTAAACATGCATTTACATTAGTCTCCCAAAGATAAGGGGAGACTAATGTAAATGCATGTTTAATAAACCGAGATGTTATAACTTGACTTTAATAGCTGATACAGCTAATTTTCTCTCATTATTCTTCTTTTTCAGAATTGTCCTGATTATTCCATGTTTTTATTTTTCCATATATATATTAAGATCCCTCCCACCTCCTCCTGTTTCTCCATCTCAACATAACACAATTAAAAAAAAAAAAAAAAAAAGCCGGACGCGGTGGCTCACACCTGTAATCCCAGCACTTTGGTAGGCCGAGGCGGGTGGATCACGAGGTCAGGAGTTCAAGACTAGCCTTACCAATATGGTGAAATCCTGTCTCTACTAAAAATACAAAAATTAGCCAGCTGTGGTGGCAGGCGCCTGTAATATCAGCTACTCGGGTGGCTGAGGCAGAGAATTGCTTGAACCCGGGAAGTGGAGGTTGCAGCGAGCCGAGATTGTGCCACTGCACTCCAGCCTGGGCGACATAGCGAGACTCCGTCATAAAAAAAAAGAAGCCAGAAACGGTGGCTCACGCCTGTAATCCCAGCACTTTGGGAGGCTGAGTTGGGCAGATCACCTGAGGTTAGGAGTTCGAGACCAGCCTGGTCAAAATGGCGAAACTCCGTCTCCATGAAAACACAGAATAAATTAGTTGGGTGTGGTGTTGCACACCTGTAATCCTAGCTACTCGGGAGACTGAGACAGGAGAATCGCTTGAACCCAGGAGGCAGAGGTTGCGGTGAGCTAAGATGATGCCACTGCACTCCGCCTGGGCGACAGAGCAAGAGTCTGTCTCAAAAAACTAAATAAATAAAAATAAAGTTATGGTACATTGAGCTTCTGTGTTCCTTTCTTCCTTAGACACTTTCATGGCTACCCATTTAGTTGATGTTCATATCATCTCCAAGAGTTAGTCAGGAGAGGAATCAACCCAAGCAAAAATAGCAGATTTTCTAATTTTCCTTCAATGCCCTTTGGGGTCTTAATCTATTTGAGTTATATATTTTCAATTAATCACAACCTCGAATGTCTTCTGCAAACATGTTTCCACAGATGAAAGCAGTGAAATGAAACACATTCCTTTAATTTATAGAGTTAAAAATTAGAAAAATTTTCAATTCTACCTGGCCTTTAGATTCAGTCTTCCATATGTTTTCTCAATTTTGTTCATGTCCTTTAGTTTTGTTTTATTACATCACAATTGTTCACCTAGCTGACTGGCTTAGGTCTAATGAACCATTAATTTGGAAATTAAAATTGGCCATTTTAAGATGAAAAAGATTCTTGCCTCAGTTTTATTTAAGTTTTGAAACTGTCAATAAGGAAACATTTTTTTCTGTACTGTTAGGTTCACTAAGTAGGGTCTTGCAAATTTAACTGACAAAGGACAGATTAACATGCGAAAAAAAGCATACAATTTTATTAGTATATTACTTGCACAGAGTTCACAAAGAAAAATAAAATTGAAACCTTAAAAAAGCAGTTAGACTCACAGACTTATATACCATTCCAACAAAGGAAAGGGAGTTTGCACTTCATGGGATAACAAATTTGGGAATGTGACTAAGAAATACATGGGCAATAAAAAACCATGGAAGATAAAATGAAAGATAGAAATAATTATAGTAAGGTTTGTTTCTGCAGATTCATCTCAGTGCCAACCTTCCACATCTAATGATAAAGAGTTGCTCTCTGACCGGGCGCGGTGGCTCAAGCCTGTAATCCCAGCACTTTGGGAGGCTGAGACGGGCGGATCACGAGGTCAGGAGATCGAGACCATCCTGGCTAACACGGTGAAACCCCGTCTCTACTAAAAAATAGAAAAAAACTAGCCGGGCGAGGTGGCGGGCGCCTGTAGTCCCAGCTACTCGGAGGCTGAGGCAAGAGAATGGCGGTAAACCCGGGAGGCGGAGCTTGCAGTGAGCTGAGATCCGGCCACTGCACTCCAGCCGGGGCGACAGGGGGAGACTCCGACTCAAAAAAAAAAAAAAAAAAAAAAAAAAAAAAACAGTTGCTCTCTTTTTCCTGGTGTAGCAATTGGGGACATTTTTACAAGGGAAATTTCTGTCACCTTCACAAAGGGAAATACCCTACTTTACTTGGGTAAAGAGAAGACAGAGAACTCTTCCTACACCTGTTGATTTTCAATTGCCTTCAGTTGAAAATAATTCTTATGCCAAAGTAGAATAATTTGGGGGTGACATCCTGACATTCTTCAAAACTTATATTTAATTTCACATTATTATATCATTTTTGATTTTTAAATTAGTTTTATAAAATAATTTTGGAAAATAGTAATGATATTCAAATAATTCCAGAAACACTGCTGATTAGCCAAAAATGTCAATGAATATTGCATAAACAACTGATAATTCAACCATGAAAATTTATGACATTGTTCATGTGTGATAAAACTACGAGTAACATAAAAACCAGAGAGGCTACTTGTAATGCGTTATTCTGAACTTTCTTTTTTTTTTTTTTTTTGAGACATAGTCTCTCTCTGTCATCCAGGCTGGAGTGCAATGGCGCAATCTTGGCTCACTGCAGCCTCCACTTCCTGGATTCAAGCGATTCTCCCTCCTCAGCCTCCCGAGTAACTGGGATTACAGGCGTCTGCCACCAAGCCTGGCTAAATTTTTTTTGTATTTTTAGGAGAGACGGGGTTTCGCCATGTTGGCCAGGCTAATCTCAAACTCCTGACCTCAGTGATCCACCTACCTTGGCCTCCCAAAGTGCTAGGATTACAGGCGTGAGCCACCGTGCCAGGCGCATTATTCCAAACTTTCATACACAGTGCTCTCATGGGTACAAAATGAAATATCTTATTATATACCCCAAGGCAAAGCTCTGGATATTTTGGCCATATAAGCCTGAGGGAAATGTAGAAAAGGCATTGTGGTTGAAATTCATACTAGAAATCAACAGGCCCATTGCAAGACAGAATTACATCACTAAAGGATATCAGAAGACAATAGGGATTTAGGGTACAGTGGCAACAACAGTTTTGGGAACTAGCATTTCTTGAGCACTTATTTACAATATGCCAAGCACTGTTGCTGATTATATTTATTTTCAAACACATTCTTGTCATAGCACTTTGAGGTGCCATTGTCATTCCAACTTCAGAGATGAAGAACTAAAGCTTGGTGTCATTGAGGCTGTAGCTAGTTAGCTCTGTGTGTGTGTGTGTGTGTGTGTGTGTGCTTTTTTTTTCATTTAAAGTCAATAAATTTTTATTTGAAGAATTTCGTGTCAAGGTAACCTAGTTCCTCTAAACAGCTGGAGTCAAAATGTATTCATCTTCAAGTTAGCCCTTCTTAATAGAACTGATGCTTAATCCACAGTTGTCAGCCCACAATTCTTTTATTTTGATTTTTTTAAATTTTTTTTTGAGACGGAGTCTCGCACTGTTGCCTGGGCTGATGGGCAGTGGCGTGATCTTGGTTCGCTGCAACCTCTGCCTCACGGGTTCAAGCGATTCTCCTGCCTCAGCCTCCTTAGTAGCTGGGACCACAGGCACATGCCACCATGCCCGGCTAATTTTTGTATTTTTATTAGAGAAGGGGTTTCACTATGTTGGCCAGGCTGGTCTCGAACTCCTGACCTCGTGATCTGCCCGCCTTAGCCTCCCACAGTGCTGGGATTACAGGTATGAGCGACAGCACCTGGCCTTATTTTCCTTTCTTTAATCTCCATTTGAATACAGATATACTGATGAAAACTTCAACATTCTGCACCAAGAATATTTGGGATTTAATTTCTTCAACCACTTTACTTTGGGGTCATTTTAAGATTAGGTGTATCTGCCTGGTTCTCAATTTGACACTCTTTGTCTCTAAACATGAATGAGTTCCAATCATATTTATTCCTAAGCTATCACACTCAAGTATACTACAGATCTGTGGAATATGCCAAAAGTTAAGGTAAAAAATTAAATTATTAAGTATTTCATACTTTTTGCTAGTTTTTGATCTGTGAGTGAATATAACTATCCTCTATATCCTGGCAGTGTTCCTCAGAAACATAGGGGCCACATACGTAATTTTAAATTTTTTAGTAGCCACATTTTAAAAAGTTAAAAAAAAAAGTGAAATCTATTTTAATGATTTTAATCCAGTGTAATCAAAAATTGTTTCATCAAGGTATCTAATATTAAAACATTGAGTTTTTACTTTGTTATTTTACTAGGTCTTTGAAATCTGGTGTGTGTTTTACACTTAAAGCACATCTCAGTTTGGAGTAGCCACATTTCAATGCTTAATAGTCACGTATGATTAGTGGCTACCATCTTGGACAGGACAGCTTTTATACTCTGGGAAGACACAAGCAAATACTTGCTCTGCATCAGAATCCGGATGTTTTTTTAAAAAAAAACAATTTTTCTGACCTGTTCCTGAAACCCTGGGAGTGTCTCTAATGCTTTATATTTTATTGGCTTGTCCTATTGTAACCACCTAATGGGCTCTCCTTGTCCGCTGCCTAGACAGAGCTGATTTAGCAAGAGAGGGGAATTGCAATAAGGAGCCAGCTGTACAGGAGACTAGAGTTTTATTATTGCTCAAATCAGTCTCCTTGAGAATTTGCTGACCAAAGTTTTTAAGGATAATTTGATTGTAGGGGACCAGTGAGTCCGGAGTGCTGATTGGTTGGGTCAGAGATGAAATTATAGGAAGTCTAAGCTGTCCTCTTGTTGTAAATCAGTTCCTTGGGGTGGTGGGGTGGGGGTCACAAAACCAGATAATCCAGTTTATCTATCTGGGTGATGCCAGCTGATCCATTGTGTTCATGTTCTGCAAAACAGCTCAAGCATTGATCTTCGGTTTTAAAATAGTGATTTTTATCCCCAGGAGCAATTTGAGGAGGTTTAGAATCTTGTAGCTTCCAGCTGCATGACTCCTAAACCATAATTTTAATCTTGTGGCTAATTTGTTAGTCCTGCAAAAGCAGTCTGGTCACCAGGCAGGAAAGGGGTTTGTTTCTGAAAGGGCTGTTATTGTTTTTGTTTCAAAGCAGAACTATAAACTAAGTTCCTCCCAAAATTAGTTAATCCCAAGCTCAGGAATGAAAAGGACAGCTTGGAGGTTAGAAGCAAGATGGAGTCGGTTAGGTCAGATCTCTTTCACTATAATAATTTTCAGTTATGATTTTTGCCAAGGCAGTTTCACTGTCCACCTCACATCAGGCCTCTGACTAGAGGATTCCAACAATACTTAGGCCAGGCCACCACCATGTCTCCTCATCCACCCTGAGGCAGTCCAATTTCTGAAACAAAGGAAACTATATATGATAATATGAAACTATATATGAGAAGGAAATTATATATGATAATCAATTTCAGGGTTATCTTATTGATTAGAAGATATTAAAGTGTGACACTGCCTGGCAATGATTATCTGCTAGTAGTAAGAATTTGGCCAATTTACTGAAATTCCTGAGGCTGAACCTCCACTTCTGTAAAATGGAGGCAGTGAGATAATTTGCATTACAATGCTGAAGTAAGAATTTTACACAATAATTCAGACCAACCACTTCATGTAGTACTTGATCCATGGAAAACTATCAATGACAGTTTATAGTTTATAGTATTAATGAATCCTTTATTTATTGCTATTTCCTTCTACACATAGTCCTCTCTAAAAGAAGGTAATATTCAATACAAATAAAGTTATAACAGCTTGCAAAGTTGTCCCAGGGAATTCACTTAACCACTGAAGTGTTCAAATTGCTTAAGGTTGACTTTATATTCTCCTGACTAAGCTTTCTCCTTCTGGTATTTCTTCTGAGAACAGCACCACCATCCAAAGCATCATGCAAACAGTGGTCATCCCAGAACAGTAATTCTCAACTCATAGGGTGCTCCTGCAGAGATGTATTTGAATAGAGTGGTAGGATGCTAAAGAAGGCCACGTATAATTTGGCCAGTGATCTGAGGCAGATTTATCCTGAAACTAATGAAACACAAGTGTAAGGGCCTGTACTTCCAAGGTGCTGAGAGGGCCCTACAAATGTGTTAGTTTGTCTCTCTCTTTTTAAAATTTGCAGTATTAAGGTATTTTAACCACAGAAGGTTAAGACTGTTAATTCCACTCAATCCTCCTTTTTATTAAAATTCACCATTGTCTGATTATGTTGGAATCCTGATGAAAATATTTGGAATTTGAGTAAGAGAAAGTTTAGTTGAAGATGTATCTAGTATGGGGATAATAAGTTACGTGATTTGCATATGTGTTCATGTGTAGTTCATTCGTTGCCAGCCAATCTGATGTAAGAATGGCTCACTGGAATAACTCACCTAAATTCCTGGCAAGATACAGGTCTAGATAAAATGTTATAACATCTAAGTATTCAAAACACCTTCCCAGCACTGAGAGTGAGTGTCTAGTGGAGAGTAGAAATGTATAGAGCCAGAAGCTAGTCTGCAAAGAATTCTTACAGAGTTTACAACTTACATGTGAAAGGAGCTTGACAGAGGATTTTCCAAATTTGAAAACAATCCTAAAAACTTACTTGACATTACCAACAATGTGTTTTGAAACTGAAACTCTTCTAAGTTATCAAGAAAACATATTATCAATAGCCACCCTGGAGGAAAGATTGGATTCTATTTCCATTACCTGTAGACAATATTACAAAATAATTTCAATCTGAAGATGGAGAGTATTCAGTCAAAGGTATAGGAAAATATACATTGTTGTATCATATTCAGAAATTAATAAAATTTGCTATTTTCTGAATTTCGTGATGGCTATTGTCAGCTTTTATAAAATTGGAATTTGATTTTATTTTCCCATTATAAATTAATATTTACAGTTTGCAGTACTTCTGAATTTTTAATTTTACATTAAATATTTATTAAAAGAGGACATGGGTAAAAGAGCTTTGCAGTTGCTACCCTTCATTCTCACATCTCCTGGATTTTAAGGATGACTGCATAATCTTTAGATGATCATACGCAAGTCATATGTATTTGTTGCATAAATTTAGTGGACTTCTGGCTGTGTTCTGAGGCCAGTTTTTTCCACCAGAGCTCTGACTCCACTTCTAATAGCCCAGTACCAATACTGACTTTTGGGGTATTAATGTTTTTGTGAACTTTGGGTAACTATACGAACATTGTCCTTACGATAGCTTTAATAAAAATGCCATCGGACCTAAAATTGGCAGGTGGATTAAAAGGAGTAAATTTCGCCAGAAGCCTACTTCGGAATGTTAAGTATAAACATATACATGTTAAAAAGACAAGATCCCTAGGATTTTTTAAACAAGGGCAAAAAAGTAACTCAACTGGTTTTCTCGCAGTAAAACCGCCCCAAAATAAAAGGCCTGATGTACTCGTCTGCAGTTATTCAAAGCGTGTGAACCTATCTTAAAAAAAAAAAAAAAAAAAAAAAAAATCCTTTAAATCTCCTGGGAACTACCGAGTTGGTTACAACTGTTTTTAAGTGAAATTGTAAGTGGCTCTGAAAAGAGCCTTTTCAATTAGGAAGAAATAAGCAGACTTATGCCCTTTCCCCACGGATGCGACGTGCCAGTTGGATGTCTTTGGGCATGATGGTGACGCGTTTGGCGTGAATAGCGCATAGATTAGTGTCTTCGAAGAGCCCCACTAGGTAGGCCTCGCAAGCCTCCTGCAGCGCCATCACCGCAGAGCTCTGGAAGCGCAGGTCGGTTTTGAAGTCCTGCGCGATTTCTCGCACCAGGCGCTGGAACGGCAGCTTCCGGATCAGCAGTTCGGTGGACTTCTGGTAGCGGCGAATTTCGCGCAAAGCCACGGTACCGGGCCGATAGCGGTGAGGCTTCTTCACTCCACCTGTGGCCGGAGCGCTCTTACGTGCCGCTTTAGTAGCAAGCTGCTTTCGCGGCGCTTTGCCGCCGGTGGACTTGCGAGCTGTTTGCTTAGTACGAGCCATCTGCGATGACAACACACACAGAAGTGTACTGAACTGAGATCAAGTGGTCTTTAAATATAGTTAAAAGCATTCTGATTGGTTCTGTAATTTTTCAAAAGTCCCGCGCGATAAAACCATTGGCTGAAGAGTGACCAGACTGATTGGTTCATTATTAGGCAATCTTATTGGATGAATCGCCCCACCGCCCATCCTGTCCTTTTTGTTTCAGTTACCTGCAGGGATAAACTGTCTAAAATTCTAGTTCATCCAGCCGTAAAGAACAAGGTATATTACAAAGCATCTAAGGATTTTTTTAAATGTAAATTCCGATTCAGTAAGTTTGAGTGGGACTTGAAATTCTGCATTCCTGACAGTCTTGAAAGTTATCAATGCTGGTGAACACTCACTAAACCACCAGAAACGTTGACTGCCTCATGTCGGAAAATACTTACATTCAGAGAATGAGAATTCCATGCTATTTTGTTACTGGTCAACAGCCAGTTTCCTTACCCTTTGTTTTCTAAGTCTAAGTCACATTCCCACCCTGCCTGTTCTCAAACTGTCTTATTTTGGTTGGCTTTAGTTTCACTTTCTATACTCTAAAATGTAGTTTCTTAAGGAAGGTTTTTCCTCGAAACTTAACTTTTAAACCATTAGGCTATGGGGGCGGTGGCTCACGCCTGTAATCCCAGCATTTTGGGAGGGCAAGATGGGACGATCAACTTGAGGCCAGGAGTTCAAGACAACCCTAGCTAAAATGGTGAAAACCGTCTCGAATAAAAACACAAAAATTGGCTGGGCGTGGTAGCAGACGCCTGTAATGCCAGGTACAAAGTATACAAAGTAGGCTGAGGCATAGAACCGCGGGGTGGAGGTTGCAGTGGGCCGATATCGCGCCGCAGCATTCCAGCCTGGGTGACAGAGCGAAACTCTGTCTCAAAATAAACCAATCCAAACCAAAACCAAAAGGTACTCGAAACACAAGCAAGTTACCATCCTTTCTTGTGAAACAATGGACGGTTCTGAAAAATGCCGTTGCAAGTTTAAGGTACGTTTTCTGGTTTGAGTGGACTTTAGTTGCTCTTGGCCTTATCGTGACTCTCGGTTATTTTGGCAACAGGATGGCAGGACGCCTCCCCGAGTAATAGTGACTTTGCCCAGCAGCTTGTTGAGCTGCTCGTCGTTGCGGAAGGCCACCTGCAGGTGGCGGGGGATGCTGTGGGTCTTGTCACGTACGGCGCTGCGTGTCAGCTCCAGGATATCGGCGGCCAGGTATTCTAAGCACAGCGGCGCGCCGGCTTCGACAGGCTGAGAATAATTGCCCTTTCGAAAAAGACGATGAACCCTGCGCTACTAGAAACTGCAAGCCTGCAACCGATGAACAACTTTTTGCTTTACTTCCGTTTTCCACGTCCAAACATAGTGACCTCTGAAAACGGAAAGACAAGCAAGATGGAATGGCGCCTGAACAAATACTTTTATACAAACTGCAAGGCTGCAATAGAGAGTTATCCTATTGGTCAATTATGTTTCGTGCTTTATCCAATAGAAAAAGAGTCTGTAAATTCCATATTTGCATAAACCCCACCCCTCAGTGAAACTGTGTTTCTTTTATCCAATCAGAAGTGAGGAATCTTAAACCGTCATTTGAATCTCAGGACTATAAATATATGGGCTCTGAACTGTTCTCTCTACTACTCCGGTGAAGAGTGTTAGTAGCTTTTTTATTTTGTTTTAGGAATAGCAATGCCTGAACCTTCTAAGTCTGCTCCTGCCCCTAAAAAGGGCTCTAAGAAGGCCATCACTAAGGCGCAGAAGAAGGATGGTAAGAAGCGTAAGCGCAGCCGAAAGGAGAGCTATTCCATCTATGTGTACAAGGTTCTGAAGCAGGTCCACCCCGACACAGGCATCTCCTCCAAGGCCATGGGGATCATGAATTCCTTCGTCAACGACATCTTCGAGCGCATCGCGGGCGAGGCTTCCCGCCTGGCGCACTACAACAAGCGCTCGACCATCACCTCCAGGGAGATCCAGACGGCTGTGCGCCTGCTGCTGCCCGGGGAACTGGCTAAGCATGCTGTGTCCGAGGGCACCAAGGCTGTTACCAAGTACACTAGCTCCAAATAAGTGCTTATGTAAGCACCTCCAAACCCAAAGGCTCTTTTCAGAGCCACCTACTTTGTCACAAAGAGAGCTATAACCACAATTTCTTAAGGTGGTGCTGCCGCTGTTCTGTTTCAGTTCTAGAGGATCAACTGGAATGTTAGCGAAGGCAAGTTTTAGAGCCAAGGTTAACTTGGACGGGGCAGCGCGCCGTGGCTCTCGCCTTTAATCCCAGCATTTTGGGAGGCCGAGGCGGGCGGATCACTTGAGGTCAGGAGGTAGAGACTAGCCCGGCCAACATAGTCTCTACTAAAAATACAAACGTTAGGCGGGGATGATGGCGCTCTTTCTCATCTGCCTTTAGCAAACTTCTTTGTTCCCCCTGGGTAAGCCTTCGGGTACTAGTTCTAATTCCTTAGATATGGTCACTACTCCCTCCCTGGTCTAGCACAGGAAACCTTCCTTTCTGGATAATGAAACAAGTAATGCAATTCAGGGTACAGTGTTTCTGTGGGAGTCATTAGCCGTTAACCGCTTGAGATGAGGGGGAGGGGAGCAGAAAAGTCTAAGAGACAAAAGGGCATGTAGTTTGCCTATGCTGTAAATTCTTACCTCCAGTATTGAGGAAACAAGCGAAGTCTGATTTCCCGGGCGCCTTTATAGGGAGTATTTCCCGTTCCACAAAATGAAATCGCAGTAGTTTTGCGTTATAATTGCTTATCAATGACAACAGCTATATAGTTTACATATTTCATGCATCCCAGAAATCCAGATTCCCATTTCCTAGGCCACTTAACTTTCGGATTTCCAGCTCTGCGAGATACAAAAGGGTTTGAATTTTGTGCCCTTCCCCATCTGGCCCTACTGCAAAGATACTAGGAGAGCCCCACTTGGAGAGGGAAGCATTTTTCAAGACATCCGGGACGCCAAAAACAATATAGCTAGAAAAAGGCAGGAAGGGCACTAGTTGAGGAGGACTCAGTAGGCCAATTCTGGGTCTGGGGCTGGGGGAAGAAATGGAAGAAGAAAAGAACCTGTTGATTGCACACTAAGTAGGAGGGGATGGGGGAATCGGAGGGGAGTATTTTAAGTGAACTTATGGGCATTATATGTAGGTGACATTCAGCAGTGTCTTTGGATGAAGAAATAAAGTTTCTCAAACAGTTTTTGTTTTTGTTTTGAGAAATGGTCTTGCTCTGTTGGCCAGGCGCCATCATAGCTCACTGCAACCTCGACTTCCCCAGCTCAAGCTATCCTCTAACTTCAGCCCCTTGAGTAGCTGGGACTACAGAAAAGCGCCACCACACCCAGTTAATTTTTTAATTTTTTGTGGAGGCAAAGGGTCTTACTATGTTGCCCAGGCTGGTCAAGTGAACTCCTGGGCTCAAGTGATCCTCCTGCCTTGGCCTCCCAAAGTGCTGGGATCATAGCAATGAGTCACTGCACCTGGCCCAGATTTAATTTTTAAGAATCTTTTAAAAGAGGTTCTGGGCCGGGTGTGGTGCAGCTCAGGCCTGCAATACCAGCACTTTGGGAGGCCAAGGTGGGAGGATCACTTGAGCCAAGGAACTCAAGACCAGTCTGGGCAACTTAGTGAGACCTTCTGTCTCCACCAAAAATTTAAAAATTAACCAGGCCTGGTGGCACATTTCTGTAGTCCCAACTACTGGGGAGGTTGAAGTGGGAGTATCATTTGAGCCTGGAAGGTGGAGGTTGCAGTAAGCTGTGATGGCACCACTGCACTCCAGCCTGGGTGGGGACAGACCCTGTCTCAAAAATAAAAAAAAAATCTGGATGCCACACAAAATGTCAGTGAACAACTGTAAGTGAAGCACTTCCCATCCTAGTACTGTATATGCAAACTACCGTTGTGAAAGAGACGCTTGTGTTTTAAAAAATCTATAATTTTTTTTTTAAATTATAAAACTACCACCTCCCCCAAAACATTACTGAGGAATTGAGGCTGCAGTTTAAGAAACTGATATTTAGGATCTTTCCCCGGTGAAATGAGACCTGCTAATATAAGCATTTAAAAATGACCTTTTGGGCCAGGTGCTTCATGCCTGTAATCCCAGCACTTTGGGAGACCTAGTCAGGCAGACCACTTGAGCTCACAATTCGAGACCAGCCTGGCAACATGGCAAAATCCAGTCTCTACAAAAAATATAAAAAATTAGCTGGGAGTTGTGGCATATGCCTATAGTTCCAGTTACTAGAGAGGCTGAGGTGGGAGGATTACTTGAGCCTGGGAGGCAGAGGTTGCAGCAAGCCAAGATTGCAGCGCGACAACCTGAACGACAGAATGAGACACCCCCCCCCAAAAAAACCCAGCATGACTCATTTTTAAAAAAATTTAAAAATATTAAGTTTTGAAGCAGATATTATTTTGTCATATGTTCTTTCATAAATTTTTTGCCTGCCTGCTTTCTTCCTTTGTTACAGAACTCCAACACTTATCCAAAGGTAGCTGTAGGGTCAGGGTTTCTGTATTATAGTCCCTTCTGTGGTGGCCAGAAATATGTTACAGGAAAGAGGTCCCCATCCAGACCCCAAGAGAGGGTTCTTGTATCCCGCGCAAGAAAGAGTTCAGGGTGAGTCCGCAGTGCAAAGTAAATGCAAGTTTACTAAGAAAGTAAAGTGGTGAAAGGACAGCTACTCCATAGACAGAGCAGGACATTCTGGAAAGTAAGAGGAGGAAGGCATCCCCCCTCTAGGTACAATGCTTGTATATATGGGGAGATGGACTCTGCTACACGGGGTTGTGATAAAGGATTAATTTTCTTAGTTACTATATTTTGCAAGAATAGACATTATTATCTTTAAACAAAATTAGGAATGCCTTTGTTCTCCAGATATAGGGATAACTGGACACTCCCAAGTCTGAGTCTGTTTAGTAAACATTATTTATTTGTTCCCTTAACCACAAATATCTAGAAGCTAGGAATGACTGACTTTCTGGGAATGCAGCCCAGCAAGTCTCAGCCTCATTTTCCTAGCCCTCACTCAAAATGGAGTCACTTTGGTTCAAATGACTCTGACACTTTTCTTCTCCTTTTTCCTTCTTTCTTTCCTTCCTTTTCTTTTTTTTAATAAGAAATCAAGAATACTTGATGTTTTATCTAAAACAATACCCATAACTGACAAGCCAATACAAAAACCTAGGTTTTCTAACTCAAAACTAGGATGTTTTGCTGTCTCTGTTGATAGTCCGCTGATTGTTAATAGGTAATTAACAAACAAGCCTTCCTATGTCCCCCTCAGTTTATTACCATTAGATCATATGCCTACTGTCAATCATATTAATTCACAACTATGCATTTCACTAAACTTACCATAAAAATACACAGGTTTCCTGCTTCCATCGAGTTTTCATTTCTGAAGGGTCCCATGTAATACAAAAGTTATATTAAATACATTTGTATGCTTTTCTCTTGCTAATCTTTTTTTTTTTTTTTCTGAGACTGAGTCTTGCTCTGTCAACCAGGCTGGAGTGCAATGGTGCCATCTCGGCTCACCGCAACCTCCGCCTCCAGAGTTCAAGCAATTCTCCTGCCTCAGCCTCCCCAGTAACTGGGACTACAGGCATGAACCACCACGCCCGGCTAATTTTGTATATTTATTAGAGACAAGGTTTCTCCATGTTGGTCAGACTGATCTCGAACTCCTGACCTCAGGTGATCTGCCCGCCTCGGCCTCCCAAAGTGCTGGGATTACAGGCATGAGCCACTGTGCCTGGCCACATTTCTAAGTTCTTTGCAAGTATAAATTCATTCAATCTTCACCAAAACTCAATGAAGTGTGAGTACTATTATTACCACTGTTTTACAGATTACAACAAGTAATGCAGCCACTTACTGAGTTCTATACACTTGGTAATTTTTTTGTTTTGTTGTTCTATCGATTATTGGGGGAGGGGTGTTGAAATCCATACCTTTAAATCATGTATGTGTCTGTTTCTCCTTTTGGTTCTATCAGTTTTTGCTACACATATTTTGCAATGCTGTTATTTGGTGCATATACATTTAGAATTGCTTGTTTTTCGTATTGGATTGACCCTGTTATCATTATGTAATATCCCTGTCTGTTCCTAGTAATTTTCTTTGCTCTGAAATATACTTATCTGATATATCATCCAAAAGACCACCAGGATGGCTAAATAGTAGAAAGAGAGATTTACTGGCAATACTAATTTGCAAGCCAGGAAGAGATGGTCCCAGAACCTGCCAAAATTACTCTCTCTTAGGGGAGAAGGAGCAGGTTGGTTATTTTCATGCCTCATGGGATATATATCACACAATAGAGTCATACATATTCGGTAGGTTTGGGGGGACAGCTATATATATTATAAGGGATGCCAAGTGCATTCACAATGGATAAACACATGTGTAACATACCTCCCATGTTCACTTTAAGGTGGAATTTTAGGTTAAAATGAGGTAGAATTTAGCTCTTTACATCAAAAGGTGAACTATAGGAACAAAGACAGTTTACGTGCTGCCTCCATAAGCTGGCTGAAAATGGCTTAAGGTCTACAGTTACTTGTAAGACTAGAACGTGTGTCAAGCCGATCATCTGTCCAATCAGAGTTGTAGTGGCCTGGACTGTAAATCAGAGTTAGGAGGGCTTCTGATAGCTCCTATAGTTAAGGAATTTAGAAAGTGTGAGTTTTTTGTAGTCTTTGGAATTTAGGAATTTGCCATACCAGCCAAGCTGTGAACGCTCAACCAGTAGGTAACTTTGTTTCCTTAATCTTAGAGTCTGTCTTAGTTGGTATAGGGGCATCTACTTTGGTCTTTCAGATCACAGATATTAATACAGATACTCTTGCAGTTTGGGGCTGATGTCTATATGGCTTATCTCTTTTGCAGTCTTTAATTTCAACCTACATTATGTTTATATTTGAAGTGAGAGTCTTGCAGACAGTGTAGAGTTGGGGCATTCATTGTTATCCACTGGGCCAAACAGTTTGTTTGGTTTTTTTTTGAGACAGAATTTCACTCTTGTTGTCTAGGCTGGAGTGCAGTGGCACAGTCTCAACTCACTGCAACCTCTGCCTCCTGAGTTCAAGGAATTTTCCTGCCTCAGCCTCCTGAGTAGCTGGGATTACAGCCATGTGTCACCACGTCCGGCTAATTTTTGTACTTTTAGTAGAGACGGGGTTTCACTATGTTGGTCAGGCTTGTCTCAAACTCCTGACCTCGTGATTCGCCCACCTCGGCCTCCCAAAGTGCTGGGATTACAGGCGTGAGCCCCGGTGCCCAGCCAAACTGTTTTTTTATTGGTGTATTTACACTATTCACATTTAATGAAATTATTGATAACTTAGGGCTTAAGTTCATGAAGGGTAGTGTGGGGGCGCCATAGTCTCTTGATCCACTAAATGTTTGCCAGAAATCCCTGACAAGGCAGATTGGTTAATAGGTGAAAAGGCATACCCAATTATTTAACGTGTCTACGTGGGAGCATTCAGAATTAATTACCTAACTTCCCAATGAGTTACAGATGCTGATATACCATTTTTAGATCACAGAAAGAATTGGGGCTTAGATTCTGGTAAAACAGGTTATGGGAGGCAAAAGAGGTTTGGCTTGCAAAGGTGGCCTTGTTATGTAGGTAAAACCTCCCTCAGAAAGAATAGATGGTAAATGTTTCTTTTACGATTTTTAAGTGTCAGACTCTCAATCTCTCCTGGATCTGGGGAAAGGTACAGAAAAGGGAGGAGGCATGGCTGCATTAATGGAGATTCTCTATAGATGTAAAATTTTTCCCATTTAAAACAGTTTTGCACGCCCATTTCTGCCTGCTGGCCAAACAGCAGCCATTTCAAAATACATCAAAGAAATATATTTTGTGGTGAAATATTTTGATTTTCTTTAGACTGGTGGCTTTATAAGAAAAGGAAGAGACACCTGAGGTGACACACATACTCTTGCTCTCTCAACATGTTATGATGCAGTAAGAAGGCCCTCACCAGATACTAATGCCATAATGCCATGCCCTTAGCTTCCCAGGTTCTAGAACAGTAGGAAATACATTTCTTTTCTTTAGAAGTTAGCCAGTCTGTGGTATTCTGTTATAGTATCACAAAATGGAATAAGTAACTATATTATGATCATCTTACATGACTGATCCCTCCTACATCATACACATATACAGGCCACATTTGGAACATTGCTAGAGGTTCCACTGTCCAATAGAAATGTACTACAAATTATATATGTATTTTTAAATTTTTGAATGTCTTCAATAGTATATTTTTTTAACTTTTATAGTCAAAATGTCATTATAACATGTTTTCAATATGCATACTTATTAGTGAGATGTGTTACATTCTTTCTTCATACTAAGTGATATGGTTTGGATATTTGTCCCTTCTAAATCTCATGTTGAAATGTAATCTGGTTCTTTAAAAGAGTGTGACACCTCCCCCATCTCTCTCGCTCAGCTCTCACCATATGATATGCCTACTCCCTCTTCACCTTCCACCTAGATTGGACGTTTCCTGAGGCCTTGCCAGTAGCAGATACCTGCACTACACCTCCTGCACAGCCTGCAGAATCATGAGCCAAAAAAAATTACTTTTCTTTATAAATTAGTCAGTCTCAGGGATTCCCTTACAGCAATGCAAGAATGAACTAACACACTAAGTCTATTTCATATTTACAGCATAGCTCAATCTGAAGTACCCTTTTTCAACTTCACAGTAGCTACTTGTAGCTAGTGTACACTGATTTGGAGAGTGTTCAAGGGTGAATTATATCATGCAATTAACAGAATTTTTTTTACTGTTTTTGCAAACCACAAGGCATCAGATTGTCTTGCTTTCTCTGCTCCTGGTGTTGGAGTTGTTATTGGGAAACAACTTATTTTCCTCTTATATTTATAGGGAATAAATAATCCCCAATATTTCCCTCCCCAATATCTGCCTGTTGTATGTTTTTTAAAGGCAAGTGCCTAAAATTTACTGTTTGAGGCACTTAACTGAAAGGATTGCCATCAAGTTGTTTTGCTAATAGCACATGCCAGGCGCTTGTTGGTTTGCTTAATTCAAGGTAACTTGGATGACAAGAGTTTTTCTCATCCATGGACCAGTGGCGTATAGATTACTGATATTGTGACTGGATATACTCCTGCTTTCTAGTCTGAGTTTTTGAAGCTACCCTTAATCTTGGTTTCAAATTTTATCTAGCCCTGTACATATCCAGGGCTCTTTCCAAAATGGCCTACGATTTGTTCAGGAAGTTACAATAGCTGTACCTTCTTACCCTTGGTTCCAGACATTTTCTTGGCTTCGAACACATCCAGCATTTTATTGAAGTATTTATCCATCCTACTTGGCTGGCTTCTTCACTTCCTTTCAGGTCTGAATTCAAATGACATTCTCCTGATGAAACTTTTCCTCCTTATCCCTATTCTTTTTTCTTAACCCCTTTCTTTATTTTTCTGCATAGCACTCATCACTTATCTCTACATTTTCACTATGTATTTACCTTATTATGCACCTCCTCCTACAAGACAAGTAGCACCCTAAGGAAACAGGTTGTCTGCTTTTTCACTGCTATGTTCCCTGCACCTAGAACTCTCTGGCACTTAGCAGGTTTTCAGTAAATATATGCTGAACTAATGCTGGATATACACCTCCCTCGTGAACTCTCTAACTCCTTCTAATTTACAGTGATCAATCTTCTTTTCTATGTGCTTTTGTATGATATATTGCTCAAAATCTTTATTTTCTATGCAGAATGTGCACTGCTATTTAATCTTCAGGTATGTAAGTCCTCCCTTCTCAGAGTATAATCTCTTTAGGGCAGTATCTGAGATAACTTTTTAACATCTTCATCATGAATCTCGCACCTTTTCTAAGAAAATGAGCCAGTGGTTACTGATGTTTACTGCTATTGTTGAGGGAGAAGATCATTATCATTTTGAAAAGGGAGGTTGAATATTGTGAAGGGAAAAATATCACCAGAGTCAGAAGACTTGGGAAAAGGCAAAAAAGAAACTAAAAATCAGCACTTTTAGTTTCCTCACAGTTTCTCTGCATCAAATCCATAGTTCTGTGACAGTATTGGCTTAGGAGCAGATTTTTTTTTTTTTTTTTTTTTTTGAGACGTAGTTTCGCTTTTGCTCAGGCTGGAATGCATTGGCGCGATCTCTGCTCACTGCAACCTCCCTCTCCAGGGTTCAAGCGATTCTCCTGCTTCAGTCTACGGAGTAGCTGGGATTACAGGCTCCCACCACCATGCCCAGCTAATTTTTTGTATTTTTAGTAAAGCCTGGGGTTTCACCATGTTGGCTAGGTTGGTTATGAACTCCTGACCTCAAGTGATCCACCCGCCTCAGCCTCCCAAGTGTTGGGATTACAGGCATGAGCCACCTTGCCCAGCCAGGAGCAGATTTTCTTACACCCATGTCTCTTTTTCCTTCTGCCATCTGTTTCAGTATAAGTAGACCAAAGATACAAGTCGTAGATACCTCAGAAATTCCTGGAATAATTAATCCACCTTCATCTATACCCCATCTGCTCCTATCTCATGGAATATAAAAGGAAAAACAGCAAGATTTCTCTAGGCAATCTCTCTTGATTTTAGGTTCCTCAACGTGAGAGTGAGACAATGGCTGTAATAATACTGTTGGGGCCAAGGAAAAACTTCCCCTTTGCCCTCCCAAGGTTTACTGAAAATTACTGGCAAAACACAGATTAATTGGAGAAAAGGCATATATGTTTATTTCATCACAATTTCACCGGAGATTTTAGAATGAAGACTGAAAGATACAGGGGAAATTGCCCATTTTCATGCTTAGGTTCAACAATATAAACAGCTATATAGGGTACATCGAATGCTAACAGACTGAGTAGGGAAGTCCCGCAAGGCTTGTGTGTCAAGATTCTTTTTGACCTCTCAGTGCAGCGTTCTTTCCTTCTGGTTATGGGACAAGACCCTCATTTAGAATGAGGGGGTCTTATGACCTACGGGCAAACAAGGTCGCTTAGAGTAATATTTTTAAGTTTTATGGCTGGCTCTGGGGAAAAGGAGTTCTGGTTTGTATAGCCTACCTTGAGGAGGAATTCTGGTTTCTATGGCTAGCCTTTGGGGAGAATGGGACTTAGAGACAGGAAAGCAGAAGAAGGTCAGAGAAACACCTTTATGATAATAATCCCATTTTGAGTACTTCTGTGTTATGGAATGTTTGTTCTCTCATTTCCTGAAAGATTCCAGAGACTCCTCATTCAGTGTTATGAAAAAGTTCAGGAAATGCAACTCAAAAGTATGCCACTTTGTTATGCTGATTTCTTTGAACTGAGGGCACCTAGGAAACAGTAAATTCAGGGAGGAGCTTTCTCTGAACTCCTATCAAAAATTTAAAAAATTAAAAAAAAATTCAAAAAGAATTTAGTTAAGATTCACTTCCCTGGGGAATCTCATCAACCAGAGAAGATTAACTGTATCACAGTAGAGGAGACTGGCGGTTAACACCATCTAAACAGACTTTGTCACAGCTGTCACCTATTCTTTGAAACACCCATTTATTTTTCTCCCGAATCATATACTCTTCCCTAAGTTGCTTACATCCCCTTCTCTTTCCCTTATGAATCAGAGAGCTTATAAGCTTCCACAGCTGGGATTTGAGGTATTCCCTTTTCTTCCCTCCCCCACACCCAACCTTTTTTTTCTATGAGACAGTCTCCTGGCTCGGTCGCCCACATTGGAGTGTGGTGGCTCTAACTGAACTCACTGCAACCTCCGCCTCTCCGGTTCAAGCGATCCTCCCACCTCAGTTTCTCGGGTAACCGTAACTACAAGCGTGCACTAACTACCAAGCCCGGTTTTTTTTCTTTTTTTTCCCCCTTCTTTTTTTGGTATTTTACTGGAGACAGGGTTTCTCCATGTTGTCCACGCTGGTCTCGAACGCCTGGCCCGCCCTCCTCGGCCTCCCAAAGTGCTGGGATTACGGGAATGAGCCACTGTGCCCAGTTTGAAGGACCTCTTAAATATCTATTTAGAAATTGGTCGGAGTCCACTCCTTTCCAAAACCCTGAGTCACAATCCCGGAAAAGCACTAGCGGCTAAAAGTCAAAATAACCAGAACAAAACCTCCATTCATGGTTAAAAAAGGTATTTTGACAAAATCCTAATTGGTTCAATTATTGTTAGCATTCAAGTCGAAGGCTCCTCAAGCCATACTGGGGTTTGGGTCAAACATAAACCTTACACCAGATGGAAGGATTATATGCAAATGAAGGATGAAGATTCTGATTTCCCATTGGGTATTTGACATTAGCCAATGGGAGAATTCCCCACAGCCTACCTCCAGTCAGTATAAATACTTGTCTGCCTTCCCTCCTGACATATTCTCGTTACATTTTCTTGTGGGTATTTTTTTTTTCTGCCTGAACTAGTTATGTCTGGTCGCGGCAAACAAGGCGGCAAAGCCCGCGCCAAGGCTAAGACTCGTTCTTCTCGTGCAGGCCTGCAGTTCCCCGTGGGCCGGGTGCACCGCTTGCTCCGCAAAGGCAACTACTCCGAGCGCGTCGGGGCTGGCGCGCCGGTGTATCTGGCGGCGGTGCTTGAGTACCTGACCGCCGAGATCCTGGAGCTGGCGGGCAATGCGGCCCGCGACAACAAGAAGACCCGTATCATCCCGCGCCACCTGCAGTTAGCCATCCGCAACGACGAGGAGCTTAATAAGCTCTTGGGGCGTGTGACCATCGCTCAGGGCGGCGTTCTGCCTAATATTCAGGCGGTACTGCTGCCTAAGAAGACTGAGAGTCATCATAAGGCCAAGGGAAAGTGAAGTGTTAACGCTTCATACACTGCTCTGTTTTTCTGTCAGACAAAATCAGCCTAACAACAAAGGCTCTTTTCAGAGCCACCTACGACTTCCGTTAAATGAGCTGTTGTGCTTTGTATTATGCAGCCCACACAGATGTTTTGAGGTGTTTTTGGTGATTTTCGTGTGGCACTTTTAGTAATTTGTCCTGCAGAAATCTAGATCCATGGAAACCTTTTCAGAAACTCTAGATACGTGGGAGAAATGCCATGCAGCACAAAAAACACTTTTACAGGCAGGGGTGATCCTCGCTAAGTTTCACATACAGCAGTTACATTTTGGAGGAAGGAAATTATACCCATGGGTGCACTCCTTAAGTATTTTTAATGGAAGTGTTAAGCAAAACCCGCATACCCCACATGGTAAAACAGTTTGAAAATGTCACACCATTTGCTCTAGCAATTGATGGCATACACAATTGAGAGCGTACACCTTACCACTGAACATTTCAGCATGTATTTCCCCAAATAAGGAGCTTTTTTCCAGTTTGGGGGATATTTTGCTTTGTTTTGAGGTGGAGTCTTCCTCTGTCGGCCAAGCTGGAGTGCAGTGGGGTGATAATAGCTCACTGTAACCTCGAACTCGGGCTCAAGCGATCCTCTTGACAGCCTTCCGAGTAGCTGGGATTACAGGCGGGAGCAGCCACACCCGGCTAAGGGCATTTTGTTAATTGCCCACACTACTCATGCCACACCCAGAAAAACATCATTTTAAATAAATAACACATGGAAATTTCCCTAATCGCCTCCAATATTCCTTAATTTCTTTTTTATATTTTAACTAGAAACAATTGGAGGTTTCCGCGTTGTTTTGTGTGGTTGTAAATTTTAAGACTAGGAAGCTTTTCCAGTACAAGACTTGCCACAGTGTAATAGCAGGTAAGGGGTTAAGAAAATGACGTCAGAGTAGCTACCGTAATGAACAGGAGCCTCTCTTAGTCTTCAAACAGGCACAGAGATGGACCAATCCAAGAAGGGCGAGGGGATTTTTGAATTTTCTTGCGTCCAATAGTTGGTGGTCTGACTCTATAAAAGAAGAGTAGCTCTTCCTTTTCCTTCACAAACGTCTCTTGAGGCGAGCATTATCTGCCTGTTGCCATGGCTCGTACTAAACAGACTGCTCGCAAGTCCACGGGCGGTAAAGCGCCACGCAAGCAGTTGGCTACCAAGGCTGCTCGCAAGAGCGCGCCAGCCACCGGCGGCGTGAAAAAGCCTCACCGTTACCGCCCGGGCACTGTGGCTCTGCGCGAGATCCGTCGCTACCAGAAGTCGACCGAGCTGCTGATCCGGAAGCTGCCGTTCCAGCGCCTAGTGCGAGAAATCGCCCAGGACTTCAAGACCGACCTTCGCTTCCAGAGCTCAGCGGTGATGGCACTGCAAGAGGCTTGCGAGGCCTACTTGGTAGGGCTCTTTGAGGACACAAACCTTTGCGCCATTCATGCCAAGCGGGTGACTATTATGCCCAAGGATATACAGCTTGCTCGCCGCATTCGCGGAGAGAGAGCGTAAACCTAGTTACATTTTGATCAGTCCTAAAACCCAAAGGCTCTTTTCAGAGCCACCGAATTATTCCAACGAAAGTAGCTGTGATAACTACGTTTTTTTGTTAATTTTGACAACACCAAACTAATTAAGGATCCCCAGAAAGCACTAGACTATGCTCTTAAGCTCATTAACAGAAATGTAGTTTAGCCAGTTTTGCAGTGTAGACTATTTGATCTTCTTACGTGTTATTTGGGGAGGAGAACCTGTATAAGTCCACCTGTCCATCATTCAGGCCTCTAGCTTGCTATAATTGGCATTTTTTAAAACAACTTTCTAAGGCTAAGAATACAAGGGAAAAACCAGGCAAGTGGTTAACTGGCACTAGGCTCTTGTGAAGCTTTGAAAAGATTGAAAAGTTGTGTCTTGCGACTTCCAATGTCTTCCTCAAAATGCTTAGAAGAATTTTCTCAGTTCAATACATAGTCTCCTAGATTTCCTCATATGTGTGTATATGTATTTTTTAATTCATTTGGCTGTCCACATTAACCTGAAAGTTACTCTGGTGCAAAATGTGAGGCAGGGATCTAACTGGCTCTCATTTTATCCATAGCTAGCTACCCACTTTTCATCTGTCAATCTGTCGACCAAGCATAATTTAATCCCTTATATATTAATTATTTTATATGTGTAGCTTTGCTTGTAAATAGTCTAGCTGGTTGCATTGCTTTGTCTCCTCTAGGACTATGCACCATGACATGCCACATTTGTTTTCCCACTACTTGTTGCCTGTAGTTATCTATTAAAATCTAGAATTTACAAATTTTAACCATTTTCTTTCTGTTGATCTTGCTTTTCGGTTTTCTGGAGGTTGGGGGTTGAATACTGAAAGAAAATTTATAGGGATGGGAATACTGAATGTAAACAAAAGTAATGTTTAAAATTTAATTTGAATATTTTATATTATTGTAGTTTTTTTATCATACAGCTTTTAGATTACATTTTACAAACTAACTTTATAACAACCACAGATTGTCGAACATTACAACTACTAATTCCAAAGACCTTGCCTCACATTCTTTTTTACAATAAATATTGTTTACACCTAACATTCTTTCTTGGCCTACATCTAGAATGTAAATTGATGTACCATACTAAAATCACCTGACCAACTGTCAACAACAACAAACCACACACACAAAAGATTAAATTTGAATTGCATTGTTTACTTAAATTCACTTGTGTTCCAGCTTTTAATAAAGCAGTGTTTGGTTTACAAAGTAATATTTGCATTTTAAAAATTATGAAAATGAGTATGTCTGTGTGTTTTATATTTCGTTTTTCTTGACTCTTATACAAGCTACTCTACCTGGCATAGGCATTTGTTATCCATAGACAGAGTATGTTAGAGATGCCAATGGACTTGGTCTATATCAAGGTGACTACCCCAAGCTCTGGGCCCAGCTGAAGGTATTTTGTTTTTTCCAGTTACAGGTGTGCTGGATCTGATGTACAGTGCTTGACTTTTTATATTTTCTTGATCTGTAGGAAAAAAAGGTGTTGGAGGTACGGGGTCTGACCAATAGCATAAAATAATAAAGTGACATTACTGTCTGAGGATCAGATGGACTGGGGGTGGTAGCTCAGTCCAGCTGTTCACTCCCTCATTTACATTCTTTGCCCCCTCCTCAACAGAACAAGGATTCTGCTGTAACTCTTCATTTACAGTTGATACTTAAAGAATGGGCCGGGCGCGGTAGCTCACGCCTGTAATCCCAGCACTTTGGGAGGCCAAGGCGGGCAGATTACGAGGTGAGGAGATCCAGACCATCTTGGCTAACACGATGAAACCCAGTCTCTACTAAAAATATAAAAAATTAGCCGGGCGTGGTGGTGGGCGCCTGTAGTACCAGCTACTCGGGAGGCTGCCGCAGGAGAATGGCTTGAACCCAGGAGGAGGAGCTTGTAGTAGTGAGTCGAGATCACGCCATTGCATTCCAGCCTGGGCGACAGAGCCAGACTCCGTCTCAAAAAAAAAAAAAAAAATGGATGAAATCCTCATTTGTGAAAGAAAATTTATTGAGCATTTTGTATTCGTGAGTAGTGCAAACATTTTAATATCAGTATATTAAGAATCTATTGTTTTTTATTAGAGGAGTAATTAAGGTGAGATTGGAGACAAAAAGGGGGTGTTGTTTGCAGAATATAACATCCAAAAATAGACCACGGTGGGATCAGGATTCTTTTGAGCTAAAGGGACTTCAAAAACAGCAATTCAAAAAGAGAATTCTTCTAACCCTTTCTTTCTGAAAACAGGAAATAAAACTTCCAATGTGAAAAATGCTCTCCTTTTACCCGGAGAAAAGAGATTTTTTTCAGCAGAGTCATAGATGAGATAATTTTGCACAAACACAGCAGAGAGTCATAGCCGAGAGGCTTCTATACACAAACAAACCTTGTTAAAATAATCCTATTTTCCTTTAATCTCCCCATATGGTTCACTTTCTCACAATTGCCTCTGTTTAACTTAATATGAAAGCATTTAGTTTTTGCCATTTCTTTGGGTCTTCACTTTCTTATGAGGGTTCTCCTGTCCCATAAAATTTACATTACATACATTTGTATGCTTTCGTTCTGCTAATCTGTTTTATGGCAAATTAAATATCAGGTCCAGTTGGAGACCTTAACAAAGTAGAGGTAAAATTTAGCCTCCCTACAACATTTTGTGTGCATTAACTGTTGATTGTTCCCAGTTGTTCAGTTTGTCAGGCCTCTGAGCCCAAGCTAAACCATCATATCCCCTGTGGCCTCCACCTATACATCCAGATGGCCTGAAGTAACTGAAAGAAGTGAAAATGGCCTGTTCCTGCCTTAACTGATGACATTACCTTGTGAAATTCCTTCTCCTGGCTCATCCTAACTCAAAAGCTCCCCCACTGAGCACCTTGTGACCCCCACCCCTGCCAGCCAGAAAACAACCCCCTTTGACTGTAATTTTCCACTACCTACCCAAATTTTGTAAAACGGCCGCACCCCATCCCCCTTCGCTGACTCTCTTTTCGGACTCAGCCTGCCTGCACCCAGGTGAAATAAACAGCCTTGTTGGTCACACAAACCCTGTTCGGTGGTCTCTTCACAGCGACGTGCCTGAAACGGTTAAACAGGGTTTTTCCTGCCCAGTCACCACAAAGTGATGTTATGCTGCAGGCTGAAGTTTACAGCTAATGCTGTTTGTTTCACGGGTCCGTGTGAAGAAATCACCAAATAGGCTTTGTGTGAGCAACATGGCTGTTTATTTCACCTGGGTGTAGGTGGGCTGAGTCCGAAAAAGGAGTCAGCAAAGGTGGTGGGATTATCATGAGTTCTTATAGGTTTGGGGATTAGTGGTGGAGGTAAGAGCAATGTTTTGGAGGCAGGGGATGGATCTCACAAAGTACATTCTCAAGGGTGGGGAGAATTGCAAAGAAACTTCTTAAGGAGACTATAAAGTACATAGATCTGTTAGGGTGGGGCAGAAACAAATCACAATGGTGGAATGTCATCAGTTAAGCTATTTTCACTTCTGTGGATCTTCAGTTGCTTCAGGTCATCTGGATGTATACGTGCAGGTCGCTGGGGATATGGTGGCTTAGCTTGGGCTCAGAGGCCTGACACTGTTGAAGCCTAAAAATCAGTTTTGGTTTGTTAGATTTGGGTGAAAAGGCTAAGATTCTCAGACAAAGAAGTCAAGTTCGGGGTGCATTTTTCAGACTTAAAAATTTAGCAGTAGCTCTTCCAGTTTTTCCAACAGAAGTGATTTACGAATGTTTTCAGGAAATGTAAAACAACAGTGAGAAGCGTGTATGGAGATTTGAACTACACTCCAGGCTTGGCTATAGGAAAGCACAAAAGCTGCTATGGTTATGCACCTTGTAAAGAGAACAAAGGAAAAATTTCAGGCAGTTTTAACATGTCACATATGAAAAGCAAAAAAATCTGTCAACACCTTGTACGTTATTACAGGCTATGATTTTAAAAAAACAATCCTTACTAATACACACATAGTTGCTGCTAGCGATATAGTGTTGGGAGTGAAAACCCAAAAATGAGTTCAGGACAATATCCCAACTCTGGGCAGATTTTTAAAGTAGTAATATCTAAAATTAAGCCATATTATGTAATATTTATTTCTTTTCCACAGTCTCTGTTCTCATGCCTCGTTCACATCAGCTAATTAAAAGTTCCTTGAGTATCATCATAACCCAATTTACAGAAGAAGGCATGTTTGCAATGTAACATAGCTAACAATCACCCTCTTCTGAATGAGATGGTACAGTGTGAAGGACAGCAAAACTCCACCCCCATCCTCTTAGGGCTCTGGCTGGACCAGCAAATTAAATTAATATAAAACGGATTAACAGGAGAAAGGTATATGCATTTATTTAACACAGGTTTTACGTGACACAGGTGCTCTCATAAGGAAATGAAGGCCTAAAAAAGCAGTTACTTATATAATGAATTGGACAAATAGTAAAAGTGTAAAAATGCGCTAAAGCAAAGGCTAGAATATGTAATTGGGTAGAAAAGCAACCAGCAAGTGCTAGTGCAAGGTTTGTACAGAATTCTCTTGGCTTTAGCCTCCCATCCTTGAGAAGAATGTTGCTTTGTTTAAAGTACAGAGAGAACATCTTTCATATGAGAATCTCAGCTACTGCTTCTAAGAAACAGGTCAGATTTCAAGAAAACAGGAGGCCAGAGTGATCTTTTCACACCTGCTCTTTTAAGTACCTTTAAATAGTCAATATGTCTTCAGGCACTTGAAAGACTTAAAAAGGCTACCACTCTGGCATATTAATGAAAGCCCTTAATATAAGCCCTTATTAAAATTCTCAGTCTAGGGTATAGCTTCAGATTCAAATAGTAGTGTCGTAAACGGGAGTGAAAAACTGAAGGGATTAAAAAGTGAAACTATTGTGTTGGCTCTCACAGTCCTTAGGTCACTGCCCCACGAGGGGCGGAGCAAAGGGTGAGGCAGCAACGCCTCCTTAGCCTCACTCCCGCTTTCAGTTCTCAATAAGGTCCGATGTTCGTGTATAAATTCTCGTAGCCTGCTTTGTTTCTGTACGCTTTTCTGTTCATATTTACCTGACTATGTCTGGTCGCGGCAAAGGCGGTAAAGGTTTGGGCAAGGGAGGCGCCAAGCGCCACCGGAAAGTCTTGCGGGATAATATCCAAGGCATTACTAAGCCGGCTATTCGGCGCCTTGCTAGACGTGGTGGGGTTAAACGAATCTCCGGTTTGATTTACGAGGAGACCCGAGGTGTTCTCAAGGTTTTTCTGGAGAACGTAATCCGGGACGCGGTGACCTATACGGAGCACGCCAAGCGCAAGACTGTCACTGCCATGGATGTGGTTTACGCGCTCAAGCGCCAAGGACGCACTCTATACGGTTTCGGCGGTTAATATTTTAGTCAGTTTTCCTTCCAATGGCCCTTTTCAGGGCCGCCCACTCTTTCTCAGAAAGAGCTGTGATCGTATCCTTTCGGAAAATATCTCAGCTTTACTCAGCCACTTTGCCTAGTATAAACAACTTCTACAGGCCGGTTGGGAGAGACCAGGTTCTTTGGTCTGAGCGGCTGCTAAAGCAGAAGTCAGCTGAGCAAACGCGGTCTCTGGGATAAGCGGGCTATGAACTTTAATGCTATGGTTTTGACTCATAAAGCAACTTAACACTGCAGCGCGAGTCCGATAAATGAGTTGTTCAGCTTTTTTAAAAAAACAAATTGCATTATTTGTACGGGAGTCTAAGATACTAGCCGGCTGCGAGTGATTAGGTGAATTAAAATAGATGTCAGGTGTTTCCCAGGCGTATCTGACTTAAGCAACGTCAGCAAGATCTGTACTTTTAGCCTCCCTGGTAACACCTGCCCTCAACCGCACCCCTGCCCGTAGCGCCAGAAGCCTTTACTTCCATTTTTAGTTGAGCTTGGCGTCGTGCTGAGTGATGTCACCTACCCTTTCCCCCGAGTAAGAATGGCAGTTCAAGCTGCTTTGCTATTTTCAGTCCTCAGGCTGGAGGCTATCCTAGGCAGGCTGCCTACGCAGTTTGTAAATTCCCACTTAGTAGACTAAGGGAGTCTGTTTTATAAATAAGGACTCACATTTCCTCTGACTCCGAGGTCCGTGGCAGTAGCTATAAAATGGAAGCCGTTTCTGATAAAGGATTCTTCCATGACTCTTGCATAATATTCACTGTACCTGTCAACCCAACAGTCTTCTATTCCTGCCTTAAATTGTAAATTCCAAAACTGATTTTTTTAATTGTGCAAGTTTCAAACTGTACGACCTAGGAAGTGTTTCAAAGTTAGGTGACCAAATTTAGAAGTCAGCCAAATATTCAGCATCTTTGATTTAATAACAAATACATAGAGGGCTACTTCAGCAAAAAAACAACTTTGTTGTCTGGTTACTTTGCTAACAAGCCTCTCCCCACAGGAGGACATAGTGAATAGATAGTTGAGTAAGTGAGTTCGGGTGAGAGGTCTGAGCTGGAGATAAAAATGTGGGAGACATCAGCAGATAAATGCTGAGACCGGATGAGACGGCTAAAAACAAACATAATGTAGTACAGCATTGTTTGCAGTAGTAAATGAGTGGGAACTGTAAAGTTTTCATCAGAAGGGACTAGAGTGTGATCTCTATACCCATAAAAGAGAGTATCTCTACATAGCCCTACTAAAGAATGAGAAAACTGTACTCCACTACATACTCTGGTGTACTCTGGCTCAGTTCTTGGACTCCTTTTCTCGGCTAACTCAACTAGCCTCACCCCTTACAAGCTCTGTGTTCTGTGACATAGTTTATGTTCAACAGAACACCAAGGCCTAGCTGTAAGTGCCACGTTAACTTCTAGCAATGCCAAAGCCTGTGATGGTGGCAACTTCTGGCTGTTTCTTATTCCCAGGATGCTTAACCACCTCTCCAAATTCTATCAGGTTGCTTCCACCCACTTCAAGCTTCAGAACGAAATATAGAGCTTAAGAAAAATAGGCCCGGCACGGTGGCTCACGCCTGTAATTCCAGTACTTTGGAAAGCTGAGATGGGTGGATCACCTGAAGTCAGGGGTTCGAGACCAGCCTGGCCAACAATGTGAAACCCCGTCTCTACTTTAAAAAAAACAAAAAAAAAATTAGCTCGGCATGGTTGCGAGCGACTGTAATCCCAGCTATTTGGGAGGGCGAGACAGGAGAATAGCTTGAACCCTGGAGGCAGAGGTTGCAGTGAGCTGAGATCGTGCTATTACACTTAGGACTGGTAGACAAGAATGAAACTGTGTCTCTAAATAAATGTTTGCAATTATAAACCATCTCCCTGACCTTAAATCTCTAGACTCATATACAACTGCATATTTGAGGTATCTATTTGAATATCTAATGGGCATCTCAAACTTGTCCAAAATAAATATGTTTACACATAAACCCCAAGTCTGTTCTTCCTCTGATATTTGTCACATCAATCAATAGAACTCCATTCTTCAAGCAGCTTGGGCCAGGAATTGTGCAATCTTGTTTGTTCTGAGCTTCTTAAAACTTTCATCCAATGCAGTCAGCTCTGTTGAAAATCAATCAGAATACCTTTCATTGTTTCCTCTGCTGCTTCTCTAGGAGCAAGCTGCCATGGCGATTTGTCTGAACGACCACAGTGAGCCCTAACTGGTCTTTGTTTTCACTTTTAATCCCCCTATCATACAATTTTTTCTCTATCCAGTAGCAACAGTGATCCTTTTTAAAGGTATTATGTCCACTGTCTACTGAAAACATTCCAGTGGCTCTCCATCACCTTCATAATAAAATCCAGCATCCTTATCATAGCCTACAAGTAAGATGACCAATCATTACAGTTTGCCTGACTCTCAGGGGTTTCTCAGGGTGTAGGACTTTCAGTGCTGAAACTTAGAAAGTCCCAAGCAAACTAGGATGAGTTTCTCAACCTACTTAGGAGTCCCTACTAGATCTGTACTCTGGCTACCCTCTGACCTCATTCTCTTCCCAATTCTTTCTCTTCACTGACCTCCTAGCTGTTTCTGGAATGGACCAAGCATTTCCAGCATCAGCACCTTTATATTTGTTGTTTCTCCCTAGAAGGATCTTATCCTGGATATCTGAATAGCTCTAGATCTCATCTCATTCAAGCCTCTCCTCAAATACCAACCTTAACAAAGAGACCTCCCATAATCATCCTTTGTAAAATAATATGCTTCTCTGCTCATTTAGCATATGGTATATAGCTGAGTATCCTCAATAGCATATATATATATAAAATTTCCCCACCTGTAACTATATATGTAACAATATATTTAACAAACAGAACAGGGCTGACACTTAACAGTTTATAGAGGTTTGTTAAATGAATGCATGCTTGAATCTTCTATGTAAGTCTCCAGGCTCCCCACTAAGCCCACTAGAATGCTAACACAATCAATTCCCCATCTCTCATTCCTTGACCTGCCACTGCCTGAAGCAATCAGTGTGCAGTTCCTCTTTAGAAAATCTGGGGGGTTAGTCTAGGGGCTGCAAATTAAGCAACATCTTCGTTCTGAACAAGGACTGCATGAGTGTTAGGATTGAAGAAGGCCCAAGGTGGTGGCAAGTATGCCTAAGATGAGTATGACCTATCAGCAATGCTATGAGTTAAAAAGGCCAGGCAAAACATAACAGGAGCTAGTCATGGCTATTGTTACAGCGACTATAGCTCCCATATGGGTAATCTATATCCACACACCCCTCTACATTGACTCTGAAATTCAGGAACGGGAATTAAAATTTGCTAACTTATGTACCCCAATGTCTACAACAATATCTGGCATACGAGATCAATAAATTATCTTTAAAATACCAGCTAAGAAAGGCATAAAATGACCCACACTCCATACTAGGCTCATTTTTGCTCCTCTGATTCCAGGATGCAGCTATGAATTCTCTCCATTGTCAGTTTTAAATTAAACCAAGCTGGGTACTTGTTTTAAATTAAGCCAAGCTGGGTACTCAAGAAATCCTGGATGAAAACTGTCAGGTGGAAAACAGGACCTCAAAATAAAGAGGAATCCATCACTGAAGCTAACATAGTGAGGCTGAAACCAGTCCTCTATAACAATGGTACCAAAAAGAACACAATGAGAGGCATTTGTGAATATTTACTCAGATGAGAGTAAGATATTTCCCTATTAGCTAATCTCAAGTTCACATCTGTTTTCCAGCTGAGTTCTGAAGCTAGATGTACTACCGGAACACGTAACTGCCTCAGGAACATCCTTTAAAACTGTGGCTACAATGACTTGACTGGACAAACCCCAGGCTTAGCACAGGTTTAGCACAGGTGGCCCTTCACAGACCAACATTGTCTATGCTACCAACCTCATGTCCTGCCACCCTGCCTGCATCATTTCTCTCTCTGCATATATAAAAATATGTAAATGTATATAAAGAAATCAGCTTTATTGATATTTAACATACCATAAAATTTGCCCACTTTAGCTACAATTCAATGAATTTTACCATGTTTACTTAGTTGTACAACCATCATCACAATTTAATTTCAGAATATTTCTATCACCCAAATTTCAATTTCTACGTAAAGGGGGAAAATAAAAGGCCAACTGCTGAAGGCCGGGTAACACTGAAAAAAGTGACTTTTCTCTCTAAAACAGATTTTAATCGCCCCTGAATTTAGTGTCCTGGGTATTCCAGGAGTCTAACTGGGGTTTCAATTTTCAGGATCTTTTAAATCGAGGCAAAGTGTATTGGTGGCGATAGAGTATTGCTCTCAGTACATGATTGAGGGATACTTAAAAGTCTCTGTTATTTTATTTCCTAATCGCTAAAAAATATATATATATATATTTACTAAAACAGGGTTTTGTCCTTTCTCAATAAGCTTTTTAGCTTCCCCTCCGACTCTCTGCTTGCCTCAGGAAACATTAGCTTATCAGTTCTGATTGGTTGACAGGTACGAATGGCGCTCACTGATTGGGCAGCGCTTCTCTTTGTCCCTTGGAAACTAACACAAATTTTTAACTCAATGTTTTTTCCCACTCACTCTTCAGAGTTGGAATATCTTTGTTCCCCTACCCGTATCTAGTGAGTGGAGGGCAAACTTGCAGTTCCAGTAATCTTTCCTCTCTAGGATGTCAGCTCATTATCATTCATGTTAATTATACATTCAGCTTCTTGGCTTAATGGATACAGCTCTTCTTTTGTTCAGTTGGGCGGCCCTGAGAAGGGCCTTTGGTTCAGAAATGCAAGCTGTGGAGAAAGCAGCAACCTTAGCCGCCAAAGCCATAAAGGGTGCGTCCCTGGCGCTTGAGCGCGTAGACCACGTCCATAGCAGTGACCGTCTTGCGCTTGGCGTGCTCCGTATAGGTGACAGCGTCACGGATCACGTTCTCCAAGAACACCTTGAGCACCCCGCGAGTCTCCTCGTAGATCAGACCAGAGATCCTCTTGACACCGCCACGTCGGGCCAGACGCCGGATGGCCGGCTTGGTGATGCCCTGGATGTTGTCGCGCAACACCTTGCGGTGGCGCTTGGCACCCCCCTTACCCAAACCCTTCCCGCCCTTACCACGTCCAGACATGACTTCGTAAGAAGTGAACCAAGAGCAAGTGACAGAGAATAGGGGAACCGATCTTTATATATCTACGTTATCCCTTCCCCCAAACCCAGCGCACACAGAATGAAAGCGCGCAGGCGGGAAATGTGACGCCTACAATCCCCTCCCTCAACCCCTCCTCCAAGCCCCAGGAAGTGGCGGGAGCAGCTGTTGGGGGAGGGTGGGGAGACGGGGGTGGGACCAAGCTGGCTTGACCAATGACTTATTTTCTTAACAGAGCTACAGGCTTTGAGGAACTGGGTTAAGAATTAACCAAAGAGAGAGAGAGAGAGAGAATAGGGGAACCGATCTTTATATATCTACGTTACCCCTTCCCCCACCCCCAGCGGACACAAAATGAAAAGCGCGCAGGCGGGAAATGTGACGCCTACAGTCCCCTCCCTTACCCCTCCTCCAAGCCCCAGGAAGTGGCGGGAGCGGCGGTTGGGGGAGGGTGGAGAGACGGGCGGGGGGTGACGAAGCTGGCTTGACCAATGGCTTTTGTTTTCTTAACAGAGCTACAGGCTTTGAGGAACTGGGTTAAGAAATAAAAACCCATTCAGACTCCAGAACTATTTTAAGTCGAATGTTTTTCTTTTTTTTTTGAGACTGAGTCTCGCTGTCGCCCAGGCTGGAGTACATAACCGCGATCTCGACTCACTGAAACCTGTGCCTCCCAGGTTCAAGCGATTCTCCTGCCTCAGCCTCCCGAGTGTAGTTGGGATTACAGGCGCTCGCCATCACGCCCATCGTGTTATTTTATTTTTCGTAGAGACTGGGTTCGGCCATATTGGCCAGGCTGATCCCAAACTCCTGACCTCTGGTGATCCGCCCGCCTCAGCCTCCCAAAGTGCTTGAATCACAGGCGCGTCACAGTGAGCAGCCAAAATCGAATGGTTTTGAAGCCTTCAGTGACAAATATTAAAACGAAAAGTGCTCCCAATACATCCCCTTTCGTCTATAGATTGGCTTCTTACAGCTACCTTACTTGAAAAGGTGGTGGCTCTGAAAAGAGCCTTTGATTGGACCGTCAGAGCTGCCGGAGTAATCACGCCCGCTCTCCGCGGATGCGGCGAGCGAGCTGGATGTCCTTGGGCATGATAGTGACGCGCTTGGCGTGGATGGCGCACAGGTTAGTGTCCTCAAACAACCCAACTAAGTAGGCCTCACACGCCTCCTGCAGAGCCATCACAGCAGAGCTCTGGAAACGCAGATCTGTTTTAAAGTCCTGCGCAATCTCGCGCACCAGGCGCTGGAAAGGTAGTTTACGAATCAGCAGCTCGGTGGACTTCTGATAACGGCGGATCTCGCGCAGAGCCACAGTGCCCGGCCGGTAGCGGTGGGGCTTTTTCACACCGCCAGTGGCCGGAGCACTCTTGCGGGCTGCCTTAGTGGCCAACTGTTTGCGTGGCGCCTTGCCACCAGTAGACTTCCGAGCAGTTTGCTTAGTACGAGCCATGACAGGAAAACAGCACAAGATAATATCCAACACTAGCGCAAATACGTCCGCGAGCTTCTCTGCTATTTATAGTAAGTAAAGTACAGTGATTGGATGATAAAAGACGCTAAATATGACGTTACAAGCTCTGGTTGGCCTATCTTTAAGCCATCAACAATCTGCAGTTTCACCGGCTACTATATTCTATTCCAACTCTACAGATTATTATTTTTAAAGTGGTATTATTATTATTATTATTATTTTATTTCACTTTTGCTTTGTTCCCCAAGCTGGCCTTAACTTGGGCTCAAAGGATCTTCCCGCCTCAGCGTCCGGAGTAGCTGGGATTATAGGGGAGCGCCACTACACCGGCTTGTACTTTAATTTTTTAATCTGTTGTCCTCTTATACATCTGGTTTTCATAACGTGAAGGCTGTGTTTATTTTCCATAAAACAAGGCATTGATTCCAAAGGTATAATTCTCCAGTTCTGTATAACCTTCAGCTCTTTAGGGGGAAAAAAAAAGAGGGAATCCTCCTCTCCGGAAATGTAGCCTTTACGGGAATTTCTGAAACCTTTCACAAGAATTGCATTCCTTTGTAATACTTTAATTGACTTAGTAGCGACATTGAAATCTACAAAGCATCTCAAACATAGTAGGATTACACTATTCCTCATAGAAACATTTTCTATGAGACGTCTTTTTCTTGATTATGCTCTTTGAATCCTAAACTTGCAGTGTTCTGCAGCTTTTTTGTTTTCTAAGCCTAGGTGTACTCTGCCAGTCAATAAATGGCGTTTCTCCAGCACTGCCGCCAGGTACTACTAGCTGGGAATTGTTGCTCTTGCGGAGCAGGAGGTGGACTTGGCCCAAGAGAAACTGGATGGTAGTCCGCAAGGAACATAATTTAGCACTGCCAAGAGCTAATGCAATTATTTAAAAAGTCTCAAAACACTAAAAAGTGGATTGTGGCCTTTTTAAATTCACAGGAGACAGGCCACATTCTATCTTTTGATTGGTTTAGGCTATTTTCTTGAACAGCCATTTAGAAAGCAGATCTATCATCCTTTATTTGCATGGAGCGTTCCCATTTTATTTGAAGCCAGTTTAACCCAATGGAAACAAGGGAGGCAGAACCCATTATTTAAAGTGGAAGCTCCTTAATCAGATAATTCGGAGTATTTCCTTTTAAAAGTTGCGTTTTTTTTTTTTCAGATACCTCGCTTATTACATTAAGAAAGGTTTATATCTTTCATAAAGGGTGTACTTACAAAAACCTTCCAATTTTGTATACCTGTGTTTCATAACTGACTAGCCGTCAAACCAATATGTATAGTTTCCAACTGTTATTTTCCAAATTTTAAGAAATTACGTGAAATATTTGAATGTGTGGCTTCTCAATAAAATGGACGTAGGAAGCACTGGTAAAGAAGATGGGTACAGTAGTTATATGGGACCACTACATTATTTGGTTGGCACGTTGTTTGAAGAAAAAGGGGAAAAGCTCAGGTTACTTGCACAGTTCAGACTTATTTGAAAACTACAACAGCACGAACGGAAATAAGACCGCATTCCCTCACTCTCCGCTGTGCTAGGGGGTTATCCAGAATAGGATTGTAGAAGTGGATGTCGATTTAATAGTTTTTTTGTTCTGCCGTTAGCTGAGTCTCTGGCAATGTGAGATCGTTTTAGCTTATTGATAATTTGAAATGCTCTTAACAGCCACAAACAAGCTAAAGAGAGGTTACCATAAAATCTTATCCCCAGGGTGTGCTTACACTTATCGTTTGTTTTCACACTAAGGAAACTTAACTCCCCAGCAGAATGCCTGTCGGGGAACCGGTTTCTTGGACCCAGCAGCCTTTCGCAGGTTTGTGAGGCCCATAAATCTTTGCTGAATAAAAGAATGACTTGACCATGTCATGGTGCGCTGATTACATGTGCTGACATGGAACACAGGTTGTAAACCTTAACACCCATTTGGGGCATGTTGTATGGATGAAAACGGCATTGGAAATTCCTGAAGTGCATCCCACATTGGACTGTGGAGTAAGTTGCAAGTGCAGAAACGTTTCTACACTTGCAGTTTGAGTATTAATTGCAGCGTTAGTGAATTCTGGTGTTGTGTACGATTCATTCTTCTTTAATGTGAAAGGTATTCGCGAGACACATCGCTCTAAAACATTGCCAGAAAATGTAATAGAGTTGATGACAACTAGCCCTAACACGGCCTAAAACCCGCACTTTCCTCTCCCTCCCCAACTATTCAAAACACTGTATTTTACATTTCTTGCAAATTAAAACAAACATCTCTGGCAACGGAACTCTAAAAATTTCTAATAAAACTCTTTGGATGCTTGTGGGGCTGCATTTGCAAACCGCTCCCCATCAACCTACTCCCTAAAAAAGAGCTGCTTTTTGAGAGACAAGCGGCACCCTCTGATGTTACTGGGCGGGAGTCGGCCTATAATTTCCTTCACAATGAGGCAATTGGAGCGGCTTTTTCGGTATGTTTGCTTGCGTTGAGGGGAGCAGGACCATAGGCCCTAGAGGTCCCCAGGTGCTCTCTGAGACTGGGCGAAACCCTCTGCAGCGCGCAGGGGGCGCTAGGGTGCGAGGGGCGGGCACTGACGGGCACCAATCACTGCGCAGTCCCATCCTATAAATAGGCTGAGTCGGGGCCTTATTTTTGTTTTTTTCGCATCTGGTTGGTCAGGTTTATACCAGTTTACTTTGTGTGCTGTATTAGTCACCATGTCCGAAACGGCGCCTCCCGCTCCCGCCGCTTCTGCTGCTCCTGAGAAACCTTCAGCTAGCAAGAAGGCAAAGAAACCTGCTAAGGCTGCAGTGGCCTCTAAGAAAAAGCCTGCTGGCTCTTCCGTGTCAGAGCTGATCGTGCAGGCTGCTTCCTCCTCTAAGGAGCGTGGTGGTGTGTCGTTGGCTGCTTTTAAAAAGGCGCTGGCGGCCGCAGGCTACGATGTGGAGAAGAACAACAGCCGCATTAAGCTGGGTATTAAGAGCCTGGTAAACAAGGGAACGTTGGTGCAGACGAAGGGCACCGGCGCCTCGGGTTCCTTCAAACTCAACAAGAAGGCGTCCTTCGTAGAAACCAAGCCCGGCGCTTCAAAGGTGGCTGCAAAAAGCCAGGCAACGGGTGCATCTAAAAAGCTCAAAAAGGCCACGGGGGTTAGCAAAAAGAACGTCAAGACTCCGAAAAATGCTAAAAAGCTTGCAGCAACAAGGAAATCCTGTAAGAGTTCCAAAAAACCCAAAGCTGTAAAACCCAAGAAAGTAGCTAAAAGTCCTGTTAAAACCAAGGCTATAAAACCCAAGGCGGCCAAGGCTAAGGTGACGAAGCCAAAGACTGCCAAACCCAAGAAAGCGGCACCCAAGAAAAAGTAAATTCGGTTGGAAACTTCTACTAACCCAACGGCTCTTTTAAGAGCCACCTACACATTTCAGGAAAAGAGCTGTAGTACACAGATGAAATTTCCCAAGCAAATGCAATACGCCCTCATTTATATTGGAATCACTTGGAGAGTCAATAGGAACTTTAACATAGGTTGAGTAGTAAATTCTTGCCAGATGAGGCTATCAAAGATAGCAAGGTGAATTCAAATGCACCGAGTTCAAGTCGAGTTTGAGATCACCTGTTTTTTTTTTTTTTTTTTTTTAAGTAGCCCGAAGTCCCGCATCTCACGACCTCAAGCTAATTAGTCATAACTGTAACGAACCAAGGTTGAAGCCTAGTCCCAGGCTTGAGGCTTTTTAATTACGCAACGTTAAAGTGCGGACATTGCGTTCTTGGGTCAATATTGCTAAACTAGTCTTTTCTGAAATTGGGTGGTCCTAAGAAATGCTTCTGGGATAGTTAGCAAAATTCATGGTTTAATCACGCCCTCTCCGCAGGAGTGGCTAGCGAGCTGTCTGTCCTTGGGAATGACGGTGACCCTGCTGGCGTGACTGGCGCCCACGTTGGCGTCCTCTGAAAGCCCCGCCAGGTAGGCCTAGCTCGCTCGCTTTCTGCAGCGCCATCATGACAAAGCTTTGAAACGCAAAATGCTCTTGCTTTGCGCAGCGCCTTACCAAGGGTGCACTTACGGGCTGTCGACTTGGTTTAGGCCCTCATCAGGACAAAGGAGCTTAGTTGCAATGGAGTTTTAGAGCTGCAATTCTAAAGCCCTTGCTCGGTTTCTCTGTTTTTAGAAACAGTAGCGCCCTGATTGGATAATATTTGAAAATTACTGTGCTTAACTGGATCGTGTTTCATCAATCGTGCAGGATTTTCAACCCTGGTGGAGCCCACACATTCAATACTGAAGATCCTTTTCTCAGAACTGCCCCTTTAAGCTTTTGCAATTTTAATTCTGGGGTTCAGATTTTAATAACTGAATTTTTTTGTTTACATCTGACAAAAAGAGCATATGATGAGCCAAGTTTACTCACTTAGTGCAGCTAAATTCTAAAAGTTTATGTTTGAGCGTGTGCATATGAGTCAATAATTAGTTGTATTTTTCAAACGGTCGGTCTTTTTTCAATTGTTTTGCTTAGCTCCTTCCATCGTCTAAAGTCAGGGATACAGGCACATCACATCCCTGTTCCCGCTTCCTCAAACTAATATGTAGCTACCTGTTTTCCTTTAAAAAAAAAAATTCTTACCTATTTTTGTGAGAAATATACATGTTTTTCTTTGAACTAAGTATTTTACATACACCTATCTATACACATGCATAGTTTTTTGTTTGTTTTTTAAAAAAAAAAAAAAAACGTTATCTTTTGAGACTGGGTCTCAGTCTGTTGCCCAGGCTGGACTGCAGTGGCATAATCACAACCCACTGTAACCTCCAACCCCTGGACTCAAGCTATCCTGCAACCTCAGCATCCAGAGTAGCTGGGATTGCATGGACACACCACCACGCTGGGCTAATTTTTTATTTTTATTTTTTGTAGAGATAGTCTCACCATATTGTCCAAGCTGGTCTAGAAATGGCCTCAAGCGATCATTGGCCTCCCAAAGTGTTGGGACTACAGTCACTGTGCCTGGCCCCGTATGCATAATTGTTTTGTCTTTTGATTAGGGTTATTAATTTAAAAAACAAAAAAAGGTTGGGTGCAGTGGCTCACGCCTGTAATCCCACCACTTTGGGAAGCCGAGTGGGCAGATTGCTTGAGCTCAGGAGTTCAAGACCAGCCTAAGCAACATGGTGAAATCCCGTCTTGACAAAAAATACAAAAAATTAGCCAGGCCCGGTGGCACGCACCTGTAGTCCCAGCTACTTGGGAGGCTGGGGTGGGAGGATGACTGGAACCTGGGAGGTAGAGGCTGCAGTGAGCAGAGATCGTGCTGCCACTGCACTCAAGCCTGGGTGACAGAATGAGACCCAGTCTCAAAACAAAAATAATACAAATTTTGTACAATGATGTTATATACATTTCTGCATGTTGCTTTTCTCTTAACCCAACATTTCTAAAACCCTGTCATGAAAAAAGAAATCCTTCACATGGAGTAGCATAAGTTATTCATCCATTTCTTATTGATGAGCATTGATGTTTCCAGTTACCACCGCTGAACATGGTGCAATTGAATAGAATTCCAGGGCTGAGATTGTTAGGCTTTAGGTTGTATTTTGTTATTTTATTTATTTAGACAGATCCTCACTCTGTCGCCCATGATGGAGTACAGTGGCATGACCTCAGCTGCAACCTGCGCTTCCTGAGTTCAAGCGATTCTCATGCCTCCGGTCTCCCAAGAAGCTGGGATTACAGGCACCTGCCACCGTGCCCGACTAATTTTTATATTTTTAGTAGAGATGGGGTTTCACCATGTTGTCCAGACTGATATCAAACTCCTGACCTCAAGTGATCTGGCCACCTTGGCCTCCCAAAGTGCTGGGATTACAGGTGTGAGCCATGGTTCCAGACCTGGACTTTGTCTTCTGTTTCATACCAATTGTAAGTTGGGAGGTCTGTGGTTCCCAATCAACCTTAGATTAGTAATTTGCTAAAAGGACTCACAGAACTTGCTGAAGCTGTTAGCCTCATGCTTACAATTTATTATAGGATATATAGCTTATTATATGTCATTCATATGCATGTAAAATTATACAACTACTTTAAAAAAGATTTTAGCATTTGACCCAACAATTCCACTCTTAGGTATACAAACAGCCAAACAGCAGATATGTGTGCACATATATACCAAGACACATACACAGCAAAATTCATTGTTTGTAATAGTTGAAAAGGGGAAACAACTCAAAGAATACAAATTAAAATCAGCTGAGGAAAGAAACACACAGGGCAGTATTATGGATCGAATTGTATGCAGATCTCCCTTGTCCCCAGAAGATATGTTTAAAGTCCCAACTCCCAGTACCTCAGAATTGTGGCCTTATTTGGAAATAGGATAGTTGTAGATATAATTAGTTAAGATGAGGTTATATCATAGTATGATGGGCTGGTGACTTATAAGAAGTAGTGTGTGTGTGTGTGTGTGTGTGTGTGTGTGTGTATATATATATATTTAAATAGAACTAGTATTCTTCTAAGGTGGTCACGTGAAGACACACACAGGCAGAGACTGCAGTTATGCAGCTTCAGGCCAAGGAATGTCAAAGGTTGCCAGCAAGTACGAGAAGCTAGGAAGAGTCAAGGAAGGATTTTCCTATAGACTTCAGAGGAAGCAGAGATCTAATGATACCTTCATGTCAGATTTCTAGCTTCCAGAACTGCAAGAGAATGTATTTGTTGTTTTAAGCCACACTAGCTTCTGGCTCTTTGTTACAGTAGCCCTAGGAAACTAATATAGGCACAATCCAGGCAAGTTCCAAATATGAGCTTCCAGTTGTCCTCTCCCAGTAATATCATGAACAGTACTACTTTCCCAGCATTAATGTGTGACAATACACATGAAGGACAGAGCAGTCCCCACTTATGCACAAAAGATATGTTCCAGGATCCCCAGTGGATACCTGAAACCATGGATAGTACTGAACTCTATCTAACTGGTTTTTTCCTACACATACATAGCTATGATAAAGCTTAATTTATAAATTAGGCACAGTAAGAGATTAATAACAATAAAATAGAATTGTTAATAATACACTGTATAAAAGTTAGGTGAATATTTATTTCTGAAATTTACCATTTATTATTTTTGGACTGCAGTAGACCACAAGGAACTAAAACCATGTAGAGACTAGATACAGGATAACTGTATCTGCCAGTCAAGGAAGCTCACCCACCCGAGCCTCAGTGTGCAGTTTTAATGGCCTGCCATGGTTGACTGCTCACATGGCTGATCTTTTAGTCTACCTCCACAGGTAGAGCTGATACTGTGTGGCTGAAAGTTCCTATTATAAATCACATTGTTGACTGTGTGGTGGTCAAAACCTCCAGGTAAACAAAGACACACTTATCAGGGAGGACATTTCAAGGCTCTAAAATTCATCTCCCAGTAGCTGAGGGCAAAGGCTAGACCTCTTTTTGGGTAAGATTAATTTTTTACCATATACTGTTATAAGCTTTATTTTGCTTTTCATGTTTAGTTCCCCTGGAATTGTTTTTTGTGTATAGTGTGAAGTAGGGGGTCAAGTTTCTTTGATTTTTTCCTTTTTGTTCTTTGTCTGTTTAAAAGGATATACAATTGTCCCATGCCATTTATTTACAAGAGTCCTTTCACCACTGTTCTATGGTGCCACTTTAGATGTAAATCAATGTCCATATTTGTTTAAGCCTGTTCCATTCATTTGTTTGTCTATTTTTGGACAACACAATCCTGATTATTGTCATTTTATCAGTTTTGATATGTAATAGAGCAGCGGCTCTGTCTTGTTATTTTTAAAGAATGCACTGATTTTTCTTGGGTCCTTGGATTTGTGTATTAAATTTGAACCCTGTTTGTCAATTTCTATCATAAAGCTTATTGGGAATCTGATTAGGATTACAATGGATTTGTAAATCAGTTTGGGGACAATTAATACCTTTAAAATATTGCCCACTTCAACTGTTAATATACTCCTCCATTAGTTTTCCTGTTTAATTTCTCTGAGTAATACATTATAGTTTTCTTCGTAGAAGTCATATATGTAGAAAATTCAAAGGCTGAGTGCGGTAGCTCACGTCTGTAATACCAGCACTTTGGGAGGCCGAGGTGGGTGGATAACCTGAGGTCAGGAGTTTGAGACCACCCTGGGCAACATGGTGAAACCTCATCTCTAGTAAAAATACAAAAATTAGCTGGGTGTGGTGGCGGGTGCCTGTAATCCCAGCTAATCAGGAGGCTGAGGCAGGAGAACCGCTTGAACCCAGGAGGCAGAGGTTGCAGTGAGCCAAGTTCCTGTTACTGCACCCCACCCTGGGCAACAGCGCAAGACTTCGTCTCAAAAAAAAAACAAACGAAAAAAAGAACATTCAAATAATCGATGTAGATAATTCAAATAACTAAAAAATGAATAGTTATTAAAGTATCAGGACATAAAAGCAAAAAAATCAATAACCTCCATATATACGAAGTGGCCAGTTAGAGAAAAAGAAAAAGAATAGACAAGACTTAAAAAGGCTGGGAATCTCCCTGAAAATCTTTGAGAGCCCTGGCCCTGCCCTCAGGGATTTCTCTGGCTTCATGCCCAGATATGGGTACAGTTCCTTGTTTAAAAAATATTACCCCATCAATTAAGAAGGAGCTCCTTCCCCAGAGCATAAGGACTGCCTTAACACAGGACACTAGATGTCTAAGGGACACCTCTCAAGGAAGTTAGACTTCCAAGGAATGGTGTTTCCTCTGTCCCCAAACCCTGGAACTCACAGCACAACTGCTCCTTGGAGTTCAGTTTCAAATCTACAAGGCCGTCATGGAGGTTGCAGACCAAGTCCATGGCCTCAGTGTCTGGATGTACAGTGGCCTTGGCACCTGAAATGTGAGAACATGACCTCCCTGAAACCATCACAAATATTGTTTCATGTTATATATGTTTTTTCTTACCTGAAATTCCTTTTCTTTAAAAGTTCAATTTACGTATTTTTCAAGCCCCTGAACAAGCTTCATGAGCATTTATTGAACCCACAGCTTTTAAAACCTACTGAACACTTTGCTATATGTTGTCATTCACTATCCACCAATTATTTAATTATTGATCAATATTCTTTCCTTAGTGTTGGGATCATTTATACATGTATTTCTTTTATATTGCATATTTTATATTTCTGCATTACAGTTATTACATATTACTTTTGCTACAGTAATAGTTCAGAAGTGTACATCCAAAATTTAGCTGTGGAGTGAATGGACTGAGTGAGGCAGAACTGGAGGCAAGAAAATGTCACAGTAATTGTAAAAAAGATAATGTACAATTAGAGCAAGAAAGTAGCAGTGAAATTGAAGAAATATAGATGTGTTTGAGAGAAAATTGGGAGGTAGAATCAACAGCTTAGATGTAAGGATGAGAAGGGTCAAGGATGACATTAGGGTTTTTAACTGGACCAAGTAGGTAGATGGAACATTTCTTCCTGAAAGGGCAGATCAGATCATCTGTTGTCTCAAACGGCATGAAGAGTAGAAAGCCTGGGACAGATCCTGAGATGACCAATACCCATGGTGCAGGGAGAGGGAGAGAGATCTGCTAAAAAGACTGCAAATGTCAGGATAGTAGAAAATCATGAGTGTGTGATGTCCTGGAAGTTCATGTTTGAGAACATTTAAATGGTAAGTCTGACAAAAAGCTGGAGGCCAACTGTGGACTCCCATGAAAGTGAGAAGCTCCCACAATTTTGTGGGCATCAGAAAGCCCACCAGGTACTTGCAGTGAAGATCTGAGAAGGATCCTCTTGTGGCTTTGGCAGGGAGAGAAGAATCATTATGAAATACATCCAGAACCTTCTTCAAAACAAAAGCCTACTCTAAGGGAAAACCCTTTGCCAGTCTTATCCCAGTTGGGAGAAGGTAATTCTTCTCACTGCAGCCTCCTCTAGGCTTTCTGTCTCAGTTAAGGGAGGAAAAATAGTCAACAGGGGTCAGAGCTTCATGAAAATAAATTGGAAATGGTGCAGCCAGGAAAGGAAAAAAGGTCTGAGGAGGAGGAGGAAGAGGAGGAGGAGTTGTACCATTATAAACACTTGTGAAGGTCCCAGCCCCAAGATACAGGTGTGCTAATAAACTGAGGTTTAACATTTTGAGTACAGAATGCTTCCTCTCCCTAACACCATCAAGACTCCAATTGAATAACAATGAATTATGAATGAAAGAGCTGTAAGGAGAGACAAAAATGAGAATGAGACAAGTATTGGTATCTAGAGATTCCAAGAAGGCAAGGAAGATAACTAAAAAGGCACTCTGGATTTAGAAATAGGAAGTCATTAGTGACCTCGTAAATAATAGAGCCAGAGGAATACCAGGGGCAGAAGCCTCACTGTAGTGTGAGGCTTGTTGCACCTGTCAGAACAGAGACAGGAGGTGTAACTGACTCTCCCACAGTGTGGCTTTGGAAGAGAGAAGTCAGCAGCTGGATGGAGATTTGGGAGAGGGAAAGCTTTTTTTTTTTTTTTTTTTTTTACTGAGCTACGTGTAAATAGAATAAGATGTTAATAGAGGGGAAGGGTGTAGTCACAGGAAAGAGGGCAGACAAAAACAAGTGCACAGTTATCTGAGGAGGGAAACAATGGGAACAAGCTGCAAGTATATAAATTTGTCTTGATAGAAGAATCCTTGATCTGGTTTATTCCGTGTTTGGTTCAAACCCAGATCTCTGTTCTGCCTGTCTCTGACTTGCTCTGTGCCCCAGAAGCCCAGCTTCTATAGATGGCATTAGCTGGGCAGCCCTGCCCTCTGGCACCAGCTGGATTTGGCCAGTGATCAGCCCAGCAGGAATGTAGATGGCAAAGGAGAGAGAGGTCAGTGTACTTATTCCCTGTATCACCCCCCTGCTCGGTGCCCACTGAGCTCTTCCTCCACAGTCCCAGCTCTGGCCTGGCTCTGGTTACAAGTTCCCTCCCGTTGCCTCTTCAGATTTAAAGGTGTGTCTGTCAGGGTGTAACTGGGAGCTAGAAATTGCACTGAAATTGAACAAAGAATTTTATGGGAATGGTCATTAATTGATTATAAGAGGACTGAAAATGGAAAAGTGGAACTACAGTATCAGAGACAGTAATGACAGAAAGCAACTACCACCTCCAGGGTTAGGAGAACAAGGAAAAGATTCTTTGAAGACATCCCCAGAACTAGGACCTCTGAGGAGTGGATGCTGGACCACTGATGTTGATGTGTCTGTAGACAGAGGCATGATGAGGCTGATTTTAGGAGCATGGAAGATCTCCAAACTGAAGCCAACTGCTGTTACTGGATTCAACTGCCACTGCCAGGTTGAAGAACCCATTTTGTGAGGATGTCAACAAACGAAGTGGGAAATCTTTTCACATTCTTCCAGTCCTCTAGTCTTCCTCCAGTGCTTCCTATTGGTAGTTTGGGGAGGCGGCTAGCAAAGCGGGATTGGAAAAGATAGAAAAGATTAAATCTTCATAATCAGCACAGGGTGACATTGGATCACCACTGTTGCTGATCTTGGGCTGCCTCATACCCCTTGTTCTTCCCGTTAGCCCTGTCACAACTTTGTAGATATCCCTTCATTATATGCCCTTCATATATTCTTTTGGTTTAACTTTTTCTGTTGGAATCCTAATATGGCACTCCTCCATTTTTCAGGACTGAAAGAGTATAAAAGATTATCTTTTACTAAAAAAAAAGATAAAAAAACTGATCTAATTCCTGATCATTAAATAATCTATACATGTATCAAAATATCACATAGTACCCCATAAATATGTACAACTGTGTCCATTAAAAATTAAAATTAAAAGATGGTAAATATAGCTCTGTCAGGCAGTTGGCATTTTACCACGATGGCTTTTATTTCCCCCATGAAGTGGGGAGTGAGGGAGCAGCTGAAAATAGGTGCTTATAGGGGTTTAGAGGGGCTCAAAGCTTTGAGAGAGGAGAATGTCTGAAAGAGCTGCCAAACAACATGCAGGTCCCATGAGGGCAGAGCCTCTACTCATTCACCAGTGCCTCCTCAATACCTACACTTAAGCCTAACACAAAGTGTGTGCTTAATAAGTATTTGCTGAGTATGTAAAGTGGAGACAGAACCAATCTGGCAAACTTTGTAGGACTGGTGGGCGATGATCAGTCAGGTAAAATCTGTGGATATAAATTTATATTGATCAAAAAATTCAAGGTTAGGTGTTTTTCTTCAGTCATGCTCAACCATGCTTCAGCCATGCTTAACTCTTCCTGTAGCCACAGAAAAAGTTTTACCCATAATTGAGCTGTAGCTGTGTCTGAAAAGACCACGGTGCAAGGGAGTTGGAGACATAGAAACATTTTTGAAGTAATGGGTAATGGAAGCATGCTACCAGGGAAGGGAAAGAAGTGGCAATAGGAAGGAACAGAGATCTGTGGTCCTTTGTCCCCTGAGCATATTCCCATGTTAAAGCTAATTCAGTTTTCAATCATCATTAAAATTTTCTTCCTAAATGTATTGCCATTCTTTTCCACAACCACACTAAAACTTTATTACCTCTGGCAAGTGACTATGTAAGTAACTAAGAGCAAAAAATCCACAACTACCATTTGAGCTATAAATTTAGGGAAGTCATCTGGATATAATCTAAGTGACCCTCCACTGAATGTCAGTATCTTTGCATATGTGATTTAAATCTGGGCCTTCACAACACCATAAACTGTTCTTATCTTGAATATCCAGATTGAAGGGAATAAACTGAATAGTTACGAGTCCTGAAGCTAGAAAGATGGAAATCCCATTTGCTCATCAGAAAGCCTTAGAGCTTGGGGGCTGGAGGGTCCTGTCTCACTGGGACAGAGGGGTTCTTTCCTCCCCATCTGACACAGTCTGATAACTAGAGAAGCCGGCCAACTTATTCTCCAGGAAGGAGCCATCTTAGTTCCTCCTGAAATATTCATATTTAGAAATTATTGTTTGTCAGTAATTTAACCCCTTATAGGCTTGCCTTGTGGTCCATATCACTGAGTGCAGAGCTTGCCTGGAAGAATTGTGAGGGTCATTCCATCTTCCAAGCTGTAGAGTTCAGTACTTCTTTAAAATTGCTGCTGAACTCTATATTTGAAAAGAAAGAATCATTTGGGTGTGGTAGCTCATGCCTATAATCCTATCGCTTTGGGAGACTGAGGTAGGAGGATCATTTGATGCCAGGAGGACCACTTGAGACCACCCTGGGCAACATAGCAAGACCCTGTCTTTAGAAAAAAAATACAATAAAATAAATACAATAAAAATAAAAGCAAAAAGAGTCTATCTTAGGGACAGACTATAACTGCTCACTGGAGCTTACCTTTACATAGTTCAGGATCAATTATAATAAAACACTTTTGTGCAGACTCAATAGGATTATTTTAATCCCCATCATCTCTCTGAGTTTCCAGTCAGTTTCTCTCCGTGTAGACCCCTTCTCCAGCCCACCACTGTCTCTCCTCCTATAGCTCCACCAACTAATCAGAGCTTTTTCTAACTGCACCTAGTGCACCTAGAGTCTCTCCAGAATGCTCAGGGAGAAAGTTTCTAAAAGGTAAACTCAGAATGATATTTGTAGCTAAAGTGAGACTTGCTAGAGACAATAAGCTGATAGTTGTAGACTTCAGTGGAAGAGGGATGGCACTGCAATGTCAGGGTGCAAGACTTCAAGAGGGCAGAGTATGGAAACCCAGTGGGAAGAATGCTCACCAGGAACATGAAGAGAAGGAATTACATGTAAGGATGTCTCAATGTGTTCCCAAATTTGCCCAGCAGAGGGAGGCCTCGGGTTGATGGCAGGCTGACCACACAATTAGAGAAGGCTGAACCTGGGGGCTTTTAACAACCATCGTGGGCTCTATATTGCAAGCATTTATAAAAAGAAAGTTACCCATTCAAAAATATATATTTTTTAAATTTCAGAACAAAATTATGATGAGCTATATTTACTTTTCTACATTCTAATTTTTATACATCTGAGTATATTTTCCATATATTGTTACAGTACATATTCAATTTTACATTTTGCTTTTTTCACGCAACCATTTTTACTAGATTACTATGTGTTCATAATAATCACTTTTTTAAAACTTTTATTTTTTATTTTTTATTTTTTGAGACAGAGTCACACTCTATCGCCCAGGCTGGAGTGCACTGGTGCAATCCTGGCTCCACCTCCTGGATTGCAAGCAGTTCTCCTGCCTCCACCTCCTGAGCAGCTGGGATTACAGGCATGCATCACCACGCCCGGCTATTGTTGTATTTTTAGTAGAGATGGGGTTTCAACATGTTGGTCAGGCTGGTCTCCAACTCCTGACCTCGTGATCCGCCCACCTCGGCCTCCCAAAGTGCTGGGATAATCACTTTTTATGCTGCATAATTCTGCAAGTTTGTTGGTATGACTGTATTTACAATCACTCATTTGTTTTATTAGAAGGAATTCCAGAATATTTTGGCTGCCCTAATTAATTTTACAATTAATATGATTTTGACAGTGGGTATTGGCTCCTTCTGAATTGTTTTATTAAAATATATTCTATTGTAATTTATGACATTTTCATCATATTAGCATATTTATTCTGTTAGAATTTCCTAATTTATAAAGCTACAAACTATATATGATATAGATTAGCTCATAACTTTATGCAGTTACAAGTAGAAATAAAATGTTCCCCTCAAGATTGTTTAAAATTTTGTTTATTATGAACAAGTGTAAAAAACAAAATAACTAAAACAATCCCTCTTTTTTCCCCCAAAATGTATGTTTCCATTTTAATAGAACCCATATTTAATCAGCAGATTTCTATGGTGGCTAGATTTGTAGACTAAATATTAAAAGTCCCAAAGCAAATGCATTTTTCTTTTATATTTTACTGACTTTTATCCAAAGAAAATATAAGAGCTCTTCATCATAACGTATGTTTCTTGCTCTTGTTATTAAATATGACACATTTAGGCTTAAACTGATTTTGAAGGTTTATAACATTGTTATTACATAATTAATTCATAAAGATAATGACTAGTTTGAACTACTGACAGCTCACACACCATCAGGTGAACAGCTGAAACCTTATTAAGCTACTTTCTTATGTTTCTGTCTCCCAGCTACTAAAAGAAACGAAACCCTTCCAAGTGTTAAGGCAAAACTTTCCTCCCCTTTTCTTCCATAAATCTGATTCCATGTTAGTGAAATTTCTACTGATGGCTTTGGTTTCCTCTGTAGTAGGATAGAGATCCTGTGGCAAAAGTTATGTCTGACAGAAATTGGGAAAAGGAAGGTCTGCAAGAGCCAATGTGAGAAATGGGGAGAGGACTGACTACAAAAACCCAGCAGGAATTCCAGAAGAAAACTCAGGCCGGGCACATTGGCTCACACCTGTAATCTCAGCACTTTGGGAGGCCGAGGTGGGCAGATCACTTGATTCCTGGAGTTCAAGACCAGCCTTGTCAACATGGCGAAACCTCGTCTGTACAAAAAATAAAAAAATTTGCCAGGCATGGTGGCACGCATCTGTAGTCCCAGCTACTCAGGAGACGTAAGCGGGAGAATCACTTGAGCCTGGGAGGTGGATGTTGGTGAGCCGAGATCACGCCACTGCATTCCAGCCTGGGCGACAAAGCGAGACCCCATCTCAGTCAATCAATCAATCAATCAATCAATCTCCTGGAAAAGCAACACTATGGAGAGACAGGATTCCGTCAAGGCCTGGGGCACGCAGGAAAATATTAAGGCAGAAGAGAGTTTCCTTCCCATACCACACTGTATCCCACAGGCACTGCGGATGTGCATATGCAAGAGGGGTTGATCCTAAGAATTTAGAGTCACAGAGGAGGAGGCACCAAGCAGACTGTGGAGAAGATCATGACCAGAAAGGGACAGAATGTAAAGCTTCACCTGATTATCTGGCCTCAGGGATTCCAGAGGAACTGGTCCCAGTGGTCTCCTGGTGATGTAGGTTCTTAGGTTTCTTTTATGGGGGTTTTCTGGGAGAACTTTGACCCAGTTAGCATTCAAGCAGCTTCCACCCTGCACTTTCATTCTTTCCCCTTCACCTGCTTAGGTTTTATCTGTGCAGGCAATAATAATAAAATTATTGAGCCCTGGACATTTACCTGTAAAGCTCCTGAAAGATGATGCCTTCTAACTCCTCATTCAACAGATACAAAAACATTACAATAAAATGACTCATGAAAGATGCCCAGGTAGTTTATAGCAGCTAATAAAAACAGAGTAACTATAAAATATGATAAGTTTATAAAAGTTACATTGAGTATACTTTATAAGAACTGCTTATTGAGTTTGTCTAATAACCACATAGCACAATAATATGTATATATTTTTAAATATGTGTAAATATGTGTAATACAAACTTGTAGAAGGTATATCTGAGTACAACCCTGTTCTCTTTGGTTAGCTTTTCTAGTTCATTATGTAAGTGGCATAGCTATCTAAGGACTTATGCTTATAAATGTTTAAAAACTCAAAAAAATACAGAGGACATATGTGGATAGATAATGGAAGAGATAAGATAGGTAGGTGATGGCCGGAAGGACATGGCAGAGGGCGAAACAAAACAGCGTTGGGAACAAGCTCTGTTTAAAAGGTGACTTGTGAACAGCAAAGAGTAGAAAGGGTTCTCTTACAAGTGAAGCCCACAGGAGACAGATGGAAGACAAATGTGTACTGTGTGAGTTTTAAGGCAATAGGAGTAGTGGGACCTATGGCACACCAGAGAGCATATTAACTTTCAAACTTTTAAAAACATCATATCTGCTGGGCACAGTGGCTCACACCTGTAATCCTACAACTTTGGGAGGCCAAAGTGGGTGGATAGCTTGAGCCCAGGAGTTCGAGACCAACCTGGGCAACATGGCAAAATCCCGTCCCTACAAAATAAACAAACAAAACAAAACAAAATTAGCCAGGCACAGTGATGCGCACCTGTGGCCCCAGCTATTCAGACGCTGAGGTGGGAGGATCGCTTGAGCCCGGGAGGTAGAGGCTGCCTTGAGCCATGATAATGCCACTGCATCTCAGCCTGGGCAACAGAAGGAGAACGTGTCTCAAAACAAAAACAAAAACACACCATACCCAACCACAATGCATCTATCTTAAGTACCAGTACCACACCCCTCTAGTCACTACTAAATAGGTGAGTTCCCAATCCCTGGTAGCAGGTTTAAGCATGTTATATTAAAGGTCGTAGGCTAGTGACTCATTGACTCATTAAACAAATATTTACTGTGCATCTACTACGAACTAAGTACTGTGCTAGGTACAAAAGCAAATAATCTAAGCTCTATAAACTTTACTTTCTTCATCAACAAAAGGAGATATTTTAGGCATCTACTCATCGTTCTGAGCTCCATCTTTTGTGACTGTAGTTGGCAGAGCTTTTTATCAGTTTCTCTAAATAGCTCTACCAATCCCTGGTAGATGCTGGCATGCCCCAATGATCCATCCTGACGGCCCTGTCCGCTTACCTTTGCTGCCTGCCAGCACTGCTCTGCTCTTCTGCAGGACTTTCCTTACCCTTTGGGGTCTTGTGCTGTTAGGCTGCCCTGCTTGTTTTGATCTGCTTTGCATCACATGTATGTAAAGTCCCTTTCCTGATTTACCCATGACCAAAATATTATGAGATTCTGGAATTTCCCCCAAACCACACTGATTGCTGGGAGAGTAAAAGAAGTGGATTACAAGTGGAACTCAGAAGGGGAGTATTTGAGAAGACTTCTCTGCAAATCCATTTAGAGACACCTTTCTCCAGTGCTGACTCAAAGATACAGCTACTTTCATCCTGTGGCTTGGCCATCTTCAGCACATGACTCCCAAGGATGTCCTCAGGATGGTCTCTAATGCAAGGAGCCTGAAGAGAAAAAAAGGCATGGAGTATTGTGAGTGGTAGGTGGTTATGGACCAGTTATGGAAGAATACACATCACTTTTGCCTGCCTTCTACTAACCAGAACTCACACAGCCATAGACACCGACAAGTAGGACTTAACAAGTATCTAATTTTTAGTCTAGGAATAGGATTGTAGCAAATATTTAACAGCTTCAAACACAGGTACATTACTATCACTATGCCTGGCCCAGGCCTGTCTCCCTTTCCTGCCAAGTCCTAGGGGCCAGCATTTATGTCTAGACTGGGCTGGTTGGGATATTAAGATAATAATGAACCAATGCAACATCTTGAGCATAAAACCAACTGATACAATGATGTACAAGTCAGATGATTCTGATGGTTATGAATCATGTCAATAAAAGAAATGTGATAACGAAGGTAATTTTTGTTTTTGCAAATTTTTGTTTGTTCATGACAGGATGAAATCCTGTCACTTGTAGCAACATGGATGGAACTGCAGGATACTACATTAAGTGAAATAAGCCAGAAACAGAAAGTTAAACACCACATGTTCTTACTTATATGCAGAAGCTAGCTAACTAAATAAGTAAGTTTATCTAATTGAAGTAAAAAGTACAACAGAGATTACTAGAGGCTGGGAATGGTAGGGGAAAGAGATGATAAAGAGAGATTTGTTAAAGAAAATAAGTTACAGCTAGATAAGAGGAATCAGTTCTAGTGTTCTATTTGTACTACAGAATGGCAATAGTTAACAGTAATATATATTTTCAAAGAGCTAGAAAAGAGGACATTGAATGTTTCCAACACAAAGAAATGAGAAATGCTTGAAATAATGGATATTCTAATTAATTACCCTGATCTGATCACTATACACTTTATGTCTGAAAAATACCACTATGGGCTAGGCGCCGTAGCTCACGCCTGTAATCCCAGCACTTTGGGAGGCCAAGGTAGGCAGATCACTTGAGGTCAGGAGTTAGAGACCAGTCTGGCCAACATGGTGAAACCCCATCTCTACTAAAAATACAAAAATCAGTCAGGCATGGTGACATGTGCCTGTAATCCCAGCTACTCAGGAGGCTGAGGCAAGAGAATTGCTTGAACCCAGGAGGTGGAGGTTGCAGTGAGCCGAGATGGTGCCACTGCACTCCAGCCTGGGTAACACAGCAAGGCTCTGTCTCAAAAATGAAGAAATACATAAATAAATTTTTTTTAAAAAAAGAACATCACTATGCACCCCATATATACATATAATTATTATGTCAATTTGAAACATAATTTTGAAAAATGAAAAAATGAAACACAAACAAATATGAATCAATCTTCTCCAAGTTGATATATTTAAAGGGAAAAAAGTCCAAGGGCTTAAACTATTCAATTTCAAAATTTCATTAAAATGCTATAGTAATCTGGAAAGTATTTCAGAATGAATTGGTATAAGATTAGACACAAAGATCAGTGAAACAAAATAGAGAACCCAGAAATAGATTCACACATCTATGGACAACTGGTTTTGACAAAGGTGTCAAGGCTATTCAATAAGTAAAAAAATCGTCTTTTCAATAAATGTTTCTTGAACAAGTAGATATCTTGGTGTGGGGGAGAGGAGCAGGAGCCTTACCTCAAACTTTATGCAAAAATTAACTTAAAATAGACCATAGACGTAAATGTAAAAGCTAAAATTATAAAACTTCATTAAAAAATAGGAGGAAATCGTCAATACCCTAGGGTTAGCAAAGATTTCTTTAAAACAAAACAACAGGTTTATAGTTTATGAAACATAAACAACAAAATGATAAATTAAATTTCATCAAAAGTGAAAATCTGCTTTTCAAAAAACATTATAAAATGAAAAGCAAGAGGCTGAGGCATGAGAATCACTTGAACCCGGGAGGTACAGGTTGCAGTGAGCTGAGATGGCGCCTCTGCACTCCAGCCTGCGTGACAAAGTGAGGCTCTTTCTAAAAAATAAAATAAATTAAAAGAAAAGAAAAAGAAAAATCACAGGCTGAGAGAAAATATTTATAATACATGGATCTGACAAAGGACTCGTACCTAGAAAATATAAGGAACCTTGTAACTTACTATGACAAGCCAAAACAAAGAGTAAAAGTTTTCAACAGACATTTCACAAAATAAAACAAACAAATGGCCATGAAAAGATTTTAAACATCATTAGTTACTAGGGAAATGCAAGTCAAAACCACAATGAGATACTTCACACTCAACAGAATAGCTAATGTTGAAAGGACTGACAATTTCCAGGGTGAGCAAGGGTGTGAAGGAAACTACTCTCATATATTGTGGATGTAAGAGGACAATGTTACAACTACTTTGAAAAAAGTTTGGCTGTTTCTAACATAAAATTAAACACTTATACAGCCCATCAGTATTTCTGGGTCATTTCTCCCAGATAAATGAACACATGTCCACACTATGACTTTTATACAAATGTTCATACTGGTTTTGTTTCACAATGATATAAACTGGAAACAATCCACGTGTTCATCAACAGGTGAATGGGTAAATAAATTGTAATATATCGGCCGGACACGGTGGTTCAAGCCTGTAATCCCAGAACTTTGGGAGGCCAAGATGGGCGGATCACCTGAGATCAGGATTTCGAGACCAGCCTGGCCAACATGGTGAAACCCCGTTTCTACCAAAAATGCAAAAATTAGCCGAGCATGGTCACGGGTGCCTGTAATCCCAGCTACTCAGAAGGCTGAGCAAGAGAATCGCTTGAACCCAGGAAGTGGAGGTTGCAGTAAGCCCAGACCATGCCATTGCACTTCAGCCTGGGCAACAAGATGGAAACTCTGTCTCCAAAAAAAAAAAAAATTGCAATATATCTATATCTTGGAATATTATAAAGCACTAAAAGGGAATAAACTACTGACACATACAGCAAAATGGATGAATCTCAAAAATGTGAAGGAAAATAAAAAATACATATGATATAAATTCCATTCACATGAAATTTTAGGAATGGGAAAACTAAGCTGTAATTATGGAAAGCACATCAGTGGCTGCCTGGGGCCAAGAGTATGGAAGAGGAGGCACAGGTGATACTACAAATGGAAACTATCTAGGTTGACGGAAGTGTAACTTGATTACAGTAGTAACTGTTTGGGTATATAAAACTCATCAAATTGTATAATTAATACAAGTATATTTTACTGTGTATAAATTATTCCTCAACAAAGTTGATTTTTCATTAAATATATTATTTGCTAAAATGAGGAGAGACAACTATTATCTTAGTTAAGCACAATAAAAATTAATACTATAATCAACTCATTATATATGGAAATTAAAGGAGAAAAATAGTGGTATGATTAATTAAAATAAAAAGAAAACCTTCTAAATTTTATCTTAGCTCATAGTTTTAAAAGCTGCCATCCCTAACCAAGGCCACCCTTGACCCTTTCTCATGTTCCATCATTCTGTTTGTTTCATAGTTTATGTGTCACCAAAATCTATCACATAAACTTATTCATATGAAGATTTAAAGATATTACATGTTAAGCCTTAGTGAATACTTCAATATCTAAAGAAGGTACAAACAAAACAAAATCAACACTTAATGATAAAAGATTACATACTCTCCAGGGAAGACCTGAAGACTAGCCCCTTTCTGGATCCTCCCCGCATCCCACTCCCAGCCCTCCCCTCCAATCCCATGTGCACTGGGCATTCATACAAATAAGACCATCAGCTCTGGATATCTGTACTAATTGATGCTCCTGCTAACTAGCTGAATGCCTGCAATGTAAGGACAGCAGCCTTCCATGCTGATGGTCTGTTTGAGGATCCAGAGGGGTCTTTGGTTGGCAGGATTGTTTTACTTCCCCAAGAGGAGAGCTTTGAGGCAAAAATAGGTGAAGAAATCAGTACCACAAAAAAGCCTAGACACTACCATGCACACAATAGAGTAGAAGTAGCCTTAAAAGTTGGTGGAGAAAGGATGGTCTATTCAATTACTAGGACTGAGAAACTGGCTTTCATATGGAATAAAAATAAAATTATAGCTATACCCCATATCATACACAAAAGTTTCTACATCTAACAAAGACACAGATAGAAAACCTTTTAAAATTTTAGAAGAAAATAGGGCAGAATTTTAGTGCAGAATTTCTTAGACTAGATGCAAAAACAAAGATGATTAAGGTGGCCAGACACGGTGGCTTAACGCCTGTAATCCCAGCAGTCTGGGAGGCCGAGACAGGCGGATTAGTGGAGGTCGTGATTTTGAGACCAGCCTGGACAACATAGTGAAACCCCATCTCTACTAAAATACAAAAATTGGTAGGGGTGGTGGCTCACGCTTTTAATCCCAGCTACTTGGGAGTCTGAGGCAGGAGAATCACTTGCACCTGGGAGGCAGAGGTTGCAGTGAGGGGAGATGGCGCTACTGCACTCCAACCTGAGCAACAGAGCGAGACTCTGTCTCAAAAAAAATTTAAAAATAAAGATTATTTTTAAAAGGATAGACTATTTTAAATGAAAAAAATCGTTTAAATGATGCCATACACACCACCTATATTTGGAAAAGTACTTCTTAATACTTTTAATAAAAACAGGCGCTGAGAGCATACAACTTATCCTCAGAAGTGTGTTTGCCTCTAGGAGGGACGCAATTGAGTTCTTCCTTCATTTTAACTTGTCATTTTCATTTATTTTAGGAACATCTGAAGTAAATACAGTCACACGTTAACCTTTAAAAATCTAGGAAGTGCGTACGCATAGTTCCATTACTTCACTTTTTGTACTTTTGCATTTTAAAATATCACAGAGAAGCTCGGTACAGCTTCAAGGTTAGGAGGGGTGGCTCTCTCTTAAGCCCTGTCCCCGCCAGCCCCAGACCTCTCGCCCCGCCACCATTCCCCAGTCCCCACCCCCACTTCCCCACTCCCGCGGTCTCTTAATGCACCTCGTTTCTCGTCCCGTGGACTCAGATCTGTAGTCTACCACCAGGATCGGCTCCTTTTCCGGAGCTCTCCCCCTCAGAGGAAATTGAGACCAGCATCAGCGGAGACCCATCTGTGGCTCTCCTGAGGGCGCGGCATTCAGACCTTAGACCCAGCTGTGAGAAGGAACCTCAGGCTCACAACAGGAGTTGTGACGGGCAGGAGTCGCCCATTAGAGGCGCTAGAAAACAATCCTCGCGGGGAGGCGCGCAGGGCGACTGCAGGCTGTAGGGGGCGCTGGCGCCCTCACAGATCCCGGCAGGGCCGGCGCTGCGGGCGGGGCTCCTGCGGTGTCAAGGGCGACCCCAGGCCAGCAGCTGGCCCTGGCTGGGAGCCGCGGAGGGAGCATTTGCTTTTCTGCCGGACCCAGAGTCCTACGGCGGGCGGCCTGGTTCCCGCTCCCCGCCCCGCATCCCCCAACTCCCGATCTCTCTGCTGCGTCTGGCCTTGGGCTGAGACCCAACGAATCATCCCCCGCATCGGAACCCTTTATGATATAACTGAATTAAGTTGCATGTATAACTGAATTACGGATGTGAGAATCGCAAATGAGAACGAATGGTTTTTACGCACAAAACATGACACAAATCTGTAAGAAATATAAAGTCGTGACCACGTCCTTTCAGAACTTTAACCTGTTTTCTGAAGTACGTCAGTGACAATGGCGGGGAAAGGGTATCTTAAATTTCACCACAGCCTCAAAGAGGCCAGTTCGTGGATCCGCTGAGGCTTGGAGTCGGCCTTCTGACCGCGAGTCCTGCGGCCATTAAAGAGGAAGCCGCGGTTCAGGGCGTCCTCGCGAGTCGCGCAGCCCGCCCTGCTCCAGCTGGGGACCCCCGTGGTTACGGCGCTTTCCAGCCTCAGATCCAGGCGGCAGCCCAAGGTTTGGTCCTGCCGCCAAGGGTGGCTCTCGTAACTGACGGGCCTTGAACGCTCCCAGGACCCACATCTGGAGAGGGAGGTGGGGGTGGGGTGGTGAAGTCATTCTTGGGGCCCTGGGGGGCGGGCATGGACCTGGGTAAGGCCAGAGAAGTTGACACCTCGTGACATGCCGGGAAGAGAAGTACGTTCAGTGTCACTCCAGAGCTGAAAGATAACTGCCTTCCGGCTGGTCCCTCCTCGCCTACATACTTTTCTAATTTGTCTGGAGCAGGTCGGACATCTGTATTATCTGATTATTTAAATATCTGGTTATTTAAAAGCTCTCCATTAAATTCACATACACAAAAACAAAAATTAAAAAATTTTTAAAAATAAAGAAACAAAAGCTCTCTAATGACCAAGTCCTGCACAATAGTGAATACATTTTTTTGTGTGGTCCCTAAAATTGAATTCATGCCTTTTCTGAAGTAATAGACGCCCAGAGAAGGGATTGACTTACCCATCATGCCACAGAGATTAATTGGCCCCAGAATTCTTTAGCAGACTGTGTATATAAACGTCCTTTGCAATCATATAAATTAACGGTAAAAATCTCATTTAGTATGTTACATGCCTCGCGTTTTGTGCCTGAATACCTTACAAGAACCAGGGACTATTGCCTCAAAATTATATTTCAGGAAAGGAAGACCCAGACAGATGGTGTCACTGATCCACTTTTACCCAGTTGGTAAATGAAACCAGAAATTATAGCTGTACCACAGAAAGGTGAAAACATTTATTTTATAATTTCACATACAATCTTTAATGGACCCAGTGTCCAACACATTAAAGCAAGTGCTCAGGCGTGGCATCAAGATGTAAAAAATAGTCCTGTCCTGAGGGAGTTTAGGTCTTGGAGAAAAGAGAGCAAGGGGACATAAGACAGATGGGAAAGAGAAGGAGCGCTGAAGACTGAGGACCCTGCCTGTGGACTAGAGTGAGGATGGGGACAACCGATGCTCGGAATATGACAGTTTGGAGGGGCCTGAAGGACTCTTCCATGCTTTATCAAAAAAACAGAATTACTCTTCTAACTAGAAAGGGTATTTCAATTTATATTTTCCATCACAGCACTTTTCTGGTGATAATGTGTTTTGAAAAATGTATCACACTGATGACCTGGTGTGAAATAAATAAATAAAATTTTTAAAATTAAAAAATATAAACATCTTTTATACAAACATTAGGAGTTACAAGGATAACTATGTGAATTATAATTAGTAATTAATTGAAATACTGATTATTTTCAGTTTTATTTAATTATTTAATAAAACCTATTTAGCATTTATTTATCAGTAATTAAATCTAATTGTTAATATTTATTATAAATTATTTTAGAATTAAAAATAAGGGCAGAAGCGAGGCATGGTGGCTCAAGCCTGTAATCCCAGCACTTTGGGCGGCTAAGGTGGGAGGATTGCTTGAGCCCAGCAGTTCAAGACCAGCCTGGGCAACATAGAGAAACCCTGTCTCAATACAAAAAAATGAACCAGTGTGGTGGTGCATGCCTGTAGTCCCAGCCATTCTGGAGGCTGAGGTGGGAGGATCACTTGAGCCTAGGCAGTCAAGGCTGCAGTGAACCCTGAGCTTGCCACTTCACTTGAGCCTGGACAACAGAGCAAGACCCTGTCTCAATATACATACAGACAAACTTAAAATTTAAAATAAAAGCATACTACTGATGCAGAATTGAGTGGAGATACAAAGCTAGTCCTATAACCGGAACAATAAAGACAAAAAGGAGAGTGGAAGAACGTATGTCATGAATTTCATGATAAATGGCATTTCCAAATATCCTGTAGCAGAACAGAACAACAAAGTTGTAGATAAAACATATCCAACACTTTGGAAGGCCAAGGAGGGAGGATTGCTTGAGCGCAGAAGTTGGAGACCAGCCTGGGCAACATAGTGAGACCCTGTATCTAAAAATGAAGAAAGAAAGAAAAAAAAGGATGATAAAGTAGACAATATTAAAAGCCATTTTCTGCAAATACATAGTGAATTTGATCAGTAATTTTTTCCAACAGTGCAAATGAATAGATATTAAATGAATAGATATTATTTAATATCTATTAATATCTATTTAATATAGATATTAAAAATGAATAGATATTAGTTGCCTGAAATACAAATCAAATATCCAACAAAAAATATTGACTATCTAATAGTATCTAAACTAGTAAGTTTGGCCAGTTATAAAATGTCTTCGATTTTTATATAAAAAAAAGAAAACCATGTTTATAAGAAGAGATGATAAAGAAAAAGTATTTCAGTTATGAAGCTTTTGTAAGAAAACTATGAGAAAAAAACTATTTTTTTTTCAAAAAATGAAAGATTAAGTTACCAAACAGTTGCTAAAGAATACCAGATGGCAGAGCATGGCGGCTCATGCCTGTAATCCCAGTACTTTGGAAGGCCAAGGCAGGAGGATCATTTTAGGCCAGGAGTTTGAGACCAGCCTGGGCAATGTAGCAAGACCCCTGTCTCTATTGAAAAGAAAAGAAAAGAAAAGAAAAAAAAAGAATACAAGACCTTGCTGACCTTGCTAACAATAGCAAAGATCAATTAATTCAAAATTTGAAAAACTGTAATTTATTTAGCTTTAGAATACTTTTGTGATATGAGACTGCCAAATTAATACTTTGGGTACGTTTCCTTTCTCAAAGGACTTGCAAATTTACAAAGAAGTGTTGAAGAAAAGCCACACATTGGCAGATAATGTTTGCAAAAGACAGATCTGATGAAAACAATATTTTTAGAATATACAAAAAATACTTAAAACTCAAGAGTAAGAAAATAACCTGATTTAAAACAGGCCAATGACCTGAACATCTGTTCACCAAAGAAGATACACAGATGCAAGTATGCATATGAAAAGATGCTTAACATCATGTCATTAGGGAATTGCAAATTAAAACAACAAGTAGCTACCACTACATACCTAGTAGAATGACCAAAATTTAGAACACTGTCAGCACCAAAGGTTGCAAAGACATGGAGCAACAGCAACTTGTTCATTACTGGTGAGAATACAGAATGTGCAATCACTTGGGAAGACAGTTTGGTGGTTTCTTACAAAAGTAACCATACTTTTACCATAAGATCCTCCAATCACACTCCTTAGTATTTATCCAAAGGAGGTGAAAATTTATCTCCACACAAAAACCTGCACACAGATGTTTGTAGCAGCTTTATTCATAATTTATCCAAAACTTGGAAACAAGATGTCTTTCAGTAGGTAAGTGGAAACTGTGTTACATCTGAATAATGGAATATTATTTAGAATTAAAAAGAAATGCATTGACTTTGGGAGGCCGAAGCAGGTGGACTGCTTGAGGCCAGGAGTTTGAGACCAGCCTGGTCATCATGGGGAAACCCCAATTAGCCGGGCATAGTGGCGTGCGCCTGTAATCCCACTTACTCGGGAGGCTGAGATATGAGAATCGATTGAACCTGGGAGACGGAGGTTGCAGTGAGCCAGTGCCACTGCACTTCAGCCTGGGCAACAGAGCAAGACTCCTCTGTCTCAAAAAAAAAAAAAAAAAAAAAAAAAAAAAAAAAAGAAATGATCAAGCCATGAAAAGACATGAAGAAAACTTAAATGTATGTTACTAAAAAGCCAACCTGAAAATAATACATACTGTATGATTCCAACTGATGCAGGGCAAGCAAGCCAAAAATTAGGGCTTAGCCCAGGAAAGAATTCAAGTGTGAAGTGGTGGTGTTAACAACTTTTATTGAAGCAGCAGTGTACAGCAGCAGCACAGGTAACTGCTCCTCGCTGAGCAAGGCTAAGCCATAGGTAATGTGCCCAGAGTAGCAGCTCAGGGGCAGTTCAGCAGTCATATACCTGCTTTTAGTTACGTGCAAATTAAGGGGGATTATGCAGAAATTTCTAGAAAAAGATTGGTAACTTCGGAGTAGGTGCAGAGAAAAGAGGTTGATAATGTCCCGTCGTTGCCACGGCAACGAAAAACTGACATGGCGCTGGTGGGCGTGTCTTATGGAGAGGTGCTTTAACCTCCTCCCTGTTTCGGCTAGTCTTCAATCTGGTCCGGAGTAAAGTCCCTGCTTCCGGAGTTCACTCCAGCTCCCTGCCTCACAACTAACTATATGACACTCTTATGGACATAGTCAAAAGATTAGCAGTTGATAGAAATTGGGTGGCAGGAAGGGTTGAAAAGGCAGAGCACAGAGGACTTTTAGGGCCATGAATTTCTGTGATACTATAATGGTGAATACATGACATTATACATTTGTCAAAACCCATAGAATGCACAACACCATAAACCCTAATGTAAATTATAGACTTTCGTTGATAATGACGTGTCAATGTAAGTTCAGTTGTAATAAATATACTACTGTGGTGCTGGATGTCTATGGTAGGGGGACATTTTTGCTTCAATAGTTACAGTTGAAGTAAATGTTTGTGTTTCCCTCATTTCATATGTAGAAGCTCTCATTCTCAATGTCATGGTCTTTGGAGGTTGGCTCTTTGGGTGATAATTAGGTTTAGCTGAGATCCTAGCAGATGGAGTCTTCATGATGGGCATGATGGAACTGGTCCCTTATAAGAAGACCAGAGAGCTAGCTCTCTCTTTGCCATGTGAGGACATAGCAGGAAGGTAGCCATCTGCAAACTAGGAAAGGGCCTTCACAAAGAATCAACTCAGACCTCAGAACAGTGAGAGAGAAATTGTTGTTGTTTAAGTCACTCAGGCTGTGGTATTTTGTTTCAGCAGACCAAGCTAAGTCTGCTAATTAGATTAGAAAGTTCCTTTTGGGAATGGTGTGTGGGGGGGAGTACCTTTGTTAAGTATTTACATCAATGAGTTCATAGGCTTTTCTTTTTTGCTCATTGACTGGGACAGTTTAATATGAGTGTGAAGGAGATTGTTGGTCATCTATTCAATGTCCATTCTCTGTTTTTTAATATGAGAACTCCTGATTTTCAGCCAACTACCCTGGAAAAAAAGCTAATATTTCTGACTTCTTAGGTGTGGCCATGGACTAAATTCTGGCTAATGCAAGGCAAGCCAAAGGTTTTATGATAGGTTTTAGGACACTAGAGTAAAAGAGAGCTGTTGTACACATGCTCTTTACCCTACTTTTGTGTCCTTTTTTTCCATCCTACACCTTGCGTTGTGAGTATGATAGCTGGAACTTTAGTGGCTCTCTTGGATCCCAGGGGTAATTGAGGGGTGTCTGGAAGGAATCTGTGATTTTCTGGAGTTTCCATACACAAACAAGACCTGGATTTTCTGGGCTTCCCAGACTTCCACATCCTGACTTGCTTTAAATGGGAGAGGAATAAACTTGTTTCAGCCACTGTCATTTTGGGCTATTGTATGGAACGTAATCTAATCTTCAAGGGTACATGCATTGCTTTTCCTTAAAAAAAAAAAAAATCAGCCATAAAATCATCTTCTGTCTTTTTTCTTTTTTTCCCGCCATTATTTAGTTGGAGCTCTGTAACTTTTTTTTTTTTTTTTTTGAGAAAAGGTCTTGCTCTGTCACTTAGGCTGGAATTCAGTGGCGTGACCATGACTCACTGCACCCTTGCCCTCCTAGGCTCAAGCAATCCTCGTGTCTCAGCCTCCTGAGTAGCTGAGACTAAGGCACATGCTACCATGCCCAGCTAATTTATTTTCTTTTAGAGATGGGGGCCTTGCCCAGGCTAGTCTCAAACTCCTAGCCTCAAGTGATCCTCCCATCTCAGCCTCCCAAAGTGACAGGATTACAGGTGTGAGCCACCATGGCAGGCCGCTCTGTAAGTGTCTGAATTTCATTTTGTATTTATTAGTCTGTTTATATTTTCTTTCCCTTCTTGGGTCAGTTAGGCCATTTGTTTCTTTTTAAAAAGTATTTTAATCAAAAGTTGTCATTTATTTGCATCTAATTCTTCAAATTACTCTCAAAATTATTCCAGTATATATTATTTTGTTCATTTTTTTTCTGTATTCTTTATTAGAATAGCTAATGATTTATCTAGCAGGACTTATATTCTTTCCACAGCTTTCCTGCACCCCAATTAATGTCCAATTTGTCCAATTTTATCTTTATTTTGGCCTTCTTTATGGTTCCCACAGGTTTATTTTTTAAAATATTTATTTAATTAAATGTTTATTTTGTTATCATCCTTTCTTATTCAGCAATCTAAGTGCTTAGTGATACAGAATTTCCTCTGAGCAGCATATGCTAGGCTTTGACAATGTTAGGGAGGCCTCCCCTTTTTGGGGAAGACCACACTTAGATAACACAGGACTGTGGGACTCCAAGAGGTAGAGAAGAGCTTATGAATATCCAGATTACATCTTCACTGATCCTGCACAAAGGTGGGGTTCCTTGGTTACCCACTGGGTCCTATTCCCCAAGTCTGGGTCAGCATACTCAGACTACAGGGAAATAGAACATGTAAGACTGGGGGATAATCCTTCTGTTGGGGAGAAAAATCTTTTTTTTCTATTCATCTTAGGTTCTCCATCTGTGGCCCTATAAAGTAGTCTAACAAAAGACAGATTGACAAGACAGAAACAAAGAGAAGTTTATTAACATGTGCATTGCACAAACACGGGGGAGTACTGAGATGAATACTTAAAGGAGGATTTAGAACTTGGGCCTATATAGCATTTTAACAAAACAATACATTTTTTAAGTGACAAGGAAGAGGAAAAGGACTTTGAGTTACTAGCGCAATAAATTGTGGGAAGGCAACTTTTTCTTTTTTTTTTTTTTTTTTTGAGACGGAGTCTCGCTCTGTCGCCCAGGCTGGAGTGCAGTGGCTGGATCTCAGCTCACTGCAAGCTCCGCCTCCCGGGTTTACGCCATTCTCCTGCCTCAGCCTCCCGAGTAGCTGGGACTACAGGCGCCCGCCACCTCGCCCGGCTAGTTTTTTTTTTGTATTTTTTAGTAGAGACGGGGTTTCACCGGGTTAGCCAGGATGGTCTCGATCTCCTGACCTCGTGATCCGCCCGTCTCGGCCTCCCAAAGTGCTGGGATTACAGGCTTGAGCCACCGCGCCCGGCCTTTTTTTTTTTTTTTTAAATAAGACTTCTCTGGTACTATGTCCAGGCTGATAAGAGTCTAAAGTCTCTGGTGACTAACCTTTGTTCTTCCTGGAGTAGGAGGATGCCTTCACAATTTCATATCCTGCTTTTAGGCAAATAGGGAGAGTGCAGAGGTGTTTGTTTGTTTGTTTGTTTGTTTGTTTGTTTTTAATCTATTTTTTTCTCAATTGTCTTCAGCTCAAAATACTTATGCCAAAGATGGCATATTCTGCTACCCTTCACTTGTGAGTTACAACCCAGCCTCTATCATCATCATTAGAACTTCTGACCCTGGGGAACATGGGCAATAGTCTGAACTCTTTTATGTCTTCCCATAGGCAGAGATGGAGGCCCAGCCATGCCTCTGACATCTAGACACAACTGTTGCTTCATTTCTCCTATTCTCAGAGGTGATGTCATAGGACCTCAACAAATATCAATAAACATTAATTATTTTTTTCCTTGAGGCACAGTACGATCTTGGCTTACTGCAACCGCTGCCTCCCAGGCTGAAGCAATTCTCCTCCGTCAGCCTCCCAAGTAGCTGGGATTATGGGCGACTGCCACCATGCCTGGCTAATTTTTGTATTTTTAGTAAAGACGGGGGTTTCACCATGTTGGCCAGGCTGGTCTTGAACTCCTGACCTCAAGTGATCCCCGTGCCTCAGCCTCCTGTAGTGCTGGGATTACAGGCGTGAGCCACCATGCCAGGCCATCAATTTTTATATCAACTCTAAATTATAACATTTAGCAATTTTGTGACTTTTTATGGTCATCATTAATGTTGTTTATGTTTTAGTTGTAGTCCTGTCATTACCCACTCAGGTATGGTAATTTGGTCTTTTTCAAAATGAAGTTAAGGTCTATTTGATCTTCTCTGAATCATAATAAGAACTATGAACAGTCATTTCAGCAATAACTATTTACTGAGATTTTAAAATATTTCAAGATAGCGGGTCCTAGCAGACTGGAAAATACCAACTTCTTTTCCAGAACTGAATCCCCCTTCCAAGTGCAGTTTTACTCATAATTCCCTTTTCATTTGAAGCATCTCATTGTAAGCCATTCTTAAGCCTTCTCTCACACTTTGCTTGGCTATTTCTCAGGTAGAACTCGGTAAGTCTTGTAGCCTCCAGGACTGCTGCTTAGATTATTAAACAACACGTCAGTGGTTGGAAGAGTCAACGTTATTTTGATTTTCCTGTTTTGTTTGGTTTGGTTTTAAATGCAGTTGGCGGATAATTGCAGCTTTCTTTCATTCCCCACATGAGTTCAAATGGCAGCAAACAAATTAGGAGAACGCAGACCTTCTGACCTGTGTGCTCGTCTGAGTGTGTGCTCCCAGGAGTGTGTGCTCCCCTGAGTGCACGCTCGTCTGAGTGCGCGCTCCCCTGAGTGTGCACTCCCCTGATTGCGCGCTCCCCTGAGTGTGCGCTCCCCTGAGTGCGCGCTCCGCTGAGTGTGCACTCATCTGAGTGTGCACTCCCCTGAGTGTGCGCTCCCCTGAGTGTGCGGTCCTGAGTGCGGGCTCATCTGAGTGCTCGCTCCCCTGAGTGCACGTTCGTCTGAGTGCTCGCTACCCTGAGTGTGCACTCCCGAGTGGGTGCACCCCTGAGTGTGCGCTCCCCTGAGTGTGCGCTCCCGAGTGTGCACTCCTCAGTGTGTGCTCATCTGAGTGTGAGCTCCTCTGAGTGTGCACTCCCCTGAGTGTGTGCTCCCCTGAGTGCGCGCTCGTCTGAGTGTGAGCCCTCCTGAGTGTGCAATCCCGAGTGCGCACTCGTCTGAGTGCGCGCTCCTGAGTGTGTGCTCGTCTGAGTGTGCGCTCCCCTGAGTGTGCGCTCCCCTGAGTGTGCGCTCATCTGAGTGTGCGCTCGTCTCAGTGCGCGTTCTCTCAGTGCGCGCTCCCCTGAGTGTGTGCTCCCCTGAGTGTGCGCTCCTCAGAGTGTGTGCTCATCTGAGTGTGAGCTCCTCTGAGTGTGCGCTCGTCTGAGTGCACGCTCCCCTGAGTGTGCGCTCCTCTGAGAGTGGGCTCATCTCAGTGCTCGCTCCCCTGAGTGCGCGCTCTTCTGAGTGAGCGCTCCCCTGAGTGCGCGCTCCGCTGAGTGTGCGCTCATCTGAGTGCGCGCTCCCCTGAGTGTGCGCTCCTGAGTGCGGGCTCATCTGAGTGCTCGCTCCCCTGAGTGCACGTTCGTCTGAGTGCTCGCTCCCCAGAGTGTGCGCTCCCCTGAGTGGGTGCACCCGAGTGTGCGCTCCCCTGAGTGTGCGCTCCCGAGTGTGCGCTCCTCAGTGTGTGCTCATCTGAGTGTGAGCTCCTGAGTGTGCACTCCCCTGAGTGCGCGCTCGTCTGAGTGTGAGCTCCCCTGAGTGTGAATCCCCTGAGTGCGCACTCGTCTGAGTGTGCGCTCCCGAGTGTGCGCTCCCAGGAGTGTGCGCTCATCTGAGTGCGTGCTCGTCTCAGTGCGAGCTCGTCTCAGTGCGCGCTCCTGAGTGCGCGCTCGTCTGAGTGCGCGCTCCCCTGAGTGCGCGCTCCCCTGAGTGTGTGCTCAGCTGAGTGTGCGCTCCCCTGAGTGTGTGCTCCCGAGTGTGCGCTCCTCAGAGTGTGTGCTCATCTGAGTGTGAGCTCCTCTGAGTGTGCGCTCCCGAGTGTGTGCTCATCTGAGTGTGCACTCCCCTGAGTGTGTGCTCCCCTGAGTGTGCACTCATCTGAGTGCACGTTCCCGTGAGTGTGCACTCTCCTGAGTGTGTGCTCGTCTGAGTATGCGCTCCCCTGAGTGTACGCTCCTCTGAGAGTGGGCTCATCTCAGTGCTCGCCCCCCTGAGTGCGCGCTCGTCTGAGAGCGCGCTCCCCTGTGTGCTCCCCTGAGTGCGTGCTCGTCTGAGTGTGTGCTCCCGAGTGTGCGCTCCCCTGAGTGTGCACTCCCCTGAGTGTGTGCTCGTCTGACTGCGCGCTCCCCTGAGTGTGCGCTCCTCTGAGTGTGAGCTTCTCTGAGTGTGTGCGCACTCGTCTGAGTGCGCGCTCCCCTGAGTGCGCGCTCCCCTGTGTGCGCTCGTCTGAGTGTTTGCGCTCCCCTGAGTGTGCACTCACCTGAGTGCGCACTCGTCTGAGTGCGTGCTCCCGAGTGTGCACTCACCTGAGTGCGTGCTCGTCTGAGTGTGCGCTCCCCTGAGTGTGCGCTCGAGTGTGAGCTCCTCTGAGTGTGCGATCCCGAGTGCGCACTCCCCTGAGTGTGCACTCCGAGTGTGTGCTCCCCGGAGCGTGCACTCTTCTGAGTGTGCGCTCCCCTGAGTGTGAGCTTCTCTGAGTGTGTGCTCATCTGAATGTGGGCTCCTCTGAGTGTGCGCTCTCGAGTGCGTGCTCCCCTGAGTGTGCGCTCCCGAGTGCGTGCTCCCGAGTTTGCACTCCCCTGAGTGTGCGCTCACTGAGTGCGCGCTCGTCTGAGTGCGCGCTCTCCTGAGTGTGCGCTCCTCTGAGTGTGTTCTCATCTGAGTGTGAGCTCCTCTGTGTGCTCCCGAGTGTGCGCTGCTCTGAGTGTGTGCTCCCTGAGTGTGCGCTCCCCTGAGTGTGAGCTCCTCTGAGTGTGCGCTCCCGAGTGAGCGCTCGTCTGAGTGTGCACTCCCCTGTGTGCGCTCCCCTGAGTGTGCGCTCCCAGGAGTGTGCGCTCCCCTGAGTGTGCGCTCCCCTGAGTGTGCGCTCCTCTGAGTGTGCGCTCCCCTGAGTGTGCGCTCCCCTGAGTGTGTGCTCCTCTGAGTGTGTGCTCCCGAGTGTGCGCTCATTTGAGTGTGCACTCCCCTGAGTGTGCGCTCATGTGAGTGTGCACTCCCCTGAGTGTGTGCTCCCCTGAGTGTGCGCTCCCAGGAGTGTGCGCTCCCCTGAGTGCATGCTCGTCTGAGTGTGCGCTCCCCTGAGTGTGCGCTCCCGAGTGAGCGCTCGTCTGAGTGTGCGCTCCCCTGAGTGTGCACTCCTCTGAGTGTGCACTCCCCTGAGTGTGCGCTCCCCTGAGTGTGTGCTCCTCTGAGTGTGTGCTCCCGAGTGCGCGCTCATTTGAGTGTGCACTCCCCTGAGTGTGCGCTCATGTGAGTGTGCACTCCCCTGAGTGTGCGCTCCCCTGAGTGTGCGCTCCCAGGAGTGTGCGCTCCTCTGAGTGCATGCTCGTCTGAGTGTGCGCTCCCCTGAGTGTGCACTCCCGAGTGTGCACTCCCCTGAGTGTGTGCTCCTCTGAGTGTGTGCTCCCGAGTGTGCGCTCATGTGAGTGTGCACTCCCCTGAGTGTGCGCTCATGTGAGTGTGCACTGCCCTGAGTGTGCGCTCCCCTGAGTGTGCGCTCGAGTGTGAGCTCCTCTGTGCGCTCCCGAGTGCGCACTCCCCTGAGCGTGCGCTCCCGAGTGCGCACTCCCCTGAGCGTGCGCTCCCCTGAGTGTGTGCTCCCCTGAGCGTACACTCTTCTGAGTGTGCGCTCCCCTGAGTGTGATCTTCTCTGAGTGTGTGCTCATCTGAATGTGGGCTCCTCTGAGTGTGCGCTCCCGAGTGCGTGCTCCCCTGAGTGTGCACTCCCCTGAGTGTGCGCTCACCTGAGTGCGCGCTCGTCTGAGTGCGCACTCTCCTGAGTGTGCGCTCCTCTGAGTGTGTTCTCATCTGAGTGTGAGCTCCTCTGTGTGCTCCCGAGTGTGCGCTCTTCTGAGTGTGTGCTCCCCTGAGTGTGCGCTCCCCTGAGTGTGAGCTCCTCTGAGTGTGCGCTCCCGAGTGAACGCTCGTCTGAGTGTGCACTCCCCTGAGTGTGCGCTCCTCTGAGTGTGTGCTCCTCTGTGTGTGCTCCCGAGTGTGCGCTCGTCTGAGTGTGCGCTCCCCTGAGTGTGCGCTCCCGAGTGAGCGCTCGTCTGAGTGTGCGCTCCCCTGAGTGTGCACTCCTCTGAGTGTGCACTCCCCTGAGTGTGCGCTCCCCTGAGTGTGTGCTCCCGAGTGTGCGCTCATGTGAGTGTGCACTCCCCTGAGTGTGCGCTCATATGAGTGTGCACTCCCCTGAGTGTGCGCTCCCCTGAGTGTGCGCTCCCAGGAGTGTGTGCTCCCCTGAGTGCATGCTCGTCTGAGTGTGCGCTCCCCTGAGTGTGCGCTCCCGAGTGAACGCTCGTCTGAGTGTGCGCTCCCCTGAGTGTGCACTCCTCTGAGTGTGCACTCCCCTGAGTGTGCGCTCCCCTGAGTGTGTGCTCCTCTGAGTGTGTGCTCCCGAGTGTGCGATCATGTGAGTGTGCGCTCCCCTGAGTCTGCGCTCCCCTGAGTGTGCGCTCCCAGGAGTGTGCACTCCCCTGAATGCATGCTCGTCTGAGTGTGCGCTCCCCTGAGTGTGAGCTCCTCTGAGTGTGCGCTCCCGAGTGAGCGCTCGTCTGAGTGTGCACTCCCCTGAGTGTGCGCTCCTCTGAGTGTGCTCTCCCCTGAGTGTGCACTCCCCTGAGTGTGTGCTCCTCTGAGTGTGTGCTCCCGAGTGTGCGCTCGTGTGAGTGTGCACTCCCCTGAGTGTGCGCTCCCCTGAGTGTGCGCTCCCCTGAGTGTGCGCTCCCCTGAATGTGTGGTTGTCTGAGTGTGTGCTTCCCTGAGTGTGCGCTCACCTGAGTGCGCGCTCGTCTGCGTGTGTGCTCCCCTGAGTGTGTGCTCATCTGAGTGCACGCTCCCAGGAGTGTGCGCTCGTCTGAGCGCACTACTCATCACCTGAAGACCATTGGAAATCAAAGCCCTGACCCATTAAAGACGGATGGAGACAGCAATGTATGATCATCGCTATTATCTTGCTTTGCCCCAGTCCAGGTTAACCATCTGTGGTATTTTTAGTTTCTAAGTCCATATATTCAACATAAATCAATTATATATCCACTAAAATCCCAGCACTATTCTAAGTACTAAGGAAGTGACAGCGAAGAAAACAGACCAAACGTCTGCCCTTATGGGATTTATATTATTTTCTCTGTGCTGGTTAAACCAAGGAGCTTCTGCTCTTTTCCTTAGTCATCTGGGAGAGGCAGAAACAAAGGAGAATATTGATAAACCTGGAAATAGGGCCGGAGAGTATCAGAGAAGGAAGCCTTTGGGAAGGTAAAGATGTGGCAGCCAGTAGTGCCATTGTAAAAGGATACAACTCCTGCCTCATAGTCCAGAAAAACTCCCACAAGCAGGGGCTGCTCATGCAGATAAAGGAAAGTTGGGGGAGAAGTAAGTGCTACATAGCCTTTCTTTCTGCACAGCCTGAGGGTCCAGAATCCAGACTGAGGCTCTTGCTTCATGCCAGGGCCCCTCTGCACATTTTCCATACAAACTCCTAAATCCCACCCAGTTCCTTCACCAACATCCACTTCAAAGTAGCGTCTCCCTGAGGTGAAGCCTTCAGAACCCAAGACACAGGGGAAGGCAGTAAATCTCCTGGAAGATATGTCCTGATTCTCCTGGGTGTATCCACGAGTCACTTGTCTCCGATCCTCAGAGAGAATTAGTTCATGATGAGCTGTATCTGGATCCAGAGTCACATTAACTGCAAAACAAAACAAAACAAAACAAAACAAACAAACAAAAATACTTTTGTTGGTGTGAAGAACACAAGTTATTTTAGTTTATTATTTTTTTGAGACGGAGTGTTGCTCTGTCACCCAAGCTGGAGTACACTGGCATTATCTCAACTCACTGTAACCTCCACCTCCCAGATTCAGGTGATTCTCCTGCCTCAGCCATCTGAGTAGCCGGGACTACAGGTGTGCACCACCACAACTGGATAATTTTTTAAAATTTTCTGTAGAAATGGGGTTTCGCCATGTTGACCAGGCTGGTCTCAAACTCCTGACCTCAAGTGATCCACCCACCTCAGTCTCCCAAAGTGCTGGGATTACACAGGTGTGAGCCACCATGCCCAGCCACAAGTTATTTTCAATAAAACCAGCCTGTGTTCAAACCCAAGTATTGTTTCTTATAAACTGTGTGAGCTTAGGCAAATCGTTTAACTCTCTGAGCCTCAGTTTGTTAACTATAAAGTGGAAATTACCATAGTTGTTGCAGAGAATGGTGGGTAGGATTGAACAAGCTTATGTTTGCTTAATGCTTGGTAAAATTTCTGGTACATGGTAAGCACCTAATAAGTAGTAGTTGTTGGGGTGATTGGACCCGACACCAGGCCGTGGGGGCTACAAAGTCTGGCAAGGTCAAAGGAATGAGAAAAGACAAGTTAAGAGTGCATACAGTGGGTCCAGGGGGCCAACGCTTGATTGGAGGCTGTGAAGACCCCGAGCTCTGAGAGTCCACACTATTTATTGGTGATCAAACAAAGAAGCAGGTGGTGAGGATGTGAGGGTAAACAAGTGAGGGCGTGAGGACATGGGGGTAGAAAGGTAGTGGTGCATTAAGCGTAGCTGTGATGGTTTAGCATTTTCTTTGACACGTATGGAATATGCTCTGCTGCTTGAGATAATAGAGGACATGTTTATGAATAAGAAGCAAGGAACCAACAAGTCTGTGTACATTCCAGAGGCTATGAGGGGCTTTATGCCCTGAGCCCTGGGTTCCATCCAAGCCACAAGGGGTTTTAGGCCCTGGGCTTACATTTGTGGTGCGGCAGGGCAGCCTTCCACCCTTTGGCACAGAGCTTGGTGTTCCAAAGGCCACGAGGGGTTCTGGACCCTGGATCCCAGACATCTTCCAAGACTCTTTTACATTATGACAGAGAAGCCAGTCCTGTCTCAGCTCTTCTAGCAACATGTAGTAATAATGATATCATCGACATCATCTTCGTCTTAGTTATTCAGGGATACCAAGGTACAGAACTAACCAGTTAATATGCTTACCATCCTGTCCAAAGTTCTTCTCCCAGGCAGGACTTCCAGGAATCATGAAACAGTTGAGCAGAAAGATACCTTTTCCTTTCTCTACTAAATAACCACCAACATTGGGAATCAGAGAAGGAAAATAACTCAGCTGTCTTAGCTTGTTATTGGAAGACCCAGGTCTCATGACACATGCCTAGTCCCATGACTTTTAATTGTAAGCTCTTCTCTTTCCCCTCAGATAATGTTCCATAAGCATTAGTATGAGATAATAATACACCGAGGACCAATATACATGAAAAATATCAGACTAGAATCAAACAAGACAGAAAAAAACTCTGATAACCTACAGTGAGATACTGGACAGTATGCAGTTTTAAAAATAAAAAAAAAAGGTAATAGGATGTTCTAACAAGAGACTTAAGAAACCACTGTGCTACTGAGTTAAATGTTGATCAGTTGGTCTGTCACAATTAAGGAATTCAAGTATTCAGAAACATCTCCTGTGCTGGATGCTCTGTTTGTTCTTCCAAATCATTCCCTCACTTTTCCCTGTCGTGCTCTGTGCCAGGGAAGGCTGACGTGGACACATTAACCAGGCTTTCTGCCCTCTGGCTTCTGCTTGGTTCAGCCAATGGGAAGCACCAGAGGAGACCATAGGGCACAAAGCAGTAGCCTTGGGAGTATTCAGTACCCCAGTCCCATGCCACTGGCTATGATTTGGAGGGTCTGCATTCCTCTGCCTCTGGGCACACTCTTGTATAGTTACAGCTCCCTACACCTGCCACTTGAGGCCCAGAGGAGGTGATGGCTCTCTAACTGTTTCTAGCTCTGGGCACGTCCTGTTCCTTGTGGATTTCCCAACTCCTCACCTTTGTAAATACCCTCTTTTTCAAACTCTATTCAGTCAGCTCTTATCAGCCTGACTCACAGAAGTTTGGGGTGTCAATTCATATTACCTGAATGACCCAGGAAAACCCATGTTGAGAAATTAAAATGTTTACAGGGTGGTAATACCACTTAAGAGAAAAAGTATCAATTGGATTTTTAAAATTCCACCTATTGGTGTGACACATAAACAAAAACATATAGAAAGATTGGAATTTAAAAGATAGATAATATAGTCATATACTGTTGTAGTTATACAAGTATATCAAAAGATATTAAGTCAGAGCATTATTAAGAATGGAAGGAGGGCCGGGTGTGGTGGCTCATGCCTGTAATCCCAGCACTTTGGGAGGCCAAGGCAGGAGGATCACTTGAAGCCAGGGGTTCAAGACCAGCCTGCCCAACATGGTGAAACTCTGGCTCTACTAAAAATACAACAATTAGCTGTGCATTGTGGCACATGCCTGTAATCCCAGTTACTTGGAAGGCTGAAGCACAAGAATCACCTGAACCAGGGAGGCAGAGGTTGCAGTGAGCTGAGATTTCGCCACTACACTACAGCCTGGGTGACAGAACGAGATTCTGTCTAAAAAAAAAAAAAAGGAAAGAATGAAAGGAGTCACCTAAAAAAGATAACACAATTCTAAACGTGAATGCACTAGTAATATAGTACATTCATGCTTAAAATTGTGTTAATATGCAAAGCAAAAACTGTAGAATTATAGGAGAAATTGACAAATCTACAATCATCATCGGATATTTTAACATTCTTCTTTCCATAATTGATAGATCAGGCAGATCAAAAGAAAAAATTAAGGGAAGATATGGAAGGTCTGAACAATCTAAGAAGCCCAATCTCATAGTCAATACATAAAGCTCAGTAATTGTTTAATAATAGTAAGCAGAGAATATGCAGTTTTCTCAGGTATAGATGGAACATGTGCTAACTGGGTAAATAATAGTCAGAAAACAGTCTGAACAAATTTCAATAAATCTGTATTACACAGATCATTTTCTCTAGCCTCAATATAAGAGTATAAACCAATAATAAAAAGACAACTAAAAAGATTCTAAATATTAGGAAATGTAAACTACCAGTAAATCATTAGAAGACATATAGAATGGAACAATAATAAAATGTTATTTATAAAAATATACAATGGAGCTAAAGCAGAATTTTAAGGAAAATTTGTAGGCTTTAAATGCTTATCTTAGAAAAATTAAACTGAACATTAATGAGCTAAGCATCTAATTTAAATGTTCAAAAGAACATAGAAAACCCAAATATAATTTTTTAAAAAGAAAAAATAGGTACTAAACAATGTAACAGTGAAGTTAAAACCAGAATGCAATAAAGAGGAAAAAAAAAACCCAAAAAAGTAGCATCTTTAAAAAATAAATAAATAAAATAGACATACCTCTAATGAGATTTATCAAAGTAAGAAGGCACAAATGGAATGAATGCAGAAAATTTTAAAATACTACAGAACTTTATAATAAATCTTATGCTACTAATAAAATTGAAAGCATTGACAAAATGAATACTTCCTAGAAAAAAATATTTCTGAGTAAAACTCATTCAAAAAACAAAGAAAACATGGGCAGACCTAACATTAAAGAAATGAAATCATTACTTTAAATTTTACTGACAGATAATAAAACATGCATCTTTATCAAGCAAAAATGGATTTTGTCAGTTTTATAGGAAATTTAGAAGTCAAGGCATGAGTAATGACAATCTCATACCAAATCTTCCAAAGAATAAAAAATTATGGCACCAGCTTGTAGACAGATATAGAACTCCTGCACAAAATAATATAAATAACAAATCAAATTTTATATATGCATCTATAAATATTATATGTATATGTATTATATATGTTAACATATACATATCTGTATAGCATATTTTCTACATATTATATATGTATAGTATATGTATTTTACAATATATAAATGAAAACCGAATGTTTAATATATTCATTTACATTGTCATATATGACATATATAATATGTTACATCAAAAACATGTACAATAATCAGTGGCTTATGCCTGTAATCCCAGCATATTGGGAGGCTGAGGCGGGTGAATCACCTGAGTCCAAGAGTTTGAGACCAGCCTAGTCAATATGGCCAAACTCCATCTCTACAAAAAATATGAAAAATTATCCTGGCACTGTGGTGCACACCTATAGTCTCAGCTACTCAGGAGGCTGAGGTGGGAGGATCACTTGAGCCCGGGAGGTGGAGGTTGCAGTGAGTCAAGATTGCACCACTACACTCCATCCTGGGTGGCAAAGGGAGACCCTGTCTCAAAAAAAAATTAAAAATTAGCCGGGTTTTGTGGCCTGTGCCCGTAGTCCCAGCAACTGGGGAGGCTGAGGTGGGAAGATCACTTTAGCCCAGGTGGTCGAGCCATGATCGCACCACTGTACCACTTGGCTTGGGCAACACAGTGACAGCCTGTCTTGAAAAAAAAAAAAGAAAAAAAAATATATATATATATAAACACACACACATACACACAGTAATCTATATATACATTATATGTACGAATCAATGCTTGACTTTTTATATATAATATATATTACATATTATTAGATATATAGTATTCCTTCCCTATAGAAAGATAGATAGATACAGATATAGACATAGTATCCTCTCTCTATCCATATTAGAGAGAGGATACTATATATATATATCTATAGTATATAGAGACTTGCTGTCTCAAAAAAATTTAAAAATCAGCCAGATATGGTGGCCCATGCCTGTAGTCCCAGCTACTGGGGAGGCTGAAATGAGAGGATCGCCACTGATCCTCTCATTGGTTGAGCCATAATCGCACTGCTGCACCACTCAGGCTGGGAGATGGAGCGAGAGCTGAGGTGGGAGGATATAGATATAGACATACAAATAAATATATATAGAGAGAATACTATGTGTGTGTGTGTGTATATATATATTATGAAGACACTGGTGGGATGATTTCATTACCAATTGGACCAAAAATCCAGGTGTGGAGTCAACATGCGATGTTGTTGTTGACTAAGCTGGCAGAGCACTGGTCATAGTTACGGAAAAAGAAGGTCTCCAATGAAGCATACTTAACAAAATATATGAACTTGCTTTCCATGTAGAGAGTTCTGGTGTGTATGTAGCCTCCTCTCACTAACCTAGCAATTGTCTTCATCATCATTATAATGCTATCAGAGCATAAATGACAGCTAAAATTTTTGTCTTTTTCTTCTTCTTCCTCTTCCTCCCCCTCCCCCACCTCCTTCTCTTCCTCCTTCTCCATTTTTTTTTTTTTTTTTTGAGATGGAGTCTCACTCTGTCACTCAAGCTGGAGTGCAGTGGCACAATCTCAGCTCACTGAAACCTCTGCCTTCTGGGTTCAAGCAATTCTGCCTAAGCCTCCTGAGTAGCTGGGACTACAGGTACACACCACCATGCCTGGCTAATTTTTGTGTTTTTAGTAGAGATGGGGTTTTACTATGTTGACCAGGCTGGTCTCGAACCCCTGCCCTCAAGTGATCCTCCCACCTCGGCCTCCCAATATGCTGGGATTACAGGCGTGAGCCACTGTACCTGGCCTCCCCCTTTAAGAGACAGGGTCTAGCTCTGTTGCCCAGGCTGGGTACAGTGGTGTGACCATAGCTTACCACAGCCTTGAACTCCTGGGCTCAGGAGATCCTCCTGCCCTAGTCTCCCCAGTAGATGGAACTACAGGCATAGCACATGGGGCTAATAAAATTAATTAGGTGATAAAATTCACTGCCCACTGATGACTAAGCTCTTTGGAAACAGAAGACACAGACTTTGGAGGAAAATGTGTCTACTTAATTTTGAAACCCTATTTATCATAAAACAGGATGAAAGTGCAAAATGCCATCCACATGCCAGAAGACATCAGCCATAGTAAGTTCCCAGCCGGGCGCGGTGGCTCAAGCCTGTAATCCCAGCACTTTGGGAGGCCAAGACGGGCGGATCACGAGGTCAGGAGATCGAGACCATCCTGGCTAACACGGTGAAACCCCGTCTCTACTAAAAAAAATGCAAAAAATTAGCCGGGCGAGGTGGCGCGGGCGCCTGTAGTCCCGGCTACTCGGGAGGCTGAGCCAGGAGAATGGCGTGAACCAGGGAGGCGGAGCTTGCAGTGAGCTGAGATCCGGCCACTGCACTCCAGCCTGGAGGACAGAGCGAGACTCCGTCTCAAAAAAAAAAATTAAAAAATTAAAAAAAAATAAGTTCCCATAAATCAATAAGGAAAATAATCCCAATAAAAATTATTAAACCACAGTAAATCATGGGTAAATCACAGAAGCCTGAAGTGCTAATGGACATACAAAAATAATCTCAATCTCACTACTGAAATCAGAAAAGCACAAATTAAGTTCACAATTAGGTACCATTTTAAATCCTTAAGACTATCAAAATCATAAATTATATAAGTAAAGACTCAGGGAGTTTTGGAGGAGTGAGAGCTCTTATATTGCTGGTGGGGTAGAATTGGAACAATTTCAAGATCTGTAATATCTGGTAAAATTATGATGTGCATCCCTCATACCAGCATGTCATTCCAAGGTATCTCCCTGGAGGAAACATTCACAGGACACAAAGAAGCATGGATAAGAATGTTCACAGTAGTATTGTTTGCAACAGCAACAACAACAAATAAACCCGACTCTACACACAACCTCAATGCCCAGTCCATAAGGCAGTGGATTAAATACACTTCAGGCTGGAGATGGTGGTTTGTGCCTGTAATCCCAACACTTTGGGAGGCCGAGGCGAGAGGATTGCTTGAGCCTGGGAGTTCAAGACCAGTCTGAACAAAATAAAGAGATATTGTTTCTACAAAAAGAAAAAAATATTTAAAATTAGCCAGATGTGGTGGTGCTTGCCTGTGGTCCCTGCCTGTGGTCCTAGCTACTGGGGAAGCTGACGTGGGAGGATTGCTTAAGCCCAGGAATTTAAGGCCACAGGGAGCCATGATGGGGCCATTGCACTCCAGCCTGGGTGACAGAGTAAGACCCTGTCTAAAAGAGATCAGTAAATAACACTTTGTATTTTCTGCCACATTGCAGAATGGTAAGAGAGTGGTTTCTAGACTCTAGACTCTTTCTACGCCTACCGTCTAGCTATGAGATCCTACAACACTCACTTAACCTCTCTCTGTCATATTTCCTTAGCTATAAAGCAAAAATGCCCCATATAGGGAGGACTATGATATAATAAAACAAGAACCAAGAAAAGTAAAGCTTTTCTAATCTGTCACAGACTAAAAAGTGTTCAGTATATGTGAGTCATTATTCCTGGTGCTGGTAGGAGTTATGTTACAACTTTGAGTCAAGTAATATGGTACCATATATTAAGATTAACAACAACTTCAGCAATTCCAGTTTGGGGTATGCTCCCAAAAGAAATGAAAGCACCAGGATAAAAGGGTGCGTGGACTAGAAAGTTATTGTAGCAACGTTATAATAACTAAGTTCTAGAAACAGCCTGAAGCTCCATCAGTAGGGATATGGTTACATATATTTATTATATACTTATGGAATATTAGACATAAAAAAGTAACGAGTAACATAGAAGAGACAGTGTATATGTATTACATGTTTGTACAAACTTAGGGAAAGATATAGGTTACCCTACCTAGAGAAGTCAGATTGGAGAGGGGTGGGAGAAACCTTGAACTTTCTGTTTATATTCTTTATATTGTTTGACTGATTAAAATTTATTTGTTGCATCTGCTTGAAGGCAATGTAAAATAAAATAAACATACATTTAAAAATAAAAATAAAATTTATTCATATTACTTTTGTAATAAGAGAAATTTTAGGCCAGGTGCAGTGGCTCACACTTGTAATCCTAGCACTTTGGGAGGCCGAGGCGGGCAGATCACGTGAGGTCAGGAGTTCGAGACCAGCCTGGCCAACATTGAGAAACCTCATCTCTACTAAAAATACAAAAATCAGCCAGGGGTGGTGGTACGTACCTGTAATCCCAGCTACCCTGGAGGCTGAGGCACTGGAACCCAGGAGGTGGAGGCTGCAGTGAGCTGAGATTGTGCCACTGCAAGCCAGCCTGGGCAACAGAGCGAGACTCCATCTCAAAAAAAATTTTAAAAAAAGAAAAATCTTAATAAACAGTGTTTAAGAGAGGAGAAATATTTAGTTAAAAGATAAGCCCATTTAAGAAATAGTTTCACTTGACCCGGAAGGTGGAGCTTGCAGTGAGCCGAGATCATGCTTCTGCACTCCAGTCTGAGCGACAGGGTGAGACTCTGTCTCAAAAAAACAAAAAAAGAGTTTCACTTGAACCATATTATGATTCCTTCTGTAAAAGATGAGAGTAGGCAAATGAACTCAGTGAAATCCCAGCAAAACTTATACAAAGTCTTGTTTTTCCTTCCTGTCATCTGTATAGGATGAAATACAGAGTGCTTTTGGGTTTTGTTGTTGTTTGTTGTTGTGTATTTGAGGGGAACACAGGTCTATAATTCCTTATCTGAAATCCCTGGAACAAAATGGGCTTTGCAATTCAAATTAGTTTAGAAGTTATAAAGGCAAAAAAAAAATGCATATACTCTAAAGTTCAACCCCATCAGGGCCTAAGGCAGAGCCCTGTAATCAAATTCATCAATATATCTGCAGCAAAACATTTATTCAAATTAAGTGGGATAAATAAAGACTTTTAAATAGTCTCATCTCAGTGCAGTTCAGGGTTGGCCGCTGTGGAAGACAGACTCAAGGGTGGCCTTCTATGATTCCTCCTCTTAGTGTTCACACCCTCATAAAATTCCTTGCCTTTGAGTGTGAGAAGGGCTTATGAATTGCTTTTGACCAATAGGATACGGCAAAGATGATGCAATATAATTTCTAAGATTACATTTCATTATGTAAGACTCCATCTTGCTATCAGATTTTCTCTAAAGAGTCTGTCTCCTGAGCTCTCTCTGAAGAAATAACTGGCCATGTTAGAAGCCCATGTGCAAAGAGCTGAGGGGTGGCCTGTAGAAGCTGAGGGCAACCTCCAGCCAACAGCCAGAAATAACCAGGGCCCAAAGTCCTGCAACCATCAGGAAAGAAATTCTGCCTGCTACCTCAGTGAGCTTGGAAGTGGATTCTTCCTTAGCCTAGCCTCCGGGTAAGAACACAGCCTGACCAACATCTTAATTGCAGCCTTGTCAGACCCTAAGTGGTGGGCCCAACTAAGCTGTGCCCAGATTCCTGAACCACAAAAATTGAGATAATATATGGGTGTTGTATTAAGGTTCTAAATTATTGTAATTTGTTTGTACTAATAGATAACTAATATAACCACCAAATCATTTCAGGTTAGGCCAGATTTTTGCAGCCAAATGAATCACGATAAAACTTTCTATTTTCGTGGCCGGGCGCGGTGGCTCAAGCCTGTAATCCCAGCACTTTGGGAGGCCGAGACGGGCGGATCACGAGGTCAGGAGATCGAGACCATCCTGGCGAACACGGTGAAACCCCGTCTCTACTAAAAAAATACAAAAAACTAGCCGGGCGAGGTGGCGGGCGCCTGTAGTCCCAGCTACTCGGGAGGCTGAGGCAGGAGAATGGCGTAAACCCGGGAGGCGGAGCTTGCAGTGAGCTGAGATCCGGCCACTGCACTCCAGCCCGGGAGATAGAGCGAGACTCCGTCTCAAAAAAAAAAAAAAAAAAAAAAAAAAAAAAAAAAAAACTTTCTATTTTCAGGGATTTTTTGATTTTGTACTTATGGATACAAATTTGTGAAAGTATGGTCAGTACTGATTTAAAAAAATCAAGGGAGCAGGAAACTCAGTAAATGGTTCTAACATTTCGGAATCTGTAAATTGGTTGTAACATTTATCATCTGTGTTATCTAAGTCAAGTTCCTAAAATATGTGAATGATAGGCTGTCATACTCACCTACCTTTCTTGCATTGCTCTAAGAGTTGACTGATCTATTAATAAGAAACACTATGATCAGATCTAATACCAGGATGTGATATTATGATCATGAGTCAGTTACGGTGCTAAGCACTTTGTACATGTTGATGCATTTAATTTTGATGACAACTCAATGAAGTGGGAGCTGTTAATATTTTCATTTTTCAGAGGGGAAAACCAAGTCACTTGGAGTAATATGGGTAATAAGTGAAAGAAGAAGAATTTGAAAGGTTTGCGCAGATAATCAGAATGCAATGCTCACTCACATCTAAGCAGTGAATCATACATACTAACTAGAGAAGGTATGAAAGCGTTACTGAAATTAACTAAACAACATCTCTGGCTGTGAGCCTGCTGAGGGACAGGTGGTAAACTTGGTTACTGCATAAGGCCCCTTCCATCCACAGTATTTAGGAATTCTTTAGTGCACATACCTCGATGACTGCTTAACATTTTCTTCACATCAAAGTAAAGCTCGGAAACATTGCACACAGTATGAAGTTCCAAGGAGACGGCCTCTGATGTTTCCAGCTTCACAGCCCAACTCCTAGAACAACCAGAGGCCAGAGATTTCTTCAGAGGTGCATTCCATCCAGTTCTATATACACACACCCCTCCCCTCCTGCATTCATACAGGACTTACCTGCTCAAAGTGTCATTCACATTCTATAAAGAAACAAAAAGAAAAGGTGAGCATGGGAACATCGGTATTTCATGGGGCTTGTCATGCAGGGCTATTCTTCTTCGCTTTTCCCAAATAAGTAAAGAGAGTTACCCCAGTCTTAGATATTGATGGATACCCAAATAGAGTAATTCCCACAAGTCTTAGCTGTTGATGGATACCCAGATGGATTAATTCCTACCAGCTTCTGGGAGATTCAGCATGGCAGGATGTTTATCAACATTTGCATCTCTTCTCATCCTTGCTGAAGCATGAGGGCCAGGAGCTTTGTCCATGCTCCCTCTGTCAAGACTAGCTTTTGGTGATCGGATTTCCTTCACAGTGAGCCCAGATTAGAGAACACATATCATAAAGGTCCTTAGCGGTGAATCCATGCACAGCCCTGAGACTGGGCCACTAAGATGGTGGTAACAGGTATCACACAGTGGTAAAGCAATCATGCTATACACTCAACCTTACAGTATAGTCAGCAATCCTGTTAGTTAGAACCAGAATTAATGGCTCCAGATGTTTATCTTCATACAGATAGAGCTGTAGATTGTACCGTAACAGCTCTGGAGCAAGGGTTCTACAAGCAAGTCGGAACAGGTTATCACTCATTTTGGCTGCCCCACTTCATCACCCATCAGTCACCTAGCAGAGTATTTCAGGAGAGAGTTGACAGCCAGGTTCTGTGCACATGGGCCAAGGAGACAAACAGTGGTGAATGTTATCCCATGGTTCCATTTGGCCAAACTACGTTCCCTCAGAAGTTTATTTTTCTAATTGACATAAAGGTACCCCATAGATTAGTGAAGGCCAGCCTGATGGCACTGATGTATATCTAAAAGAAACATTACTCTATCTTCCCATGCTTCATTATCATTCTCCTTTAATAGCACAATAACATACCTTTTTTCCCTACTCCAAATAAACAGCCTCACCTGCAGCAATTTCTGGGCTGAGCCCTGACATTTTTCCTCCAGTTCCTGAATATGGCTCTTGAGTTCATTGCTCTTCAGCCCCAGGCCAACCTCATAGTCCCTCAGTCTACTCAGAGTCTGTTGTTCTTCTTTCTCCAGTCTCCATAGATAAGACTTCTCTTCCTCATATAGGAAACACTGGAGATTCTTAAAGTCAGACTGGATTTTTTGTCTCTGAATCTGTACCATCTCCTGGAGTCAAGAAAGTATGGTCAAAAGGTGGAAATAAACCAAATGTCCATCTATGGATGAATGGATAAACAAGAATGAAAGTCTGACACACGCTACTACATGATAAGCCTTGAAGACGTTCAAGCAAAATAAGCCAGAAACAAAAGGGCAAATATTGTAAGACTTTGCTTATACAAGGTATCTAGAATAGTTAAGTTCATAAAGACAGGAAGTAAAATAGTGGTTACAAGGTGCTGGCAAGATGGGAAAACGGAGTTACTGTTTAATGGGTAGTGAGCTTCAGTTTAGAAAATGAAAGATGAGGCTGGGCGCGGTGGCTCAAGCCTGTAATCCCAGCACTTTGGGAGGCCGAGACGGGCGGATCACGAGGTCAGGAGATCGAGACCATCCTGGCTAACACGGTGAAACCCCGTCTCTACTAAAAAATACAAAAAACTAGCTGGGCGAGGTGGCGGCGCCTGTAGTCCCAGCTACTTGGGAGGCTGAGGCAGGAGAATGGCGTGAACCCGGGAGGCGGAGCTTGCAGTGAGCTGAGATCCGGCCACAGCACTCCAGCCGGGGTGACAGAGCGAGACTCCGTCTCAAAAAAAAAAAAAAGAGAAAATGAAAGATGAAACTGAGCTGCAGTTTGGAAATGGGAATGGTGATGGTTGCACAACAATGTAACAATGTAAAAGCACTTAATTCTACTGACTATATACTTAAAAGTGGTTAAATGCTTAAGTGTTATATATATTTTCACACACACATACACAATCAGCCACTGGGACATTATTTTCTCATGAGTCACTGAAGCTGGAAGAATGTCCCCAGTTTCCTGCTGCAGTCATGTGTGGGAGGCAGGCACTCAGACGTGGAAGAGGTTGTCTCAGATTCCTTATAGTCACCCAATTAATTTCCTTATTCCTCAGCCAAGACACAGGAGAAAGCTGGGTTAGGAGTGCTAGATAACTTAATTATGAAACTAGGGCTAAGTTCAAACACTTTATCAGTTACAAGGATAAAAACAAATTTTTACTTATGATTTAAGAAGTTAGATTTCTGAGTCTGAGTGATTTTCTTGAAGTAAAAGCTTATAATGAACATTACCAAGACTGGATTTTAAGACAACCAGGCTGCTAAGAGGGTCCATAATTCTTGGCAGGGGGAGCTCTGAGTTTGGCAGGTATTTATTATGGTTAACTGAGAAATATTTTTCTACTACCCTAGCGTCATCTTAAGCATTGCTATGTGTAAGACTGACAGAAATCAAGTGAAAGTCTCATCTGAGGAGATGTAAAGTTGCAATTTCCATTAATGCTATCTAAATTAATGCAGTGGGAGTGTGTATTCAGGGCAACTTGAATCTATGTTCTCAGACTGCAGTCTTCAAACATGGCCCAAATAAACTCTCCACTTATCTTAAAAAAATAAAAATTAAAAAATAAAAATAAATTCACACAGTGTTTCGATGACTACAATGTAGAAGAAGGGTCTTTGACTTAGGATGAGGTGGAATTTTTGTGTAGGAGACAGGTACAGCTTTAACTCTTGTATAGATGGGTTTTCATATATGTTAGTTACAATCAAGGTCTTCCCCATTGCCCAAGATCCTAGAAATGAGGGAAGTAAGAGTGTACTCAGGAGCTCAAGAGCAACATCCACAAACAAAGATCAGGGTAGAGGTTAGAAAGGACCCCTGAAAGAGGGAAAATCGATGATCAGCTTTGTGGGATTTTACTGCAAGCTAGTGAATTATATAAATATAAAGGTTGGTGCAAAAGTAATTGTGGTTTTTGCCTTTACTTTAATGGCAAAAACCGCAATTACTTTTGCATGAACCTAAATATTTCCATGAAAGAATGTGGCTCTGATAATGTGGAGGTTGGTCAGCCATGGAAATAGTCTGAGAGACCCTGCAGTTTGTAGTTACAAGTGTGTAGGTTGTTGCATTACTTATGATGTACTTATAAATCAAGTATAGGCCAGTTGCAATGGCTCACACCTGTAATCCCAGCACTTTGGGAGGCTGAGGTGGGTGCTCGAGGTCAGGAGATTGAGACTATCCTGGCCAACATGGTGAAACCCTGTCTCTACTAAAATACAAAAAATTAGCCAGGCATGGTAGCGCATGCCTGTAATCCCAGCTACTCAGGAGGCTGAGGCAGGGGAGTTGCTTAAGCCCAGGAGGTGGAGGTTGCAGTGAGCTGAGATTGCACCACTGCACTCCAGCAAGACTCCATCTCAAAAAATAATAATAATTAAAAAAGAAATAAATAAAGTATATTTCCTTCATCAGCCTCATGAGCTTGCGTAGTATGAATTTCAATCTGGAGTGATCCTGTTTCCTAAGTGTCTACAAAGGTTGGTTTCTGTACCTGTAAATTTGCGAGCCAGATGCTCCGCTGTGGTAGAAGTGCCAGGGTAATGAGTTGAGGCCTGCAAACCAGGTTTATTTTGAGGTATTTAAAGTTTGAGACCTAGTCAATGCTTTTTCTAGGTAAATAGGCATACCAATTCTGCTTCTTCTGACTGAAGTATCAGGAATCCCAGCCAACTACAGTTTAAAGATGGAAGGAGTTGGTGCTAAATTCTCATGGATGTAAACCTGGAGCCAGGGGCATAAATACAAATAATGGTTTTTTCCTTGGGTTTCATTTTTTTGATCTGGTTTAGTGAGAATAAATCATCATTGTGATTTTCCTCAATCATCCCCTATGCCTAAGCTCTAGAATGGAAAATAGCTTGAGATCAATGAAGTCAGATTCTTACTTTCCATTTAGTTATTTGTATTGCTGTGGACAGCCTCTGCTCCGTACATCTGTCTTCAAGTTGCCTCAATTTTGTCACAGCTTTCTGGAGCTTTTCCTGAAGGAAAAATTTGATAAGTGAAGCCTATTCAATTTGACTCTTCATTAGGGACCTAGGGGGAATCCCAGTTTTCTAAGATATATTTGAATAATAGTGAATATTTATTGAGTCCTCCTTGTTTTTGCTAGAGAGCATGCTAAAGGCTATATGTGCGGGAACATACTGATCCCCTTGGCAACCCTGAATAGTTGGTAGGATTTTAAACATCATTTCTGTGCTGTAGAAAATGAGACTAAGAAAGGGGTAAAATAACTTGCCCAAAGGGCTATGGCTACCAGCTGGGGGAGCATTGCACCCTCATCTGCTGACCCAGAGCCTGAGATACACCCACCACTAGGGTCTTGCCAGGAAAAAGTTATATATAGAACAAGGTAATCATCATCTAAAAGATTTTGTAAAATAACATGCTGAACCAAGCAAAACCAATACCAGTGTTTGGCACACATGAAATTTTGTGTCTTATGAGTCATGAAAAATCAGGATGCCAAGTGATTTGAAGCTGACCCACATTGCTAATTGTAATCAATGCTAAAAGAATTGTCTCCTGTCCTCTCTAAACCAACAAGTATACTAAGGAAAGGGCTCTATGTAACTGTTTTAGCAAAAGATGACATTGTCCTTGCTGTATGCCAAGTGCTATTCTATGCATTCTATATTTTAATGTCCTCAAAGCTTATAACCACCTCCTGTGTGTGTGTTTTAGGGAGGGAGGACACTGCTATTATCCCCATTTACAGATGGGGAAACCAGGGTGTCAAGACATTAAATAACGTGCCCAAAATTGCCCATCTAGTAAGTGACCAAACTCAATTGCAACATAAGCAGCCTCCTTTCCTTACTACTTGGTGGAAAAGTAATTCAAATTGGAATATCATCATTGTAGTTATTAGCTGTTCCATGGAGTTTAAGGAAGAGCTGCCATGAGCTGAGTGGGGGTCAGGATTGACATGTCCTTAGAAGGACTTAGAGCCTTCATACAAACCACCTCTGCCTCATGGAGGACAGAATAAGGAGCCTGACACAGGGGGCAACATTTTCCTCAAATCTAGGCAGGACAGAAAAGGAAAAGGGACATCAGGACGATGCCCATTCCTCCATGCTGCCAACAGCAAAGTCCCACCTTCCTTAATATGCTTTCTGGCAAGAAGCCTGGATGGTACACAAAACCTCTCCCTCTGCTTCACCTTCCACAACCAAGCATTTCCAAATCTTTTACTCTTCTTCCTGAATCTTGCTTAAAATCTGCCCTCTCCTCCCTTTCTTATATGGATAGTTTGAATTTTACTCCTTGATATTCCTTTTATTATAGACATGCCAGAGTAGCTGGGCACAGTGGTTCATGCCTCTAATCCCAGCATTTTGGGAAGCTGAGATGGGAGGGAGACCAGGGGTTTGAGGCCAGTATAAGCAAGAAAGCAAGACCATGTCTGTACAAAAAATAAAAAAATTATCCGGGTATAGTGGCGCATTCCTGTAGTCCTAGCTATTTGGGAGGCTGAGGTGGGAGGATTGCTTGAGCCCCAGGAGGTTGAGGCTGCAGTGAGCCGAGACTGCACCATTGCACTCCAACCTGGGACACAGAGCAAGACCCTATCTCAGAAAAAAAAAAGTATAGGTATCAGAGTGATATTTTCAATGTCACTGACCCTTCATTCCCCAAATGAAAATCCCCCAATAGGTGTTCAATTTTTATGTGTCCTTCAGGAGTTACTTCTGAGATGAACCACTCCCTACCCTAAATGTCCCTCCCCACCACCAAAACCAGGGACCTCCAGGCAGACATTTTTGATGGTTTATCTTCTTTCCTAGACTGTAGATACCTAAAATGTAATGGGTCTTTCTTCCCTGTTTTCAGGCCCTACTGCATGGTTTTACATATTGTGGTTTTTCAAATGATATTCATGGTGTGAAGCAAGAAAAAATGCGGATGTTTGGTTTGAGAACAACCTGTTCTAAAGCAAGGAGAAATTCATCATAACACAAATGGATAGAGATGAGTCCAACCATCCCATTGAAGGTCAGAATGGACAGTCTAGATAATTTAGCAAGAAATCATCATGAACTATTTTTCAGAAGAATGACATGATGAAAGCTGTATTTCCAAGCCATAATGTTAGGTTTCAGGCTAAATCATCTCAGCTCCTGGGAGCAGGATAAGATTTGGTACTTACCAAGGCCCTCTGACCCACACACTCACCTTGTAGCCCTGGCATACATCTTCAACAAGAGCTGTGGTGTGCCCTTTGTGCTGCGGTGCCCGCTCACAGCGCCAGCAGATGAGCTGCCCCTCGTCTTTGCAGAACAGGTGGAGCTGCTCTCCGTGTTCCTCACATGACATCTCTTGATCCATCTCTTTGAGGGCTTCAATGAGGCTTCCCAGCTGCTTGTTCGGTCGGACGCTATCCATGTGAAATGGAGCCCGACACTGGGGACAGCAGAATGTCTCCTGCCTCAGTCGCTTTTGGCTTGGGTTTTTAAAGAAGTCCGTTATGCACAAGTGGCAGTAGCTGTGTCCACAGTTGATGCTTACTGGATTCGTCATCAGGCTCAGGCAGATGGAGCAGGTGGCTTCCTCCATCATCTTCTTGGTGCTGGTGGTTGAGGCCATAGCTTTTATAGAAAAGCTCCAATATTGGCTCTAGAGATGGAGATGAAGCAGCCAGAATTTTTACCATGAGGAAAAACACCTCACCTGCACCTCTATGTGATGAGCTGGCTGCTACTGACTTCCATAGGTCTTGAAGGTTTTCCTTCCAACCCCTATTATCTCATTTTGTATTGAAGATAAGAGGACTTAAAAGGAAGAAGCTGAGGCTGAGTTTGTTTGGGCCACGTTTGAGAACAGCAACCCAGATGCAGAGTTTCAAGTTATCCTCGTTAGCAAGCAGTTGCAAGTGGTTATTTAAAGGGAAAAAAAAAGCAGTTTTAAAGCCATTTTAAAATTGTTTACCAAGAATTTACATTAAAATAGCATAAGCTTTTGATTGGCTATACATTGTTCTTTTTATTACAAATCTCAGGAACATGTAGGTAATAGATGAGGCAGCCAGTCAGGAAAAAAATGCTTTTAAACATGCGGTCTTAACTGAAGACCCATACTCCTGTCTCACTGGTCCTGATAAATTCTGCATACCTCACATAGCTCAGACTGCTCTTCTTTTCTCAGTCTTCTAATTTTTTTTTTTTTCTAATGAGACAGAGTCTCACTCTGTCACTCAGACTGGAGTGCAGTGGTGCGATCTCAGCTCACTGCAACCTCCGCCTCCCGGGTTGAAGTGATTCTCCTGCCTCAGCCTCCTGAGCAGCTGGGCCTACAGTGGTGCGCCACTACGCCCAGCTAATTTTTGTATTTTTTAGTAGAGACGGGGTTTCACTATGTTGGTTGGCCAGGATGGTCTCAATCTCTTGACCTCGTGATCCACCTGCCTCAGCCTCTCAAAGTGCCAGGATTACAGGAATGAGCCACTGCACCCGGGCTCTTTTTCTTTTCTTATGAGACAAGTTCTCGCTCTCTTGCTCAAGCTGTAGTGGAGTGCAGTGGCATGACCACCGCTCACTGCAGCCTCAACCTCCTGGGTTCAAGCAATCCTCCTGCCTCACCCTGGCAGAGTGGCTGGGACTACAGGCATGTGCCACCATGTCCAGCTAAAGTCTTCTCTCCAGAAAGAAGAAATGCATTAGAATTTAGAGGACGCATAAACATCTAGCTGTGTAGCTAATACAGTAGCCACTATCATGAATGGGAATTTAAATTTAACTTAATAAAAATTAAAATGAAAACATTTAGTTTTTCTGTTCCACTTGCCACATTTCGATTGCTTAATAGTTGCATGTGACTAGTGGCCACATAACAGCCTCAATATACAACATTCCGTTATCACAGAAAGTTACCTTGGACCAAGTGCTGGGAGAAACAACACAGGCTTCCTCACAAAAGCTGTAAAAGAGAGAACTCAGGGAGTGTGAAACTCTTTCCTATTCTAGTCAACTTCAAGAATAATTGGTACCAGGCCGGCATGGTGGCTCACGCCTGTAATCCCAGCACTTTGGGAAGCCAAGGCAGGCGGATCACCTGAGATCAGGAGTTTGAGACCAGCCTGACCAACATGGCAAAACCTCATCTCTACTAAAAATACAAAAAGTTAGTGGGGCATGGTGGTGCACACCTGTAATCCCAGTTGCTCAGGAGGCTGAGGAAGGAGAATCACTTGAGCTCTGGAGTAGGAGGTTGCAGTGAGCCCAGATTACACCACTGCATTCCAGCCTGGGTGAAAGGGCGAGAATCTGTCTTAAAAAAAAAAAAAGAATAATTGGTACCAGAATTACTCTTTGTAATTGGTAGTAACACTCATGCAATTGGGTGATCTGTGACAGATTCCACTGAAGGAGTACGGGGAGCTTCACCCCAATATATGACTCCCTGGTGTAATAAGTATTTTGAATTAAAGGCCCTTAGAGATCAGCAGATGCTGGAAGAGACTTTTCCCCTATCTACATAAAGACCTGTCAGACTAGACAAAAGAACAATTGTTTTTCCTTCCAACCCCTATTATCACATTTTGCACTGAAGAAAAGAGGACTAAGAATGTAACCAGACCTAATCAGACACTTTCACAAAATAATGTCTGTCTCTCAGGCTCATTCATTTTCCAAAGAGAACCATTTACGAGTTAAACTCTGTTCCTCCATTCATTCATCCTCCTGAATATTCGTTTATTATCCCTAGTAATCATTTACTGCCCCTCAACAGAATTACCTATATTCTCCTGATATCACCCTTCCCCTCTGAAATAAGGCTATATAAGTATTTGTATTTATAGATATATAAATATTTAAGGCTATATACTTATATAAGGCTATATAAGTATTTGTATTTATACATATATAATATATACATATATAAATATGTATACATATATAAATATTATTTATACATATTTTATACTTATATATTTATACATATATAAACATAACATTTTTATATTATATACATACATATTTTATACTTATGTATTATACATATTTATAAATATTTATACATAAATATGTATAATACATAAGTATTTATAAATAATTATAATACACAAGTATTTATAATACATAAGTATTTATAAATAAGACTATATAAGTATCTACCCCCATTGGAAGAGGGGGTAATCACTCTGTGATTCTAGCCCATGTACATGTTAATAAATTTGTATGCCTTTTCTCCAATTAGCCTGCTTTTTGTGAGTTGATTTTTCAGTGAACTTTCAGAAGGCAAAGAGGAAGTGTTCCCTTGGCTTCTACACCATCATGACGATCAAATTTGACTACACCTCAATCGCCCCATCCCCCACAAAGAACAACAACCAACACTGGTTAATAAGGTCGGTTGTTTTTTGGTTTTTGGTTTTTTTGCTTTTTTTTTTTTTTTTTTTTTGCTTTTAGGAGCAGAGATATAATAGGCAGAAGAAAGAGAAAGGAGAATAGTGAATATTTCTCTCTCCTGCAGAGAGAGAGGGGTGCCTAAGTGGGACTTCCCTGGTTAATAAGGTCTTTCTAGAGACCCAACCAGGAGGGTAATGGAAGTAATCGAGGCAACCAGAACAACCAGAAGAACTAGTTTATCCTTTTTGTGCCCTCTCCCTAAACTGAGGGAATGAGAATTGGAAAGAAGGCTGCAGAGCAGAGGGTTTGGTCCTAAGGAGCAGTTATTTCTATGGGATCAGAGCTCCTGTAGAACTGGGGAGTTTACTACTAATATCTCTTCTCCAGGACAGGACCTATCTCAAGAGACATGTTCAGAGTGATTGCAACATAAAGAGTTTGCAGACCCAAGGAGGTAGGGAAGGCAGAAAGAAGATGGAGGAGGCCAGGGATAGGCAACAGAGGGATGGCCAGGAGCAAAAAAGCCTGCCTCTTCTGAGAACCTAGCTGGGCTCTCCCTGTACCCCCCATCTCTCCCCCTACCAGCCCCCACATCCCTACTCCTGAGAGCTGCTCTAGGACAGGGCAGAGTCAGGAGGAAGTTTGAAGAGTAACTCTTCTTTTAAATGACAGTGCCTAGAATAAAAAACAGTAATTTAATTACAGTTACCGTGTAGGCTGATTTCCTGTCACAACCAGATCGGTCTCTTGAAGCCACACAGAATTTCTTCTGATGATGTCTGGTCCTTGGCGGGCTACTTCCTCCAGTGATACACCAGGCCCCTCTCTGCTAGGGTCACCGCGCTCCTGGGGAGAGGGGACTCCCCTGCTTCCAAGGCTCCAGGGTTCCTGTCCTGGGCCCCACTCACCTAAGTTCTGAATCTTCTGAGATTTGGTGTAAAGTCTGGTGAAAGAAAGAGCAGGAAAGAAGCGAGAGCTGTAAAACAAAGAAAGTCCTGACCATTTTCAGAGTTGGAGTGGCCCTGCAGTCAGGAAATACATTCCTCACCCCACCTGCCACCAGTACACACTCACATATCCACTGAGAAAACTTTAGCCTGGACCTTTTCCACAACCTTCACTGCTCAGACACTTACTTACATATTCGCTGCTGGTCCCCTCTGTAGCTGCCACTTCCTGGGTCAGGAAGTTAACTCAGACTGGATTAAATTGAAAAGTGAAACTACTGTGGGAGGCGGGGCTAATAAGATTTAGGAGAAAACTAGGGACGTCGCTCATATCATTTGCACTCAGCCTCTCTGGTAAAGGAGGGGAAACGTAGGGGAAAAAATCCTTCTTTTACAGCAATAAAAAGAAGGAACCAATTAATAACCCAGTAAACTATCATGTGACCCCAACACAGAGTATCTAAAAACAGGAAGCCTGCAGAGGATCAGTTCACAGACTCTGATTTGAGATCTTTCTACTTTTGCCACCAACTCCCTTGGGAGTCCTTAAGCCTTCCTAGCTGATGTTACTTTTTTGCTGTTTCTGGGTTGCTTGTGGTTCTATAACTGCTCTGAAGGGTGTGGTGGAAAAAGGGGTGGTAACAGCAGTAGGACTCACTGGCATCACAAAATTCATCTGAGTCAGCTTTCTATTCTTCTCTGTCCAGTTCTGTGTCTTGTTTTTCTCCTTGCTGTCCTTCTGCAGGACTCAGATCTTCTTCAATAGCCGGGGTCAGCCAGGACAGAAAATGGGAGTCACTAATGGCCCAGCAGTGAGTGCCCCCAGCTTAGAGCTGTGTGGGATCCCTGGGACCATCACTCTGCTTTGTGCTCTGTGGAGAAAAGGTTGTGGGGTCCAGGGCCAAGTCCTTAATGACTCAGCTCCAGCTTCTCCACTTCAATATGAAAGGAAAAGTACTATCACTATCCAAGTTAGAATTATTATTTCATGCGGAAAAAAGATGGATTACTATCTCACAATAAGAGCTTGTCACATTTATAAGTCTCGGGTGTAAGAGGCATTTATGATAAGAACATAGTAAATGCTGGCCTAAGTAGATGCAGTGGTCCAAGGGAACCAATAAGAGGATCTCAGGACACAGGTGGGAGGAGAAATTAAACTTGAATTCTGGGCGCCACTGGCCTGTCTGGGCCCCTGGCCTGTCTGCTGACCCTGATAGCCAAGGGAACATGGAGTTTGGCCCACCTGCAATCCCTCTGGTCCAACCACTCAAAATAAAGGCAAGATTGGAAAACATGTTCCTTTCTTCCTATACCAAGCAGAAGACACTTCAGCACTGCACCCTCCTGGATGCTCACAGAGTCATCTGTCATTTTGCCACCTATGATTCATCATGTCCTGGCATGATAGTAGCAGACCCCATGCATAGCATGGGACATTCTACTCCTGAGGCAACCAGCACACACAGAGAGGAGAAAGAATGAGCCCCTGAATCCTTGGTCCCACAATGAGTCCTTGCAGATATCTACGACTTTCATTGCTGTGGATGTGACTCTGTACCCAGGCATGGCTCATTCCAGATCAGGCCTATTGTCAGAGATGTTCGAACCAGAATGACTCCATTTTGAGTAGGCGCTAGGTGAAATAAGGCTGAGACCTACTGGGCTACATTCCCAGGAGGTTAGGCATTGTAAGTCACAGGATGAAATAGGCAGTTGGTACAAGACGCAGGTCATAAAGACCTTGCTGATAAAACAGGTTGCAGTAAAGAAGCTGGTCAAAACCCACCAAAACCAAGATGGCAACAAGAGTGGCCTCTAGTTGTTCTCATTGCTCATTATACACTAATTATAATGTGTTAGCATGCAAAAAGGCACTCCCACCAGCTCCATGGTGGTTTATAAATGCCATGGCAATGTCAGGAAGTTACTCTATATGGTCTAAAAAGAGGAAGAACCCTCAGTTCTGGCAACTGCCCACAACTTTCCTGGAAAACATGAATAATCCACCCCTTATTTAGTACATAATCAAGAAATAATTGTAAGTATCTGTATTAGTCCGTTTTCACACTGCTGAGCAAGATATACCTGAGACTAATTTATACCAGTAAAAAATGTTTCATGCTCTTACAGTCCCATGTGGCTGGGGAGACCTCACAACCATGGTAGAAGGCAAAGAGGAGCAAGTCAGGTCTTACATAGATGGCAGCAGGCAAAGAAAGAGCTTGTGCAGGGAAACTCCTTCCTATAAAACCATCAGGTCTCATGAAACTTATTGACTATCATGAGAACAGCAGTATAAATTACTCAGGGAAAGACCTGCCCCCGTGATTCAGTTACCTCCCATCAGGTCCCTCCCACAATATGTGGGAATTTAAGATGAGAGTTAGGTGGGGACACAGTCAAACCATGTCAGTATCCTTAGTCCAGCAGCTGAAGCTGCTGCTCTGCCTATAGCGTAGACATTCTTTTATTCCTTTACTTTCTGAATAAACTTGCTTTCACTTTACTGTGTAGACTTGCCCCAAATTCTTTCTCACACGAGATTTAAGAACCTTCTCTTAGGGTCTGGGAAGGGATCCCCTGGTAACACTACCAAAGGATCAGGAAAAGGAAGCTAGTGAATGTTAAAAAGGAAACAAACTACCATTACCAATAATAACAACAGCAAGACAAAAGCAAAACGGATTGTGACAACTGTCCCCTCTCACACCTGTTTCCCATTGCAGGAAGGTGGGGCTGGTTCATGCAGAGAGTGGCAAATATTAGAAGCAGAGGGGGGGTACAGAGGAGACTTCAGGAATATGCTGCTAAAGGCAGGCCTAGGGAGAAATCAACATGAACTACTCCTATGGAGGAATGCATTATCTCCGATATGTAAAGCTAGGCCTGATCCTGTGATTATGGGATACAGGAGTCCAAAGACTCACAATGGGAAGTAGGTCACTAGAATCTCCTTCAGAAGCTCTGGACTGTGTGTTTCCACTTTGGGGAAGAGTCAGCACTCAGCTATCCCTAGAATGCCTTTCCTCAACTCCTTCAGATTTTGCCTCTCAACCAACCTTATCCTGACCACTTGTTAGCAAGTGTACCCCTCTCTCCCTCCCAAACCTTCTCAAATCTATTTTGTTCCCATGACACTTATCACTGAATATTTTACTAATTTATTTTGTTTATTATTTGCCTCCCCCATGAGAATGCAAGTTCCATAAGGGATGGATTTTTTTCAATATTGTTCACTGATGAATCCCAGTGACTAGAATATTTCTAAGCATAGTGATGTGCATTAAATGAAAGAGTAACTTTCTGAGTTGCACTATACACACATCATAGGAGGTGTATGCACACTTGTGCATGATGCGTATAGTGTGGTGTAGGTGATGCGTGGGGTATGTGGTACTGTGTGTGCTGTGTGTGGTATGTGATACATAGTTTGTGTTAGTGCGATGTATGTGATGTGGTGTGTGTGTGTGTGTGTGTGTGTGTCCATGCATATTAGGGGTGGCAGGGATGTTAATATGTCAAATGGTACTAGAAAGTATCAGAACTCATGGTGCTTACTGGTTTCCCAGAGAGCTGCTTCTCTTCCTCCTGTAGGATATACTGATGGTTTGGACAGGGAAGAAATAAAAAGAAGGCTGTAACCTACTGGGCTGAGGAAATAAAAAGGAAAGTAAAAGAAAAGCTGGGAAAAGAGAGTGCAGGGGCCAAGGGAAATTTCCCCTTCGGCTTCTGGGGAAACTTTGCTGAAAAATCAACTCACAAATTTGTTAACATGTACACAGGGAGAACCACAGAATGATTATCCACTTCCCAAGAGGGCTTAAAAGCTTATATATCATCCTGGCAAAACAGATTATGGGAGAGGAAGAAGATAAATTCTGTTGATGGGATTACTGTTGTGGATTTTTGCTCCTTAGCTCAGCTAGGTCCAGGTTCTCATCTCACAACCAGGAAGAATTAGGCACGCGGCCATCAAAGAATGAGTGGAGTAGAATTTATTAAGTCAAAGGAAAGCTCTCAGCAAAGAGAAGGGTCCTGAAAGTAGATTTCTGGTTTGCCCTTCACAGTTGAATGCCAGGGCTTAAGGCTCAAATTCCTGGCAACTCCACCCCATCCTCCCAGTGCATGCAGGCCTTTAGACTGAGCTGCTCCATATTGATTAATTTCCTGAACTGTGCATGTGTTAAGGAAAGGAATCTTCCACTGTGGGCATGTTTAGGCAAGCCCCCTGTGCAAGTTCCCTTATCTGCACAAAACATTCGGTGTAAGCACTTGTGGGGCAGGTCAGGGGTTCTCTGGGGACCATTCCCTTACTGTCTGCCTAAAGCAAGCTGGCCAACTCCTTTCATTACTAAGGAGAGTAAGTAGATCAGGGAACAAAGATTAACTTGAACATTGTCTTGTGAAAGTCTGTTCAGGCATAGTTACATTCTTGGTCTTACAGGAAGGGGAAATAAAAATAATTGCTCTTTTTGGTGGGTCTGGATCTTAGGTAGATAAAGAAACTTTAATTCCATGATGTGTTTTGGGAGAGATAGTTGGTGGCAGGGATGTCTGAGAGAGTTTTAGGCTTCTTCAGTTCAATATGACCAAGTGCTATATTTTAGGGTATCAATTTCTGAGGCCCAACAAAAGCTTAGAAGAGATGTGATAGCATCACAGTGTGAAAGCAATTTTTTGTTTATTTGTTTTTAGAAACAGGCTCTTGCACTGTCACCCTGGCTGAAGTACAATGGTACAATCACAGCTCACTGTAATCTTGAACTGGGCTCAAATGATCCTCCCATCTAAGCATTTCAAAGTGTTGGGATTACAGGCATAAACTGCAGTACCCAGCCTGAAACTACACCCTCGTGCCGATAAACTTTTCAAATGACTAAAGGGGAGAGAGTAAGCACTACTCAGAGGTAGGAAGAAAGGGCACAGAATTATAGGATTAAAACAACAACAACAACAACCACCAAAAAAACCAGGCGGGGTGTGCTGGCTCACACCTGTAATCACAGCACTGGGGAGACTGAGGTGGAGAGAATCACTGTAGGCCAGGAGTTTGCGACCAGCCTGGCCAACATAGCAAGACCCTGTCACTATTAAAAAAAAAAAAAAAAACCTGCCTTGAGCTAATCAGAATGATGGGCCTGGCACAGGACATCCCAAAGTAAGTCTTAGCGTTCTTTTTTCTTTCTTTCTTTTTTTTTTTTTTTGAGACAGTCTCGCTGTGTTGCCCAGGCTGAAGTACAGTGGTGTGATCTTGGCTCACTGCAGCCACTTCCTCCCAGGTTCAAGCAATTCTCCCTGCCTTCAGCCTCCCGAGTAGCTGGGATTACAGATGCCCACCACCACGCCTGGCTAATTTTTGTATTTTTTAATAGAGATGGGGTTTTGCCATGTTAACCAGGCTGGTCTTGAACTCCTGACCTCAAGTGATCTGCCCGCCTCAGCCCCTGCAAAGTGCTAGGATTACAGGAGTGAGTCACTGCACCCGGCAGAGTCTTAGCATTCTTTACAAAGAGTTTGTACCCATATCTCTGAAAGAGAGTAGTGAATTTCACCCCAAAATATGGCTTCCTGATATAATGAGTATTTTGAATGAAAGACTCTTAGAGATCAACAGACACTAAGAAGACTTTTCCTTACGTACATAAAAATAGTATGGCCCCACCAGCGAGAACAATTGTTCTCTTCTCGCTCCCTGTTATCTCATTATGCATTATAGGAAAGGCCAAGAGTGTAACCACACCTGAACAGACCCTTTTATAAGATAATCAGTCTCCAAGCATCATTTATATTCCAAGGAGAACTATTTACAAATTTATCTCTGTTCTTTGATTAGTCTCTCCTGGTAGTTATGTATTGCCCTCAACAGAATTCGTCTTCTTCTATTTCCCATAACCTATTTTGCAAGGATCAAGGCCTTGTTCTTTCTGCAACTTCAAGTTGGCACATAAGCTTCTAAATCCCACTGGGATATTGGTACTATGTGCATGAGGAGAACCACAGAGTGATTAAATTATAAAGCCTTTTCTCTTATGAATCTGCCTTTTTGTGTGTTCATTTTTCAGCAAAACTTTCAAGGGCAAAGGTGTAGAATAAAAATAAAATTCTAAGGCCCCCCAACCATCTGAATAGACTTTTTCTTCAGTCAGGCCTCTTAAAAAGTAACTTGAAAGACTGGCTCAGGTCATTAAGGGAAGTGGGGGTTGAACATGCCTCATTATTCCTCTCTGGCGTTAACATCAACACAGTTTTTAAGTCTGATAAGAAACATTTTACAACATATTCTCTCTGAAGACTGCTAGCTAAAAATTTCGTCCCATAGTACAACTTTGGTCTTCAAAACCTGTTACCACAATCTAGTGCTCCTTTCTATTAATCCCAAATCTTTATAAAAACTCAACCAATTGTCATCACCTCCACCTCCCTCCTCCACTGCTTCCAGTTGTGCCGCCTTTCTGGACCAAACCAATGTACATTTCTTAAATATATTTGATTGATGTCCCAGGCCTCCCTAAAATGTATAAAGCCAAGCTGCATCCCAACCACCTTGAGCACATGTTCTCAGGACCTCCTGAGGGATATGTCATGGGCCATGGTCACTCAAATTTGGCTCAGAATAAATCTCTTCAAATGTTTTACAGAGTTTGACTCTTCTTGTCATGACACACAAGATTGCTTCACTGATGCCTGCTGTGGAAGTGAGTGGAGGTTTTGCAAGGATAACTTTCCCTGGATAACCCCAGAAGCAGCTAGTAATAATACACTTAAAGGTAGCTAAAATGCATTGAACACTTGTTTTGTGCCAGACCTATGTCAACATTTGCTTTGTGCCAGGCTTATGCCAGTACTCCCCATTTCTTAATACAGTCTTTCTAAATAAAAATTCTGGAATTTAAAATATAATAACTGAAAAACAGAAATTAAATAAAAATATATAATAACTGAAATAAAAATTTACTAAGGCTGGGGATGGTGGCTCACTCACACCCGTAATCCTGTTACCGGAAAGGGGTCCAGATCCAGACCCCAAGAGAGGGTTCTTGGATCTCACACAAGAAAGGATTCGGGAGAGTCTGTAAAGAGAAGGCAAGTTTATTAAGAAAGTAGAGGAATAGGCCGGGTGCGGTGGCTCAAGCCTGTAATCCCAGCACTTTGGGAGGCCGAGACGGGCGGATCACGAGGTCGGGAGTTCGAGACCATCCTGGCTAACATGGTGAAACCCCCGTCTCTACTAAAAATACAAAAAAACTAGCCGGGCGATGTGGCGGGCGCCTGTAGTCCCAGCTACTCAGGAGGCTGAGGCAGGAGAATGGCGTAAACCCAGGAGGCGGAGCTTGCAGTGAGCTGAGATCCGGCCACTGCACTCCAGCCTGGGCGACAGAGCGAGACTCCGTCTCAAAAAAAAAAAAAAAAAAGGAAGTAGAGGAATAAAAGAACGGCTACACCATAGGCAGAGCAGCTCTGAGGGCTGCTGGTTGCCCATTTTTATGGTTATTTCTTGATTATGTGCTAAACAAGGGGTGGATAATTCATGCCTCCATTTTTTGGACCATATAGAGTAACTTCCTGACGTTGTCATGGCATTCATAAACTGTTGTGGTGCTGGTATGAGTATAGCAGTGAGGATGACCAGAGGTCACTCTCATCGCCATCTTGGATTTGGTGGGGTTTAGCCAGCTTCTTAACTTTTTTTTTTTTTTTTTTTGCCCAGGCTGGAGTGCAGTGGCACAATCTTGGCTCACTGCAACTTCCACTTTCCGAGTTCAAATGATTCTCGTGCCTCAGCCTCCCAGGTAGCTGGGATTACAGGCATTTGCCACCACACCCATCTAATCTTTTGTATTTTTAGTAGAGACCGGGTTTCGCCATGTTGCCTAGGCTGATCTCCAACTCCTGGGCTCAAGCCATCCAGCCACTTCAGCCTCCCAAAGTGCTGGGCTTATAGGCGTGAGCCACCCCACCTGGTCTAGCTGGCTTCTTCACTGCAACCTGTTTTATCAGCAAGATCTTTTTTTGTTGTTGTTTTTTTGTTTTATAAGTCAATGAAAACTTTTTTAAAAAAATTATTATACTTTAAGTTCTAGGGTACATGTGCACAATGTGCAGGTTTGTGTTACATATGTATACATGTACCATGTTGGTGTGCTGCATCCATTAACTCGTCATTTACATTAGGTATATCTCCTAACGCTATCCCAAGTCTAGAATACCATCACTTTTTTTGTTTTGTTTTGTTTTTTTAATTTTTTATTATTATACTTTAAGTTCTAGGGTACATGTGCATAACATGCAGGTTTGTTACATATGTATACTTGTGCCATGTTGGTGTGCTGCACCCGTCAACTCGTCAGCACCTATCAACTGGTCATTTACATCAGGTGTAACTCCCAATGCAATCCCTCCCCCCTCCCCCCTCCCCCCTCCCCAAAATAGGCCCCAGTGTGTGATGTTCCCCTTCCCGAGTCCAAGTGATCTCATCGTTCAGTTCCCACCCATGAGTGAGAACATGCGGTGTTTGGTTTTCTGTTCTTGCGATAGTTTGCTGAGAATGATGGTTTCCAGCTGCATCCATGTCCCTACAAAGGACGCAAACTCATCCTTTTTTATGGCTGCATAGTATTCCATGGTGTATATGTGCCACATTTTCTTAATCCAGTCTGTCACTGATGGACATTTGGGTTGATTCCAAGTCTTTGCTATTGTGAATAGTGCAGCAATGAACATACGTGTGCATGTGTCTTTATAGCAGCATGATTTATAATCCTTTGGGTATATACCCAGTAATGGGATGGGTGGGTCATATGGTACATCTAGTTCTAGATCCTGAGGAATCGCCATACTGTTTTCCATAATGGTTGAACTAGTTTACAATCCCACCAACAGTGTAAAAGTGTTCCTGTTTCTCCACATCCTGTCCAGCACCTGTTGTTTCCTGACTTTTTAATGATCACCATTCTAACTGGTGTGAGATAGTATCTCATTGTGGTTTTGATTTGCATTTCTCTGGTGGCCAGTGATGACGAGCATTTTTTCATGTGTCTGTTGGCTGTATGCATGTCTTCTTTTGAGAAATGTGTGTTCATATCCCTTGTCCACTTTTTGATGGGGTTGTTTGTTTTTTTCTTGTAAATTTGTTTGAGTTCTTTATAGGTTCTGGATATTAGCCCTTTGTCAGATGAGTAGATTGCAAAAATTTTCTCCCATTCTGTAGGTTGCCTATTCACTCTGATGGTAGTTTCTTTTGCTGTGCAGAAGCTCTTTAGTTGAATTAGGTCCCGTTTTTCAATTTTTGCTTTTGTTGCCGTTGCTTTTGGTGTTTTAGACATGAAGTTCTTGCCCATGCCTATGTCCTGAATGGTATTACCTAGGTTTTCTTCTAGGGTTTTTATGGTATTAGATCTAACATTTAAGTCTCTAATCCATCTTGAATTAATTTTCATATAAGGAGTAAGGAAAGGATCCAGTTTCAACTTTCTACTTATGGCTACCCAATTTTCCCAGCACCATTTATTAAATAGGGAATCTTTTCCCCATTTCTTGTTTTTGTCAGGTTTGTCAAAGATCAGATGGCTGTAGATGTGTGGTATTATTTCTGAGGACTCTGTTCTGTTCCATTGGTCTACATGTCTGTTTCGGTACCAGTACCATGCTGTTTTGGTTACTGTAGCCTTGTAGTATAGTTTGAAGTCAGGTAGCATGATGCCTCCAGCTTTGTTCTTTTGACTTAGGATTGTCTTGGCAATGCGGGCTCTTTTTTGGTTCCATATGAACTTTAAAGCAGTTTTTTCCAATTCTGTGAAGAAACTCATTGGTAGCTTGATGGGGATGGCATTGAATATATAAATTATCTTGGGCAGTATGGCCATTTTCACGATATTGATTCTTCCTATCCATGAGCATGGTATGTTCTTCCATTTGTTTGTGTCCTCTTTTATTTCACTGAGCAGTGGTTTGTAGTTCTCCTTGAAGAGGTCCTTGACATCCCTTGTAAGTTGGATTCCTAGGTATTTTATTCTCTTTGAAGCAATTGTGAATGGAAGTTCATTCATGATTTGGCTCTCTGTCTGTTACTGGTGTATAGGAATGCTTGTGATTTTTGCACATTAATTTTATATCCTGAGATTTGCTGAAGTTGCTTATCAGCTTAAGGAGATTTTGGGCTGAGATGATGGGGATTTCTAAATATACAATCATGTCATCTGCAAACAGGGACAATTTGACTTCTTCTTTTCCTAACTGAATACCCTTTATTTCTTTCTCTTGCCTGATTGCCTTAGCCAGAACTTCCAACACTATGTTGAATAGGAGTGGTGAGAGAGGGCATCCCTGTCTTGTGCCAGTTTTCAAAGGGAATGCTTCCAGTTTTTGCCCATTCAGTATGATATTGGCTGTGAGTTTGTCATAAATAGCTCTTATTAGTTTGAGATACGTTCCATCAACACCATCACTTTTAACCTTATTTATTGAAACCTCCTAACTGGTTCCTATTTATTTATTTATTTATTTATTATTATTTATTTTTGACACAGAGTCTGGCTCTGTTGCCCAGGCTGGAATGCAGTGGCACCATCTAGGCTCACTGCAACCTCCACCACTTGGGTTCAAGCGATTCTCCTGCCTCAGCCTCCCGAGTAGCTGGGACTACAGGCGCCTACTACCACGCTCAGCTAATTTTTGTATTTTTAGTAGAGATGGGGTTTTGCCATGTTGGCCAGGCTGGTCTCAAACGCCTGACCTCAGCCTCCCAAAGTGCTGGGATTACAGGCGTTAGCCACAGCACCCAGCTCCTCTTCATTTATTCTTGCTACGCTTCCTCCAGTCCATTTTGTGTATTTGATAATTTTGCCAGTAACTTCTTCATTGTTCTGGTAAAATTACTTATGGGTCACTGAAGACTGGGATGTTCATTCTTCTAGAGGACGTTTGTGTCTGCTTTTGCCAGGAAGCTGGGGTACCACCAGTCAAGTATTACCTTAAACTCAATTCATGAATCAAGACTTTTTTTTTTTTTTACACAGGGTACTGCTCTGTCACCCAGGCTGGAGTGCAGTGGTGGGAACATGGCTCACTGCAGCCTCAACCTACTGAGCTCAAGCAATCCTTCTGCCTCAGCATTCTGTGTAGCTAGGACCACAGTGTGTGCCACCATGCCTAATTTTATAAATTTTTTTTTATAAAAAGTATTTTAGAGATGGAGCTCACTTTGTTGCCCAGGCTGGTCTCAAACTCCTGGGCTCAAGTGATCCTCCCACCTTGGTCTCCCAAAGTGCTGGGGTTATAGGTATGAGCCTCTGTGGCTGGCTAAGACTTTTTATTTTTTTAGCCTAAATCTATATAAAAGTTGGCTTATGGTTACAACTTACCAGGATTGATGATCTCTCTCTCCCTCTCTGTCTCTCCCTGCCTCTCTCACATCCCTTGCTCTGCTGAGAAGCAAAGCAAATATTCTAGCAGTTTCCAGAGAGTAGGAGGGGATTACTTATAGTTTACTTTCATCATCCTTTGGGATCTCAGTCTTACTGGGAGAACACAAGTATCTCTTATTAGACATACCACCTTTGTAGAATCTGGACTTTGATTTTAGACTTTATTTGTTTTCTACTATAAGCAATTTAAGTTACAGGTTTCTCTCTACACACTGTTTCAGTTGCATCCCATGAATTTTGATATGCTTTATTTTCATTATTATATAGTACAATGTATTTTGTAATTTTTTGTGATTTGTTTGGAGAGATTGATTAATTAGAACCATGCTGTTTAATTTCTTAATACCTGTGTTTTTTCTCTACATTTCTTATTTTTATTGATTTCAAATTTATTTCTACTGTAGTCAGATATAATAATTCATTTATTTTTATTATTTTCATTTTTTTAGAGACAAGGCCTTTCTGTGTTGCCCAGGTTTGTCCCAAACTCCTAGTCCCAAGCAGTTCTCCTGCCTCAGCCACCCAAAGTGCTGGGATTATAGGCATGAGCCACCCGTGCGCAACCAATAATTTATTTAAAAAGTGGGCAAGTGAACTAAACAGACATTTCTCAAAAGAAGGCATACAATTGGCCAACAAATATATGAAAGAATGCTCAACATCACTGTATTAGTTGTTTTCAAGCTGCTAATAAAGACTTACCCAAGATGGGGACTTTACAAGAGAAAGTACAGTTCCACATGGCTGGAGAGATCTCACAATCATGGTGGAAGGCAAAGAGGAGCAAATCACATCTTACATGGATGGCAGCAGGCAAAGAGAGAGCTTGTGCAGGGAAACTCCCGTTTTTAAAACCTTCAGATCTCATGAGACACATTCACTATCACAAGAACAGTGTAGGAAAGACGCGCCCCATAATTCAGTCACCTCCCACCGGGTTCCTCCCAGGACACATGGGAATTGTGGAAGTTAGAATTCAAGATGAGATTTGGGTGGAGACACAGCCAAACCATATCAATAACTGATCATCAGGGAAATGCAAATCAAAACCACAATAAGGTATCATCTCACCCCAGTTAGAATGACTATTGTCAAAAAAATAATAATAACAAATGCTGGTGTGAGGATGTAGAGAAGAGGGGACTCTTATACCCTACTGGTGGAAATGTCAATTAGCATAGCCATTATGGAAAATAGTATGGAAGTGAGGTAGGTTACATAGGGTGGTCATAGCCTCCCTTAAAAGGAAACAAGAAACTTGTCAAATTGATAGAACAAATCTCAACATTACACAAACTGCATCTGGGGCTAGTGGTTAGAATATCCTCAATCAAGGAGGTAGAAGAGCAGGAGGGAAAATCCCTAAGTTCGTACAAGTGCAGAAACCCACAAGCTGTGTTTTCAGGTTGACATGTACTCATTTTAATAGTAAGAAACACATCCTTGGGTAGAGAATTAAAATGCTAATAATACATGTGATGCATGTACTAGCATGTACGGCAATACTGCATGCACATTCAAGAGACCACCCAAAACGTGTTTAACAACAATGCCCGTTCCCACCCCCTCATGGATAATCATGTAGGACTCCCATAACGGGAGTTTTTTCAGTGTCAATTGTTGCTGAAGTAGCCGACTCTGACTCTGCTATCAGAATGTACTTTCACTTTGCAATAAAACCCCTTTGCCTACTTTTACTTTCGACTGGCTTTCAAATTCTTTTGTGCAGGGAATTCAAGAATCTGAACCAGCCCACTGACAACAGAGGTTTCTCAGAAACCTAAAAATAGATCTGCCAGATGAGGCAGAAATTCTGCTACTGGGTATTTATCCAAAGGAAAGGAAATCAGTATACAAAGAGGTACTTACATCCCCATGTTTATTGCATCACTCTTCATAAGAGCTGATATATAGAGTCAACCCTAAATGTTCATTAACAGATAAATGGATAGAAAATGTGGCATATATACACAATGAAATACTATTTGGCCATGAGAAGAATGCAATCTTGTCATTTGTTGCAATGTAGATGAACCTGGAGAACATTATGTTAAGTAAGCTAAGCTAGGATTGGAAAGATAAATATTACATGTTATCACTCATATGTGAAAGTTGAGAAAAAAAATTTTAGCTCATGGATTTAGAAAATAGAATTGTGGGTACTGGAAGCTGGGAAGGGTAGCAAAGAGGGGAGGCTAGGGAGAGGTTGGTTAATGGTGACAAAGGTACAGCTAGATGGTAGAAATGAGTTCTGGTGTTCTGCACCATTGTAGGGTGCATCTGGTTAACTCTAATTTATTGTATATTTTCAAAAAGCTAGAAGAGAATCTGGAATACTCACAACAAAAGAAATGATAAATGTTTAAGGTGATGGATATACTAATTACCCTAATTTGATTATTACACATTGTGTACACATATAAAAATATCACTCTTTTCCCGTAAATATGTACCATTTTTACATGTCAACTAAAAATAAAAGAAAAAAGTGAATATGATCTATCATGATGTATATATCATGTGTACTTGAGCAAAATGTGCATGCAGATATTGGGTATAATGTTGTATAAATCAATTAGCTCAAGATAATAGATAGGATTGTTCAGATCTTCTGTGTCTTTACTGATATTTTGTCTAGTTATTGCATCATTACCAAAAAAAGGGTGTTAAACTCTCCAAATATGATTGTAGAACTGTCTATTTTTTCTTTTTTTTTCCATTTTTACTCTATGTATTTTGAAACTCTGTTATGACATTTTGCTATGTATTTTAAAATTTTTCTATGTATTTTGAAACTCTGCTGTTAGAATCATACATTTATGATTATTATGTTTTCCTGATGAATTGACCCTTTTTTTTGTTGTTGTTGTTGTTTTTCTGAGACAGAGTCTCACTCTGTTGCCCAGGCTGGAGTATGGTGGTACAATCTTGGTTCACTGCAACCTCCACCTGCTGGGTTCAAGCGAGTCTCCTGACCTGACTCAGCCTCCAAGTAGCTGGGATTACAGGCATGTGCCAGCATGCCCAGCTAATTTTTGTATTTTTAGTAGAGACATAGTTTCACCATGTTGGCCAGGCTGGTTTTGAACCTCTGACCTTAGGTGATCCGCCTGCCTCAGCAATTTTTTTTTTTTTTTTTTTTGAGACAGAGTCTCACTCTGTAACCCAGGGTGGCATGCGGTGGTGTGATCTTGGCTTACTGCAACCTCTGCCTCCTGGGTTCAAGCAATTCTCATGCCTCAGCCTCCCAAGTAGCTGGGATTACAGGCACATGAAACCACGACTGGCTAATTTTTGTATTTTTATTAGAGATGGGTTTTTTCTATGTTGGCCAGACTGGGTACTGACTCCTTTAACAATACAAAATATCACTCTGTCTCTAGTAACACCCTCTGTCTTAAACTCTACTTTAGCTGTTATTATTATAGTCATTTTAGTCTTTTTATGCTTTCTGTTTGCATAGTATATATATTTTAATATGTTTATTTTCAAGTTATCCATGTTTTTATATTTAAGATGTTTCTCTTCTAACAAATATGTTTGGTTCTTGCATTTTTAAATAGATTCTAACAATCTTTGCCTTTCAATTGAAATATTTACACCATCAACATCTAACATTAACATTTATTTTTCTTTCCATAGTACACTGGCTAGCATCTCCCATACAATATTGAACATAAAGTGTGATAACTGACATCCTTATTTCATTCCTACTCTGGGTGGAAAGGGCAGGGGTGGAGAAAGCAGTCAACAATTTGCCATAATTATAATGCTTTTTGTTACACTGTTTTCTTCTGCATTAAAAAATATCATTACATTTTGCATGAATTATTAGGATAAAATATTTTCCAATTTTCCTGGAAAATGCTGTAACCATGTCTCTCTGTTTTGTTTCCATCTTTCTTCTACATTTTACATAACCTACATAAGAGGCACATTATCAAGTGTATTTTACATGGCATCTCAGTGTCTTCTCTGTCTGCTAACAGGTTTACCAATAGATGGCACTCTTGTATTTCTGGTGGCTATGAGAACATCGTTTTGCCTTTAAGACAGCATAACTACTTGTTTCACCAATATTAAAGACATGTACATTTGATCTGATTCTTATGGATGATTTTAAATGACTCAAGCTAATAATCCTAATTTTACCTAAACACTCCATTATTTTAAAATGTATTCATTTATGCCCACAAGAAACATTTATTGACATTAGGCTGGACATTAGGCTTCTCTATGGCAGACATTAGGCTGGACTCTAGCCATATATCTATTGAGGGAAAAAAAATTATTTTCTATATAAGTTTCCAGAAAGCCAAGATGTGTTTTAAAACCAAAACAAAACGTTACATTCTAAATGCTGTAACAAGATAAGAAAATGTGTTATGGCTGAGAGAAGAAAAAAGCAGCAAGCAACTCCTGGAAGAACCACTGCTGCAGAGGTAATAACTGCTGAGCCATGTTTTGGAGAAGGAAAAGGTCACCAAGAGAAGGAGGGGATCCAGGGGGTCCAGGAAGATTGTATGCAAAAAGATCAAAGGTAATAAAAAATTTTCCATATTATGTAAATAATACGGTATTCAGAACCAGGAGCTTAAAGAGCATGAAGTATAGGAGGTGGGTTGGTTTCAACTAAATCTGGGAATGAAACAGTGAAGCATGAGGCAGAACTCACATTTCTTTCCTCCCCTCTCCCTTGCACATTCCCTTTATGGAGTAATTGCAGGGATGGGAAAAGTTCAAAACCACCATTGAGCCTAGGTAGTGCTAGGGTAAGGTGGAGAATGAACCTGCGTGGTTTGCTCACCTAAACTAGGTTCTTCTAGGAGAGCCCTTCCCCGTCAAATCTGCTCTCCTTGAAGGGGCCCAGACAGCCTAAGCTCACCTCCCAAAGACCCCTTACTTGATGACTGAATTTTATTCTACCCAGACATGGCCTAAAACCCTTCCATAACTCTATAGCCACACTCAATTTTAGACAGGCCTCATACCAACCTTTCTTCCTGTAAGTCTGCCACCCTAGGCAATTCTCAACATTCTCCACACACTTTAGAGCCATAGACATGCTACCAAGTCTCCAGACCGGCACCAGATGGAGCAGTGCTGTGATGATATGATCACTGGCCTTTGAACCAGACCCTTCTCTGTGGCTCCTATGCATCTCCAACCTGTTTTGAGCTCTGCTGCCAAGACATCTTTGGCACTTTGTTGTGAAGTTTTAAAGCTGAACTAATCTACAATATACCTAACCTGTACCCTTTAAAAATTCATTGTCATTCATACCATGAAAGATAAAGAAAGGCCAGGAAATTGTTCCAGGTTTATAGAGACTCAAGAGATAAAAACCAAATGCAATCTGTGATCCTGGATTGAGGGGGGAAAAGTGTCGTGAGAGACATGATTGGGACAGCTGGTAAAGTTTGAATTTGAATTTAAAGATAAGGTATTGAGTAATATAGGAAGATGATATCTGTAACTTTCAAATGTTTCAGTAAGTGTACATGTAAAGAGATATAAAGACATATAAATAAATAGATGGATAGGTAGAGAAAAAGTAAATGTGGCATGTTAACAATCTAGGTAAAAAGTATATGAGTGTTCTTTATACTGCTTTTCTGATTTTTCTTTTTTTTTTTTTTTTTTGAGACGGAGTCTTGCTCTGTTGCCCAGGCTGGAGTGCAATGGCCGGATCTCAGCTCACTGCAAGCTCCGCCTCCCAGGTTCACGCCGTTCTCCTGCCTCAGCCTCCCGAGCAGCTGGGATTACAGGTGCCCACCACCATGCCCGGCTATTTTTTTTTGCATTTTTTTTTAGTAGAGACGGGGTTTCACGGTGTTAGCCAGGATGGTCTCGATCTCCTGACCTCGTGATCCGCCCGTCTCGGCCTCCCAAAGTGCTGGGATTACAGGCTTGAGCCACCGCGCCCGGCCTGATTTTTCCATATGTTTGAAATTATTTTAAAATAAGAAGATTTGGGTTTTTTGTTTGTTTGTTTTTTGTTTTTTGTTTTTAGAGACAGCGTCTTATTCTGACACCCAGGCTGTAGTGCAGTGGCCAGATCATTGCTCACTGCAGCCTCAACTTCCTGGGCTCCTGCAATCCCCCTGCCTCAGTCTCATGAGTAGCTGGTACTTCAGGTGTGCACCACTGCACTCAGCTAATTTTTAATTTTTAAATTTTTTGTAGAGATGGCTAGTCTCAAACTTCTGCCCCCAAGTGATCCTCCCACTTCGGCCTCCCAAAGTGCTGGAATTACAGGGATGTACCACTGCTCCCAGCCCCAAATAAAAAGTATTTTATTTTAATTAATTAATTAATTTTGAGTCAGAGTTTCCCTCTTGTCACCCAGGCTGGAGTGCAATGGCATGATCTTGGCTCACTGCAATCTCCGCCTCCTGTGTTCAAGCGATTCTCCTGCCTCAGCCTCCCGAGTAGCTGGGATTACAGGCACCCGCCACCATGCTCAGCTAATTTTTATATTTTTAGTAGAGATGGGATTTCACCATGTTGGCCAAGCTGGTCTTGAACTCCTGACCTCAGGTGATCCACCCACCTTGGCCTCCCAAAGTGTTGATGAGCCACCACACCAGGTCTAAAAAGTATTTTAAAAACACAAGTCCCACTCTACTTTGTCCTACACTACCAGGGGCCAGGATCACCCTATGTCTTCTAGGCTATGAGATAGAGGAATCCAAGGAAGGAGATAAGCTACTTGGTTCCTCTCTATAGGGTCTTGTGGGTGCTGTTGTGTGCTCTCTCTCTCTCATTCTCTCTCGCACACACACACACATCTGAATACCAGAGCTATCACTTTCCCAGTCTAGTACTCATCTCATCCCAAGGGTTTTGTGTTGTAGTGGTTTGCTCATTGTTTGTTTTGTTGTTTGCTGGGGTTATTCTTTTTCTCTTTTTGCAGCTGAAGGGAGAATTTCCAGGCCAGCCCTTTGGCCGTTAGAGTTACAGTGCCTCTATTCAGGCTTCATAGAGAGACCTGGGATTCAGTAGTGGGGGCTTTTATCCAGTTCAAAATAATGCATTCTCACCAAGATGTACTTGGAAATAAAACAATACTAAAGCACAGTATTTTATTTATGCCGAACATTGAATCACTTTTTTCTGTATTTTGTGTAGAAAGTTACACACACACAAACACATTTGCTCCTGCTTTGTTTATTGGCCCGGGGTATGTTTGGTAATATGTCACCAGGCATGAGTAGTACGTCTTGGAAGGTGTGGCCTAAAGCCTAGACTCCTATCTGCTTCATTCAACATTCTCCAGTGTATCTGTCCTCTGTCTACCTTAAGATAGGGGTCTTGGCCGGGCGTGGTGGCTCAAGCCTGTAATCCTAGCACTTTGGGAGGCCGAGACGGGTGGATCACGAGGTCAGGAGATCGAGACCATCCTGGCTAACACAGTGAAACTCCGTCTCTACTAAAAAATACAAAAAAAAAAAAAAAAAACTAGCCGGGCGAGGCGGCGGGCACCTGTAGTCCCAGCTACTCGGGAGGCTGAGGCAGGAGAATGGCATGAACCCGGGAGGCGGAGCTTACAGTGAGCTGAGATCCGGCCACTGCACCCGAGCCTGGGCGACAGAGCGAGACTCCGTCTCAAAAAAAAAAAGATGGGGTCTCCAGAACTTCTTTTCACATTTAGAAGAGGGCAGTGGCTTTCCATGGAAAATAGGAACTCTCATTCATCTCTATTACTTGTTCTAGCCGTGGTCCAGCCCAGCAGTTTGGAATAAAGTATCTGTATGAAGTCTGTGAATGGTTCTCAGACTGGTTGAACATTAGAATCACCTGGGTACCTTCTAAAATTCTTATTACCCAGGGCATACCTCAGAATAAATACCACGGGGTAGGGTTAGGATTAGGGATCATGATCTCTGGAGTTTGGTTTAGGCACTAGTGCTGTTTAAAACTATGTTTATGAAGCGGAGGTTGCAGTGAGCCGAGATCTAGCCACTGCACTCCAACCTGGGTGACAGAGTGAGACTCCGTCTAGACAAAACAAAGCAAAAAACCAACTACCCTTGTGATTTGAATGTCCATCCAAAATTGAGAACTGCTAGGTAAGGTCAAGCTGTATAACTAAAGGGCAGTTTTAATGTCTGGTGTGGTGGCAGCTTTTTGATAAGGGAAGTATTGTTTCCATCCACATACCTGAGCCTCGCTCCTGAGAACACCAGTGTGTATGTTGCTAAAATTCCCCTGGTGATTCTGAGGTTCCTTCCTGGATAAAAACCACTGATCCTGGGAATGTACCCACTGCCAATCTCCTGTGTAAACCTTGGAAACTGGGAAGCCTACTGTTGAAAACACTGGGCTTGGGATCCTGAAACAAATCTTGTATTTCATTAATACTAACATATGGTTCAGTGCAGCAAATCAAGAGAATTTTGGAGGCTGAGTTCTTTTGGAGCTTTTGCATTGAAATAGGTTCAGGCAGCAATAAGTTAAAACTATAACCTCAGCTAAAGGATTAAAAGACAAATGAGCTGGGTAGGATGAGGTCTAAGGTTGGGTGCGGCGGCTCATGCTTGTAATCCCAGCACTTTGGGAGACTGAGGTGGGTGGATCACTTGAGGTCAGGAGTTCAAAACCAGCCTGGCTAACATGGTGAAAACCCATCTGTACCAAGAATACAAAAAATTAGCTGGGCAAGGTGCCAGACGCCTGTAATCCCAGCTACTGGGGAGGCTGAGGGAGGAGAATCACTTGAACTTGGTAGGCAGAGCTTGCAGTGAGCTGACATTGCACCACTGCACTCCAGCCTGGGCGACAGAGCAAGACTCCATTTAAAAAAAAAAAAAAAGAAAAGAATTCATACATATCCAGACATCAAACAGATACCTGGGGCAGATGAACAGACTTGAGATTAAGTCACACATGGAATTTAGGTGGAAAATGACATTGGAGAAATTTGAGATTATGACAAATAGAAATTTTTCAAAGAGGAATTTCACGCTCTGTTCTTGAGGGGATAGATGGACTTCCAACAGCAGTAACACAGGGTTAATGAGGAGATGGAATATTGCATAAATTAGAGATGTCAGATGGATAAAGAACATGGAACCAGAGATAGGCTCACTTCTATCCATCAGACATAACTAGCAGACTAAATGGTCTAAAAATAAAAATCATGCCCCACTCCTGCTTAAAACATTTTAACTACTCCCAGTCACTCTTCAGTTTCTCTACTGCCTTATCTTTAACTACAGGGTTGGTCTGGGTGTGCAGCACAAGAAAGCCTGGCATATACATGGATTCAAGTGTTTGCCATGTACATGCATTCTTTCATGTACTGTTTCATGTATTCTTTTTCACATCTGTTTTTTCCTTCATTGAAGTCAATGGCTGATATTAGATTCTACTATTCATGCGTACTAGTTATATATTGTTACAAAACAAATGAGCAAAAACTTAGTGGCTTAAAATAATGCACATTTATTATTACCTAAGGTCTGTGGATAGAAGTTCTGACACGTTGAGATGGTCCTCTATTGTCTTCTTGTTCCATCTATTGATTGGATAAAATGTTGTTCCTTCTGTTATTTCTCAACAGTAGCTTTTACGTGTCTCTCTTTATCTTAAAATTCTAACCAAAGAGTTGCTCTTTTCTTGGTGTACTTTACCTTTGGTTGATTCTTCTTAATCTCTTCTTGCCCTCTGGGGCCTAAGATGAGGGCTGTTATGAGATATGAGTCTATGGGAAAGCAAGCAAGAGGTTCTTCAGCCTCCATTCAGCCTTGAATGGCTAGGTAGAAATCAGTCATGGCCCTTCCAATATGGTGCAGACCAGATCACAGAGACAGACGTCTCAGCCAAGGTCTTGTGACCTAAGCCTTATAGCAATAATGAGTGTTTACTTACTTGGAGAACTCCCTTGGAATATCTTTTTTGTGAACCTGAGGCAAATTCTGGTGATTTCTTGAGGTCTTGGGAATCTTGGTCTAGAGCCGTTTCAACTTGCTGTTTTTCACGTCAGTGGCATTTTGTGACCAGATTGTAAATAAGTTCTATGATGTTCACTCAGAGAAGTATAATGACTTATGATGTGAAGCTTCTGTGGTTCAGCCCTTACTTCGTTCTCATTCCTGCTTATCTGCATCTGTCTCCTGCTTGGAAACAAAAGTCTGGCTTTATTCTACGACTCCCACATTAAGTTTCTTAGTAGCATTTACTTTTCAGCTAGGAGTGTCTAAAATTATTTCCTTTTAAAAATGAAAATTTGCATTTGGCTAAATTTGTCAAATTTAGTCATATTTGTTTAAAACCATTTTTTAAATGTTTCCCGAAGTTTTGAGTGAAGTTAGTACTTCAGAAAAACTGTTTCGTATTTTTCCTGTGACCTCAGTGCACTGCTGTGCATTTCCATTTCTGTGTCCACACACATTTGTTTTGAGGAAATATAGGAACCACAAGGTAAAGTTCAAGCTCCTGGACATTGCATAAAAGGCCCTCATGACCTGGTCCTGTTGACTTCTTCCCCAGATTTCCCACTATTTCCTAAGTTGAGATTTTTGGTTTGGATGCTTTGTGTTTTCCTAAAATCAAAATAGGTTTTTGCCTTTTATGATTATACAGTAAATAAATGTTATTTGTGTGAAACTTTAAGCAATACAAAAAAAAAAAAACTAAGGAAGAAAGTCAGATTCATCTAAAAATCCTTGTGGCCAGAATTAACTACCTTAGTTATTATTTTCTCTCTCTCTCTCAGTGTGTATTTGGTGGGGTATAGGGGTGTGTGTAGTGTGGATGTGTGTATATCTGTCTCTATTCCTGTATGTGGATGTGCACAACGCATCCTGCTTTGTACACTAGAGTACTAGCATTTTTCTAATGTAATTCAATATTGTTGAAAACAATTAAAATAGCTTGTGTATATATATACACACACACACACATACACATATATGCATGTATATACATATGCACATACAGACAAAAATGTATGTATATTCACATGTGTACACACTCACACATACATATAGTTTTACATCCATAGTCTATAAATGTTGCTTTTTTGTGGTCATGTTTTTGCTAAGTCTTACACTTTTTTTTTTTTTTTTTTGAGATGGAGTTTTGCTCTCATTGCCCAGGCTTAGAACAGTAGTGCGATCTCACTTCACTCCCAGGTTCAAGTAGTTCTCCTGCCTCAGCCTCCTGAGTAGCTGGTACTACAGGCGTGCGCCACCATGCCTGGCTAATTTTTGTAGCTTTTTATAGAGATGAGGTTTCACCATGTTGGCCAGTGTCTCAAACTCCTGACCTCAAGTGATCTGCCTGCCTCAGATTCCCAAAGTGCCGGGATTATAGATGTGAGTCACTGTGCCCCGCCAAGTCTTACGCATTTTTTTTTTTTTTTTACCACTAAACTGTTTACCCAAACCTGATAACCCAAGTCAACAGCTAGTATGGCTCATACAATCTTATGTAAACAAAGATACAAATATATAGAATTTTCTTGATTAATATTCAGAAAAAAATGGAGTCCCTTTATATGTACTTAGTATCTGCTTTACTCATTTAAAAATGTATTACATTATATAAAAGTATCCAGGTCAAATGTTATAGATGTGATTTATTCTTTTAACTATGTTATTTTTCTGCAATGACTACGTATTACAATGTACCCAGTCTTCCACTGATGAAAATTTGGGCTATTTCCAGTTTGTCTTCCATTTTTCCTTCTTCCACTTGTATTTTCACTCAATGTGTTTATTAATTTAAGAAGAATCAATAGTTTTTATGGTATTACTTCTCCCATTCAAGAATATAGCATATGGTATAGCTTAGTAGAGTACTTAGTTCAGTTTAGCCAGATCTTGTTTTCTGCCCTTTAATAAAATTCTATCATTTTCTGCCTTTGAGTCACATTTTCCTTGTTCTTATAATTCCTAAAAAATGTATAGTTTTCTTTCTTAAGGAACATAAAAAAAAAACTTCTATTTCTATTCCTGTCTAGTTAATTCTACTATTGGGAAAAGTAACTGTTAAAAAAAAATTCTCGTTGAGATCTATCCCGATGGGGCTTTTCCTGTATGTAGCCTGCACGTCGTTGGAAACGCCTCATAGAGTAACTCTGTGGTTTTACTTTACTCACAGGACTATTGTTAGATCTGTGGGAAGGAACTACAAGACAGTTGCTAAAAGTTTGAAAAAGACAGTTACTAAACGTTATGAAAAACCAGATAATCTACTTTTTTACCTTAGGTATTGGCATATACCACACATCTGTACCATTCTTGAGTGATTGCTTAGGAATGAATGTGATTTGAACTCATTCATGTTGAGAGGGTGTCAAATTGAGAACCAGGCAGATCCCCACCACCTACAATCAAAAGGTGAATTTTGAAGTCTTCATCAGTATACCCATATTAAAAGGAGATAACAGAAGCCAAAGTAATTATGGGCTGACAGGACAGCTGGATCAGTTTCATTAAAAAGGGCAAACTTGAAGATCTTTTGACTCCAGCTTTTTAGGGGATCTAAAGTGACCTTGATGGACAGTGGAAGAAATCACAACATGGAATTCCTTGAATAAAAATTTATTGACTTTAAATTAAAAAAAAAAAAAAATTCTCATCTTTCCAGTCAGTTCACCACATTTCCTTTATACCTTTGTACTTGAATCCCCAGTCATGTTGAACACTTCTTATTCCTCACACCAAGCCTCAATGGGTTTGCTCTTTCTGGAAGGTGCTTCCCCTATATTACTGACTTATTCATACCACTCATGAAGACTGGCGCAGCCCTGTTCCACCTGGTACTCCTAGTTGGCAGGCATCTTCATTTGTTCTTTTCTAGTTACCTGTGCAAATTCGTATTGTTCATGTTTATCACCCTTCATCCTAGTTGTCTCTCTCTGTGTGTGATCTCACTCAGTGGACTCTGAACTCCTGTGAAGTCATGTAATGGGTCAGATCTTAATAAATTAATATTCTCAGAAGCTAATGCCATGTCTAGAATACAGCAAATTTGTCAAAAAAAAAAAAAATAGTATGGTGGCTGGGCGCAGTGGCTCAAGCCTGTAATCCTAGCACTTTGGGAGTGGAGGCAGGAGGATCACACGAGGTCAGAAATTCAAGACCAGCCTGGCCAAAATGGTGAAACTCCATCTCTACTAAAAATACAAAAATTAACCAGGCGTGGTGGTGCACACCTGTAATGCCAGCTACTCAGGAGACTGAAGTGAGAGGATCACTCGAACCCAGGAGGCAGAGATTGCAGTGAGCTGAGATCGTGCCACCACACTCCAGCCTAGGTGACAGTGAGACTCCATCTCGAAATAATAATAATAATAATAGTATGGAATTGAACTGCTCTGATTGGGAATAGCTGTTTTTAAAAAAATTGTTACTATTTTTTAAGTTCCTGGGTACATGTACAGGATGTGCAGGTTTGTTACACAGGTAAATGTGTGCCATGGTGATTTGCTGCACCTATCAACCCATCACCTAGGTATTAAGTACAGTACAGCATGTATTAGCCCTTTTACCTAATGCTCTTCCCCACCCCCCCCATCCTCCCCCAACAGGCCCCAGTGAGTGTTATTCCCCGCCCTGTGTCCATGTGTTCTCATTGTTCAGCTCCCATTCCTAAGTGAGAACATGTGGTGTTTGGTTTTCTGTTCCTGCCTTAGCTATTAATGTCAGGCCAGAGAGATTTAAATTTTTAAGGATCTCTGGACTTTTCTTCTACATTACTCTTGATGTTTATAAATGTACAGATATAATTTCTTTATTTTCATTAAATGTATATACCTTATTGAGTTGATTTAACTGAGTTGACTTTGTTATATGAAAATCATGATTGGGAGTGAGGGGTTTAAACCAGCTACTGAGATCTTGATTGTTGGTGGTGAAGCAATGCAAGAATTCATTCATTCAGTAAACTAATGTTTATTAAGCATATACTGTCTTAGTCTGTTCAGACTGCTATAACAAAATATCATAAACTGGGTGACTTATAAACAACAAAAAATTTATTTCTTACAGTTCTGGAGGTGGGAAGTCTAAGATTAAGGCTCTGGCAAATTTAGTGTCTGGTGAGGACCTGCTTATTGATTTACAGGTAGCCATCTTTTTGCCGAATCCTAACATGGCAGAAGGGTTGAATAAACTCCCTTGGGTTTCTTTTATAAGGACACTAATCCTAGTTATGAGGTTTCTGCCCTCATGGCATAACTACTGCCCAAAGGCCCCTCCTTCTAATATTATCACTTTGTGGGTTAGGATTTCAACATGAGTTTTGAGAGGATACATACATTTGGATCATAGCACATACCATAGGACAGACACTGTGCCAAGAATTGTGGATATAGTGATTCTCAAAATGAACAACATCCCTTCAGAGAGCTCGCAAAATCCAACTATAAAATTATGCTTTTTAAACAAATTATGCAGTTTGAAGAATCTACTCTGAATCTTACTTGTGGCATTGAACACTTTCGGCCACTCTTTCCTGATTATATTAAATATTTACTCTTGTTTGGAGGATCCAGTCTCAGTTACTTTTTCTACTGGAACTGGTAACGGCTCATGCTCTGCCTTGATGCAAATTAAGAAAATATCATACCTTTTGGGTAAATTAAGCCAAGAAAGCTCTCATTTCTTTTCTTTCTTTTCTTCTTTGTTCTTTTTTTTTTTTTTTTTTTTTTTTGATAGGGTCTTGCTCTGTTGCCTAGGCTGGAGTGCAGTGGCGCAATCTCAGCTCACTGCAGCCTTGACCTGCAGGGCTCAAGCAATCCTCCTGCCTCAGCCTCCTGAGTAGCTAGAACTATAGGCGCATGCCACAACATCAAGCTAATTTTTGTTTTTTTTTGTGGAGACAGGCTCTCCCTATGTTGCTCAGGCTGGTCTTGAACTCCTGGGCTTATGCGATTCTCCTGCTTCAACCTCCCAAAGTACTGGGATTACAGGCATGAGCCACTGCCCCTGACCATTATGACTATTTTCATTGGCTTATCAGGCAAATGATAACTATAATAAACCAATCACCAGAATTTTTAATTAAAGAAAGGAAAAAAATGTTTCAACTCTTCCTGCTAACCCTCTGTCCCTCAAAAGGGTACGCTGAATGTTGTCCTCCAAAGACATCCATGTCCTAATCCCTGGAACCTGTAAATATATTACCTTATATGACAAAAGGGACTTTACATGTTTAATAAGTTAAGAATTTTGAGATGGGCAGATTTTCCTGAATTTTGCAGATGGGACCTAGTGTAATCACAAGAATCGCAAGGGTCCTTATAAGAGAGAGGCAGAAGAGTCAGAATAAGAGAAAAATACTTGAAGATGTTACACTGCTGGCTTCAAGGTGGAGGAAGGGCCCAGAGCCAAAAAATGCAGTGGTCACTACAAGCTGAAGAGAAAAAGAAATGGATTTTCCCCTAAAGCCTCTGGAGGGGGCACAACCTTGCCAATACCTTGAGTTTGGCTCACCGAAACCCATTTTGGACTTCTGACCTTTAGAACTGTAAATAAATAAATAATTTTGTGTTGTTTCAAGGCACCACAGTTGCGGTAATTTACTACAACAGCAATAAAATAGAATTAAATACAGATATCTGAGGAGTTGAGTAGGATAAGCCTACTCCAGCAGATTATGTGGGGAGTATGCTGAGACTCACTAGGATGGGGGAACTCAATTAAGGAAGTTTGAAGCTGATAAAGCCAGAGAGGGAAGGCTTTCATCTCATTTATAAGGTTTGCGTCACACTAGGAAAATCCAATAGCAAACAGAGTCTCAAAATTAATAATTACAAATAGGACACAATTCCAAGAGTCAGAAGCCAAGCAGGAACTGGATTAGGAAAGACATGCATGATATAAAACAGGAAGGAGGGCTACAATGCAGCTTCCTGGGAAGTTGCCAGGGTAGTCACGGTTCACATTCATTAGGCTGTGGGCACCAAATGTGTATGGAAAATCTAATTGACTTAACTGAACTCCTAAAGAGGAATGAACACCTCATTTATTGAAGAGCTACTACCAATTAGCATGTGTATTTCACTTGTTCAATAACCCCATGAGTAGAGTATCACAATCCTTGCTTTACTAAAGCGGAAGCCAATTCAAAGAGGTTCAGTGACTTGTCCAAGCTCAGGGAAAACACTAGGAAGTGAATATGGGTCTGACTCCATCTCTGATTTCAGGAGCCCTGCTCTTTCTTCCACACCATGCCCCCTTGCTTTCAGAAAAAAACGCTTGTTGACTGAATGGTTGTATGCACAGTTCAAAGCAGAAACACGCGATGACATCTTTTGAGATACTCTAACAGTGAGAACTTGAAAATGAAGTTAAAAATTAAGCGGCAAAGCCAAACCGAGGCTTTCTGAGAAAGTGGGGCCAAACCTGGTGCTGTCTGACTGCCAGGTGGCTCATTATTTATCCCTGTAAAACCCTGCAAAACTATTTGAAAGGGAAGAAGGGACAGAAAACTCCCTCCTTTTCCAAGTTAGCCTTATAGTCTAGGGCTTAAAATACTGGTTTAATGGTGAAGGTAAGTGCTTTTCTTCTTTATGGGTAGAAGGATAATTACCAGTTTACCAAAGGTCCATTAAGGGGAGGGAACAGTTTTAGGAGAAGTCAGAGAAAAGACATTAACAGCAACATAAGGATCTCCATCTGGTAATATTGCCTAATTCCAAAATGAAGAGACTTTCTGAAAAAGATAACTGATTCAATCAAGACCCTAGGGCAAGGCTTGAGAAGCCACTGGTACCAATGGACACTGTGGACAATGGTCATTTCTCCAAGGACGCTGTGAGTATTAACCGTGATGCTGTGATTAGTTGAACTGGATTTGGCTGTGGATGAAATACTGATCATAACTGACAAGATTTGTGTTTGGGACTGTGGCTAACGAGTCTTTTCAGACTTCTATATGAATTTGAAATGGTCCCTCAGGAAAAGGAGAACATGGCCGGGTGCAGTGGCTCACGCCTGTAATCCCAGCACTTTGGGAGGCTGAGGCGCGCAGATCACTTGGGGTCAGGAGTTTGCCTGGCCAACACAGTGAAACCATGTCTCCACCGAAAATACAAAAATAAGCTGGGCGTAATGGCGCGTGCACCTACGCACGTGCGTAGTGCACGTGCCAGCTATTCAGGAGGCTGAGGCAGGAGAATTGCTTGAACCCAGGAGGTAGAGGTTGCAGTAGTTGAGATCATGCCACTGCACTTCAGCCTAGGTGACAGAGTAAGACTCTGTCTCAAAAAGATAATAATAATAAAAGGAAAGAGAACATGACTAAAGATGAATAAGACTGAAGGCAAGAAAATTGTATGCTTGGAGAGATCACCTAGCTTGTTGCTTTCATTGTACAGCTAAGAAAAGGCACCCAGGGACATTGTGGTCAGCACCAATTTCTCAGAAAGATAGCAGTTGATGAGAGGGTCCTCAGTTTTTCTAACCCTGAAGGAATTGCTTCTTCCTATGTTTTCTGGTGAACTCCCCCCACTCATCTTGTGGATTCCAGGCTAGAAGAATCTACTTTTGAAAAGTAGCATTTAAAACCAATTTAACAACCAATAGAAGGCACTTTTATAGAAATATATTTCATTTGCTGTAGGCCTGTACTTACGGATCTGAGAGGGCCAGACTACCAATATTGTGACTGTTTATTATTATTGCTGTTGCTAGTATCTAGAATATTATACAATCTTTAACACTTTGCAATTTACGAGGCATGTCTCATAGCTTTGTTTTCACTCCAAACTGCCCAGTGAAGTAACATTATCCCAATTCTTCCCATAAAACAGTGCAAGTCCTGAGAGTTTATGAAACTTTACCTAGTTTACTCAATTTGGGAATGGCAGAGCAGAATTCAGTCCTTGAATACCCTCCCAACTGCAGGTTCATGCTCTTTGATCTAGGTGTAACATTTACTCTGAGTAAACTAGGACTCTGGGCTAACAGAGATGATGCAAGACAGGCTGGATATTAGGAGAATCTAAGAGCCATCTAACAACCATTATAATAAAATGATGAGTTCTAGACTTAAAAAAAGGGGAAAACCTGTTTTTTCACTTATGCCTATACCATAATATGTACATTATTGATTTTTTTCTCAAATTCAACCTATACTGTGTCAAGTAATTTTTTTAATATAACATTTTCCTTTAACTTAATTTCAATTCAGTTTTCTGTGTCTACTTACAACTTTGGCACTAGAATTCACAATTTTTTTTTTTTTTTTAGAGGTATAGCTCCTTAAAGGGAAGCGTTCTGACACTGTTACATGTTCTCAATTGTTTGCGAATAGGCTAATAATTATTCCACTGTCTCTAACTACGTATCAACCATGCCAGTGTTCAGGCTCCATAATTTTATTAGCTTCTGTGCTTATTTTGGAAAAATATTTCCCATTACTATGAAAGACCTCAGTTTAGAATGGTTTGGCATGTTAGCCTGATTTCTGCATTTGTCTCATGCAAAGGAAAATAGGAAATGAAGAACTGAAATTACCTATTGATACAAAATCAAAGTAGCATTTGAAACCATAAAACTTAAGTAGGGCTTTTCATCCTTTCTCATTAGACAGCAGCAGAGAATGGGAAGAAAAACTGAAGTGATGGGTTTGTGATACAATTCCAGTAACATAAAGAGCAAGAAGAAGTAGTTTTGTTGTGTTTATGTTTAATATTCAAAGCTTAACTTAAAAGGATTTTTCATCATCAAATTTCCTTCTAGAATAAATGATTAGAACTTGATTTAAAATGTACAAATTCTCCTGTATAATACCTCAAAATGGAGCTATCCCATTGAGTTTTAAGCTTGTGCTTAAAATATTATGAAAATAAAGGGGAAGTTGTATTAACAAGCAGCAGTCTGGGCATTAGGGGATCTGGGGCTGGCTCTGTGCAACATGTGGTTTCAGGCAACTTTTCAAATTTTCTGTACACAAATTTTCTTATCAATAAAATGAACAGTTGGGCCAGAAGATCGCTGAGTCTCTTTCAGCTTTCAGTGTTTCTAAGATTGGAGAAGTTGGTGGGAAAGCTTTAAGTGGAGTGTAAGTAATTGCAGCTGCATGTACAGTTAAAGAGTTGCCTTCAGCCAAGCCATGGGATCTTGCATAAAAAGTGAAATCAAATAGAAAACGGTCCAAACTCTGGGTTTGACCACAGGTGACTTCAGCTAGAATCTGAGTGTAGAGCAATGAGCTGAACTCCTGATATCCAGATGTTAGCAAGACTTGGAGGCTTTCTAAAGCAAAGCAACAACCAGTATCTATCCTGGTGCTGACCTGATCTTACTAGCAATTGGGCCTCCATTTGGGTCCATTGTACAAAACAGTAACAACAACAACAAAAACCCAAACACCCAAAATTCAAAATTTAGATGGAGAGACATTATTCTCAGAATTCTAGAGATACTTGGAAAGCAGAAAACTATACTTGCCATGCTGATGAAGTCCAATTATTGTTCTTTTAAGCACATTTAGCTACTTCTGAATATAAAATGAGTATCTACTAATTATTTACAAAATCACTTGGTAAATATAGAAAATCACAAAGAATGAAGTGACCATCCTGTTTTGTAACCCAGAAATAGTCATCACCGGCACTTGTGTGAATCAGTTTCTATTCCTGTATGTGGACGTGCATAGCACACCCTGCTTTGTACACTAGAGTACTAGCATTTTTCTAATGTAATTCAATATTGTTGAAAACATTTTAAAATAGCTTCCATCACAATAATCTGTCAAATTGACTTGCCAGACTCTCATTATTAAATTAATTTATCTCTAACATTATGTGGTCATGAGTAATACTATAAAGGATATTTTTGGACAAAATTTTTCATCTATGCCTTTCCTTATAATCCTTCAGCCTAAGGTCACAGATTATGAATATCTTTAAAGGTATGGACAAGTCTTTTAAGTTTTGTGTGCAAAAGCAGTGCAAAGCCTTGAATGATAAAATATAGGTTTGATGCATGTGTTTTTTGTTTGTTTTGAGACGGAGTCCTGCTCTGTCCCTCAGGCTGTAGTGCAGTGGCACCATCTTGGCTCACTGCAACCTTTGCCTCTTGGGTTCAAGAAATTATGCTGCGCCCTGGCTCAAGCCTGTAATCCCAGCACTTTGGGAGGCCGAGACGGGCGGATCACGAGGTCAGGAGATCGAGACCATCCTGGCTAACACTGTGAAACCCCGTCTCTAATAAAAAATACAAAAAACTAGCCGGGCGAGGTGGCGGGCGCCTGTAGTCCCAGCTACTCGGGAGGCTGAGGCAGGAGAATGGCGTGAACCCGGGAGGCGGAGCTTGCAGTGAGCTGAGATCTGGCCACTGCACTCCAGCCCGGGCGACAGAGTGAGACTCCGTCTCAAAAAAAAAAAAAAGAAATTATGCTGCCTCAGCCTCCTTAGTAGCTGGGACTACAGGCATGTGCCACCACACCCAGCTAATTTTAGTATTTTTAGTAGAGATGGGGTTTCACCATGTTGGCCAGGCTGGTCTCGAACAACTCACCTCAAGTGATCCACTCACCTCAGTCTCCCAAAGTGCTGGGATTACAGGTGTGAGCCACTGCACTCAACCGATACATGTGCTTTTAAAGTCATAGAAGCTTCAGATGTCTTCAGAGATTTTTAAAAAATTAAAAAGTAAAGTCACAGAAGCTTCAATTTAGGAATGAATGGAAAATTGACGATATTCTTAGGATATGGATTTTTCCTAAAATAAACAAAATGTATGTATCCCCAAACATAGTTTGATTAGTGTACAAATATTAAATTAAACATGCCCATATTTAGAGCCATGAATTCTCTTTGCCTGTCACAATAGCTGGATTTATCCACAATTATAGTAAGAAGTACCTGTTCATTATAATTTTCTAGGTGACATGAAGACTGTCAGTCCAATCAAGTGTCCACATTGTGTGAGAATAAACATTTTAAACCTTTAGTTGTAATACATATTAGTGTTACGTAATGCCATCCTTCATGTTCGAAGGCGCATGGAACATTGTTCTGGTGGTACAGAGGGGAGAGAAACACCATCAGAATGAAAGGAAAGACCGTTCTGGAACCTTACACCTTCGCTCTTGAGCTTAGTTTAATTGTCCTGTCTTATGGTCTGCTACCAGCAATACTACTCCTCACCTTTGCATTCTTCTGTGTGGTTTAATAAAGTACATGCAATTTTTCATTTAATTCTTCCAGCTGCACTCAGAAAGGAGCCTTATCTTCATTGAACAGATGAGGAAATGAATGATTAGAGAATTTAAATGACTAACTCTAGGTCACACAGCTGGAACTTATAGCCAGATTTCTTTTTAACAATCCTGTAACCAAAAGCATACCAGTGGTGCCCTATAAAATGTAAGTTATGGAGCTGTGTTGGGTCAAAAGTTTTACTGATGCTAAGAGGAGGCAACATTAACAAGGGGAAATTATTTCTGTATTATGTTTTGGATTATGTTCTCTCCATAGATAAAAGACTGTTGTAGTAAAAGAGATTCAGGGCACAGGGAAACTCCACCACAAAGCGTGGTACCATTTCCCACAGAAGCTAATGGACGGGAAGCCTGCCACCAGGAAAGGTAAAGCCACTGCTCTTGTTTGCAGGCTATGTTAATAAGCTGAAGCTTATTCCAGCACATTTACACACCCCTGCATCACACTGCCCCTTGGTAAAGATACTCCCAGTGTAACATTGGAGCCAGCTCCAGCCCCAGTCCTATTGCTTTTTCCTTAGACCCACAAAGTCATCTGTCAGAAATTAAGCCAAATAAGCAATACATCCTGCGATCTAGGGAGTGGAATAAGTTTTGGGAAAGTCTTTTTTTTTTTTTCTTTTTCTTTTTCTTTTTTGATGGAGTCTTGCTCTGCCTCCCAGGCTGGAGTGCAGTGGTGTGATCTCAGCTCACTGCAACCTCTGCCTCTTGGGTTCAAGTGATTCTCATGCCTCAGCCTCCTGAGTAGCTTGGACCACAGGCATGCACCACCATGCCCAGCTGAGTTTTTGTTTTTTAGTACAGACAGAGTTTCACCGTGTTAGCCAGGATTGTCTCGATCTCCTGACCTCGTGATCCACCCGCCTCGGCCTCCCAAAGTGCTGGGATTATAGGCATGAGCCACCACGCCTGGCCCAGGAAACTCATTTTAAACCAACCTACGTATGAATTCCTACTATAATATTCTCGCCAAACGGCTGGCTCTTTCTCCTGAGCTTGGAAACCTCCAGTAAAATGGAAATAATTATTTCCCAGACCACCACTCTTATCTGTGAGCTTTTTTGGCCATTAAAAATTGTTTCTTCCATTATATTCTTATCTGTGTCTTCATAGGTTTTCTCTTCCTTTCGCTTTAGTGTTTTCCTTCAAATAAGCAGGAAAAATCCAATCTATCATGCACATGGGAACCCTTTCAATATTGCTCTGTGGTTGTTCCACTTTATGGGGATGCTTTTAAAGAAAAAATTTGTGCTTTCAATACATTGAATATCTTCCAGCACCACATCACCTACAAGCTTTGTAAAAATAGTTCTACACATGAATTTTTTTTTTTTTGAGACTGAGTCTTGTTCTGTCACCCAGGCTGGAGTGCAGTGACATGATCTTGGCTCATTGCGACCTCTGCCTCCTGGGTTCAAGTGATTATCCTTACTCAGCCTCCCGAGTAGCTGGGATTACAGGCATGCACCACCATGCCCGGGTAATTTTTGTATTTTTAGTAGAGATGGGGTTTCACCGTGTTGGCCAGGCTGGTCTCGAACTCCTGACCTCAAGTGATCCTCCTGCCTTAGCCTCCCAAAATGCTGGAACTACAGCACCCCACGCAATTTTTATTTTTTTAAGTTGAGCATATGTGAAGGCAGGGCCTAGTGACACGTAGCAAAAACATTTCCACGTAGACATTACACTAGGGAATTAGTCGAAGTGTTCTTTTAAAGTACTATCTCTCAAATGTGTTAAAAGAGAATCCTTGGATGTGCAATACCTTAATTCAAAGGCAGCTCATTATGTATAAACTCAAGCTTTGTGATAAACAAATGTGCATAACGGATGGGACTATTGACTTACAGCCCAGAGAATTTTACTGATGCTGAGACGGTTGTGTGACTGGCTCTGCCACTGTCATCCCCATTCACTTCGTTTTGGAGCAATATGACATAAATGCCTTACATTTGGGTTTTCTCTATTTATCATCTGCTTCCTAACCCCTTGAAAGATAGCCATATTTGCTTTACTTGGTTATAAGATCCCATATTCAATGTCTTGAAGCCAACCAAATCATTTGACAAAGTGGGTTTGTAGTGCTGGCTATTTTGGTGAAAAAAAGACAATGAGATTTCATGTCATCTAAAGTTCTATCAGATCTAGCTGTGGGAGAAAGGAAAAGAAGGGGGTTTCCGTCAGGATACTCATTGCATACATGTGTGTTGTTCTCTAGGTCCAGATTTCTGTTCATTACGCTATGGGCTGGCTCTTATCATGCACTTCTCAAACTTCACCATGATAACTCAGCGTGTGAGTCTGAGCATTGCAATCATCGCCATGGTGAACACCACTCAGCAGCATGGTCTATCTAATGCCTCCACTGAGGCGCCTGTTGCAGACGCCCTCAATAACTCCAGCATATCCATCAAGGAATTTGATACAAAGGTAAGTATGACAGAAAATAGGGCTCTTTGTTGAGAGGAAAAAACTTTGAAAGGAAGGCATAGATCTTGATTCTGTGGAGTATAGAAGTATACATTTCCAATGACAAACTAAAACTGACTGGAACTATTTTTCTTTGAGACATTGATTACTTCTATAATAAAAATAAGATTTCATTGAGGTTATTATGACTATAAGGTGGGGGAACTGTAGGATTAAATGTGAAAAATTTAAAAATGGAACAGTTTATGTGATGTCTTCAATGAAAAACTAGGTATTACCCGGGCACATTCTTATAGGTAACTCAATCCTATCCAGTTCTCTGCCTGTTTTACTGTTTCTGAGCAATTTTATAACCCTGTAAATTCTATATAACAAATAGAAATGCAAACAATCTTGTCCATAGCTTTGCAAATAAATTTTGCCAAGAGAAAAATCAGTTAAAACTTTTCTCCACTCACCTCCCCGTTGAAATCAGCCAATTTTGCTGTTTGTTTGTTTATTTATTTTTTGAGATAGAGTCTTTCTTTGTCATTCAGGCTGGAGTGCAGTGGCGTGATTTCAGCTCACTGCAGCCTCTGCCTCCCGGGTTCAAGCGATTTTCCTGTCTCAGCCTCCTGAGTAACTGGGACTAAGGGCGCGTGCCACGACTGCTGGCTAATTTTTGTATTTTTAGTAGAGACAGGGTTTCACTAGGCTGGTCTCAAACTCCTGACCTCAGGTGATCCACCCGCCTTGGCCTCCCAAAGTGTTGGGACTGCAGGTGTGAGCCACTGCACCGGGCTCTGCTGTATATTTAAAGTATATTTCAGCATTGCTTCCTGCTTGTGTTTTGCGTGATTCTTTGAGTTTTCCTTTGAACCAGTTATAACATCTTATTTATTCCCTCCATTAATCAATGAGTTAAATAAAATCTTTGTTGTATGCTTATTTTACATTTATATGGAAACCATGAATTTACCCAATTAAAAAATTATCCTTTAAATTATCTTGTACTGTACATTTCCAATGTTATCCCTATAATTCATGATTAATGAATTTATTACATTGGATCCAGCTTATTTACAATGAGTACATAAATTTATTGTCTCCAGTCTTTCCTCCATTATCCCATCTACATATCCACACTGAGTAGATTCACTGTTCAGGAATCTTGGATACCTTCAAGTTGTCAAACATACAGTGTTCACTGGACATGCTGTGTTCCTCCAGAATTTGGACCTACTTCTCAGCACACTCACATCTGCTATCAATGACCCATGGAAAGTTTTTGCTCTGAGCAAGCCAGAGTTCCTGTTAGTTTCTTCCAAATGCTACAAGTTCACTTTTGCTAGTTCTTCCCATGAGATAAATGTTTGCTTTTTGACTTTCTATAAATCATAGTCATTTTTCAAGGGATAGTTCAAATATTGCTTCCTTTCTGGGACTTTTCCGAATTATTCTTTTTCCTCTCAAAGTTGCTGTTTTATTTATATTCATCCTCAAATCCTGATTCTCACATGATTCATATACCTTGTATTATTTATTGGTTTTTTGAGTGGGTAAAATATTTCATATTTTATATCCTTTGGCTCTCTACTTTATAGCATGATGCCAGATATTTAGGGGTCTTATTGCATTTATTTTTTATTTTATTTTAAAATCTATTTTATTTATTTATTTTAAAATCTATTTATTTTTAGGTAAATATTCAGGTAATGTAATGTATATAATTATTTAGGCATTTTAGGTAGTTATTTTAAAATAATTCAAATTATTCATTGAGCTATATCAGAAGAATGTGATCTTATTCATTTGTAATATGTGTTTTAGAAACTCAATTCAGCCAGGGCAGACCATAATTCCCAAACTTGACTTTTCTTTTTAATTAGGTACTGATTTTGGATAAGAGTTCAGTAAAGCTTTGTGTGTGTGTTTTAAAAATTCTTTGATATAAGAGTCAACATGTTACTCAACTTTTACTAGAAGCAAAATAGAGGAAGCACTTTCACAGATGAAATATCTGTCATTGTTTTCTTCTATTTACTTTTTCCTATTATTCATCTATATAATCATTTTCTTTACCTCTTTTCTTCATTTTTTCTGTTTTTCTCTCCTTCTAAGAAAGCAAATTAGGGGTATAATTGGTTGTTTGGGAAGGTAGGAAGAATATACAGAAAAACAAAAATAGATATTTTATAGTAGGGTCTCACCAACCTCAAGCAACTCTGACTATAAAGTAGATTTTCATAATAGGACTTCTTGACAAAGAGTTTTCCTATTTTCCCCCAGGCCTCTGTGTATCAGTGGAGCCCAGAAACTCAGGGTATCATCTTTAGCTCCATCAACTATGGGATAATACTGACTCTGATCCCAAGTGGATATTTAGCAGGGATATTTGGAGCAAAAAAAATGCTTGGTGCTGGTTTGCTGATCTCTTCCCTTCTCACCCTCTTTACACCATTGGCTGCTGACTTCGGAGTGATTTTGGTCATTGTGGTTCGGACAGTCCAGGGCATGGCCCAGGTATCCAGATACTTTCTCATTCTGGGTGGGATCCAGATTCCTGAATTCTACAAAATATCAAAGGTCTTAATGATTTTCATTTCAGGGAATGGCATGGACAGGTCAGTTTACTATTTGGGCAAAGTGGGCTCCTCCACTTGAACGAAGCAAGCTCACCACCATTGCAGGATCAGGTAAGTGTGCACACATGGGTCATAGCTTTGTCATCTGTTCCATCCTACTGTGTCTTATCGTCTACGAATCAAATGGTTTAGGGAAGAGGGAGAAAAAGTACTACTGAAAAATTCAACAATATAAGACAGTTGCATCACAAATAAGAAAGATGCATCTGCGCAGTAAACACATTGAGGCTTAGAAGTAGAAGAAACTACTGTGAACTAGGTTTCAGCTCAGAAAAGCCTTAGTAGTCAGAAAAGCCTTGTAGGAAAAAGTTTAAACCTTTAAGAATTGCATAAATGGAAAAAAGATCAAGTAAACTATATATACACCATCTTAGCAATGATTTTGCAGTGAGAATTAAGGCTACCACAGCTCTAAGTGGTAAGGAGAGAAATGAGGCTAGAAGAGTTTAGAGTTTCTGTATTATTCTAAGCTCTTGACTATTCTATTGTGAGCTAATTAATTCTCACAACAACTCTCTCAGGTAAGTACCATTTTAAATTCTTATTTTACAGAGAAGTGAGTTAAGGAAGGTGGAGATTAAGAAAATTGCCCAAATACAAATAGCCAGCAGGTGGTAGGTCTGAGATTTAAGCCCATGCAAATTTTAGCCCCAGAGCAGACACCCTCAATCACTATACTAGACTGCCTTTCCATGGTATGTGATCCTACTAAGGCCTCTACAACTTTATCATTGCTGTTCTTCCCAGCCCGTCATGCTGAGAGTATATACTCGAAGAGCAGAACTAAGATTCCATCAAGCTTCTCACTCCTAGGTCCACTACACAGCTGCATCCTGCAGACTTTTACCTCAAGTAACCCTCCTGCTTTCTTGCTTCCTTCCATCATAGTTGTCCCCACCTCCTCTATTTGCAAATACTATCTGCTGATCTCTCTCTCTTCTAGACTGGTTTCTTTCAACCTTCTTTCCACCAAAACCAAGTTATCTTGCTAAAGTAAAGATGAGGCATTTTTCCTCACCTGCTTGATAATTTTCAATGTGTTCCTTCATGTTTACAGACTAAAGACTGACCTCTTTATTGCATGGATACAAAAGTTCTCAGCCATCTGGCCCCAACCTTATTCCACTCAACTCCCCGGTGCAAGCATGGCTCTAGTGGCACCGGACATTGGCTGCTGCCCACATAGATCTGCACTGCACTTCCCTCTGGCTCTGTTCGCTTTAGTTTATATGCCTGGAAAGTTCTTTGACCCTGCTCCTTGTGCCAAAATTCTATCTATCCTATTGTGTAGCTTATGTAAAAACTTCCTAAATCTTATAATTATTGTCAATTATTATTATTACTTCCACACACATTGTAGTTTTATTATCATATTTATATTTTACATCTTTTTTTTTTTTTCAAATTACAGGTTGGAACCCATCAGTGAGTCATAAAATCCATTGAGTGGGTTAAAATCATTATTTTAAAAAATGAATAGAATAGAATAGAATAGAATAGAATAGAATAGAAATTGTTGGAGTGCATTGGACATGGTAAAGTTAAATATTGATTCATGAAACCATTGTTTGAGGCATGTGTGTGTGGTTGTGTGTACAAGTGTTTATGTATATTGGTGTGTGTGTTATGTTACCCTGTAAAATGCATTTCTTACGATGGGTCTCTGTGAATTATGTTTCTTGTTTTTTGTTTTTTTTTTTAATGTAGACTCCAAAGTCTACATGGCATTTCACTAGTGACAATCAATTTTATTCACATTTTTCTCTCCAATTGGACCAGAAGCTCTTTGAGGGCAGGGGCTGTATCTTACTGAATTTTGTAAGTCTTTCATTTCCTGCCCCCAGCCTCATATTAGATCATACAAGAATGCAACTGTAATCACAAGAAAATACTAATGGGCTATGATAGCAGAGAGTTGCTGTGACAAACTAAGGGATTTAGATTTGGTCACATTGGTGTTGAGGAGTCATTGAAGAATCAGAGGGTTACTATTATTTATTAATTTTAATTATATCATATTACTTTATTGGGGAAAATCTGTGAACAGAAATAATTACTCTCATTGCCCAATAATTCTAAGTCTGCCACCTCACTGTTGGGACAATGTTTAGAGAGGCCATGAAGTCTCAGCCTTTGCTATTTTCATAAGTGTTTTTCTCCCTCTTCCCTTTAGGGTCAGCATTTGGATCCTTCATCATCCTCTGTGTGGGGGGACTAATCTCACAGGCCTTGGGCTGGCCTTTTATCTTCTACATCTTTGGTGAGTCACTTTCTCTTAAATCCTAATGCCTCCATTTCCTGAGCATCCGTTTTGGCACCTACATCACCCACATTCTTCCTATATGAAAGAAAATGTCCTTTATCAAATGGAAGATGATAACAAATGTCAACGGTTGTTATCATTTTTAATCTAGTCACACAACTTGATTAACACCTTCCTGGTGGTTCTGGGAAGCCATATGCACAGGATAGAGGAGTTGACTATTCACATGGCACTGACTTGTGATGCAGTCTTGTGCTTCCATATTAAGCATCTTCTGCAGAATCTCTACCACCACATCTAAAGTGCCTGTTACATGCAGTTAAGATGTCAAAGATAGTGAAGTACATCTTCAATGTGTCTTCATATTTCATTATAATTATTATTTTTGCCCAAGATGCCGTTCACCTATTCTCTACCAAGTTCATCTTGCAAAGCTCGATTCAAATGTGCCCTTCCCCATGGGCCCTTCCAGGGCTTACTCTATCAGATTCTGGCATTCTCTCATTTATGATATTTCCTCTCTAGGTTATGTTGGTGTGTAATTATTTATTTCTCCTTTTCTTTCCACTAAACTGTGAAATGCTTGAGGCAAGGAATCCATTCCATAATGTTTTCATCATGTGGGTGTCATCATAGTGCCTGATTTTTAGCTTTAAAATAAAAGAATCAATGAATCCAGTAAATAGAGGGAATTTAAAGAAAACTAGTCCTCAGAATCTTTTAACATAGAATGTTCTTCAAATAACAAATTCCAATAATAAGACAATTTTCTACACTTGATTTTGTTGTTATAGCCAAATGGTATCATTAAATATAGTCCTGGCCTGAATGGCTTTCTTATTAGTGGTGTTAATTATTTTGGTTTGTGCATGTTAACCAGGTATTGTACAGAAATATTTCTTTTGGGAATCCATTATGGATGTATGGCTTGAATACAAATAACACTGTCTTTTGTAAGTGCATTGGAAATTTTTTCCTGCCACATGATTTCATGGAAGGTTGTTTCGAGTATGTATGACTGCAATCCTGACTATTCAGATCTTCCACAAGACAATTTATGTATGCATTAAGAAGTTGCTGCTCAAAATACATAACACTATAATCATTGGAGGCTTTAAGGTAGTTAATCAGCTATGCAATGCCATGCTCATGTTATCTCCAGAGGGCTCTGACATTGACAAAAGGTGGCTTTCTATTTGAGACATAGTATCTTAAAAGCTTTAACAGGTTTGTAGAAGGATTGAAAGAAAGAATGGGAACATTTAGGTCCTTACGGTAGAATAAGCATTAATTGACTAGTGTGTAGAAGGGAGAGGCATGCCACTTCAGAGGAAACTCCCTTCCCCTAGTAAACAAATCTACCTAAAAACTAATTTTATACCTTCTTCCCAGGTAGCACTGGCTGTGTCTGCTGTCTCCTATGGTTCACAGTGATTTATGATGACCCCATGCATCACCCGTGCATAAGCGTTAGGGAAAAGGAGCACATCGTGTCCTCACTGGCTCAACAGGTACAGTACATACCTTGTACCTGTGGCCCATGCAGAGGTCTCTAGGGCAAGGTGTGGATCTCCTCTGAGGGGCACCATCTTGGCTGCTCTAATACTCATGCTGATTAGATATTTCTTTTTAGCCCAGTTCTCCTAGACGTGCTGTGCCCATAAAGGCGATGGTCACATGCCTACCACTTTGGGCCATTTTCCTGGGTTTTTTCAGCCATTTCTGGTTGTGCACCATCATCCTAACATACCTACCAACGTACATCAGTACTCTGCTCCATGTTAACATCAGAGATGTGAGTTTACTTCCTATACTTCTATGAAAACGATAATGGTAATAAGGAGAAACAATTCGGTGTTACCTATTATATTCTGGCTTTACATATAACCATTAATTTAACCTTCACAATGACCTTGAGAGAGGCATTGTTATAATTTCCTTTTCACAGATTGGAAACAGGACACTTAGAGGTGAGATAACTTGCCTCAAGTTGCACAATACTAAGTGGTAGAGCTGCTGCAGCATCTGTATTCTTAACCACTATGCTATACTACCACACCAGCTGATTCCAAAGTTTCTTTTAGAAATTAATATTGTTGGGCTGGGCGCAGCGGCTCATGCCTGTAATCCCAGCACCTTGGGAGGTTAAGGCAGACGGATCATGAGGTCAGGAGTTCAAGACCAGCCTGACCAATATGGTGAAACCCCGTCTCTACTAAAAATACAAAAATTAGCCAGGCATGGTGGCAGGCGCCTGTAATTACAGCTACTCAGGAGGCTGAGACAGGAGAATCGCTTGAAGCCGGTAGGTGGAGGTCACAGTGAGCCAAGATCATGCCACTGCACTTCAATCTGGGCAACAAAGTGAGACTCCATCTCAAAAATAAAAAACAACCAAGAAATCAATATTGCTTTTCTCTGGATCCCAGAGTGATGCAGCTTCTGGCCCTCTTATCTGAGACAGTGTTCATCTAGTGTAAAAAATGACGCTAATTTTCCCCCAAACAACCCACAATATCATGGGAGTAAGTTAATGGCTGGTCTGTGTAACTGATAAATTTTGGTGCTAACATATCTCTGTAACTACTCTGTATAAACTCCCTTCCTTCAGAGTGGAGTTCTGTCCTCTCTGCCTTTTATTGCTGCTGCAAGCTGTACAATTCTAGGAGGTCAGCTGGCAGATTTCCTTTTGTCCAGGAATCTTCTCAGATTGATCACTGTGCGAAAGCTCTTCTCATCTTTTGGTAAGGATAAGCGTGTGGGCTCATTTAACCAATTCCTTTTCTGCACATGGTCTCAGAGGGTTCCCTGACAGCATGTCCTCATTGCCCAGGGCTCCTCCTTCCATCAATATGTGCTGTGGTCCTGCCCTTTGTGGCATCCAGTTACGTGATAACCATTATTTTGCTGATACTTATTCCTGGGACCAGTAACCTATGTGACTCAGGGTTTATCATCAACACCTTAGATATCGCACCCAGGTAAGAGCGCTACCTGTTTTTTCCCGTCCTCCAGACCCCTCCAGAGGTGTTAGACCTTAGTGGTCACCATGAAACTCTTTAATGTTACTGACATGCACTAATGGCAGAAAGATAAATAACTACAAATGTTTGTCTATGGCCATTTTTAGAACAAATGTGGCATTTTTAAAACAACAATTTCCAGCCTTGGCCAGTAATCATTTTGATAAAAAGCTTCCCAAGGTTCCCTAACAGAGATTGAACTGTGTATGCTCAGAAAAGGCCCACACATGTGATTTGGAAAAGTTTCCATGGTGTTGTTCATATTAGCTACCATATATATATATACAGTCATAATAAGCCAGCTCCTGTGCCAAGACTTGCCATGTATCAATACATCTAATCCTCACAGTTACATTAGGTAAGTCCTATTGTTATCCCCATTTTATAAGGGAGAAGGCTGAGGCACAAGGTTAAATGGTGTGACTATGGTCACATAAAGGCAGAGCCAAGATTTGGACCCGGGGATTTTGGCTTTGGAGTCTGTGTCCTGCCCGTTGCACAAACTGGCTTCTACACTGAGCTTCCAGGGTAAAGAAACTCGGTTCCCAGAGAGACTGCATTGCTCCCTGGTTATTGACTCAGTAGGTTGGTAATTTCAGGTTTGGCAAATAGACATTGCCCTGAATGTCTTTAGGTGAATGAAAAACTGCATTAAGCAAAATGACTTTGCCATAAGAGCTGAACTGTGTTGAAGTTGAGTTGCTGCAGAAGCTGTAGGTGGCTTTCTATACAAAATCATTTATAAAATCATCTTCCCATAGATATGCAAGTTTCCTCATGGGAATCTCAAGAGGATTTGGGCTCATCGCAGGAATCATCTCTTCCACTGCCACTGGATTCCTCATCAGTCAGGTTGGGCCAGTTTATTGAACATCTTTAAGTGGCAGGTATTGTTTTAGGTGTTGTAGATACACACGGTGCTCACAAGGTCTGGATGGCAACACAATTACTCTATTTACATGAGCCTCTAAATCAGACTCTGATAGGTCAGATTTCCCAGGGAAAGAAAAATATAAGCTTATTTTCTCAAGATGAATAGACATGAGATTGATTAAAATGAGCTGTTCTGGTGCAGAAGACAGCATGTATGACTTCCTAGAGTACATGAGCATGAAACAATTCTTAGTTATGAATAGAATGAATTACACATGTCAAGGAATAGCAAGAGATGAAAACGGGGGCATAAGAAGATCATGAAGAATATGTTCAGACTAATTCCAATTTTTAAAAAATCACAAAAAGGAAACAAAGTATCCCAAAGCCTGTTTAAAGACAATTTAATGGCTGAAAAGAGATTAGCTGTGAGACATTGCAAGGAGGCTTTCTCAGTGTTTGGAAATGCAGGCTCATGAGGAAGACGAAAAGACAGACCCAGGCAGGGATGGAAGAACTGACGAGAACCAACTTACAAAGAGAAGTTTTATTTTTACTGTATTTCTATGTGATCAAGTTGCCAGGTTAATATTTGACTAAACTGCTGGGAATCCACTGTGACTATAATGCTGGAAATTACTTAGTAGGGCTTTCTGAGGAGAGTCACACAGAAGACCAAATAGAACTTGTGTTGAATTGAGATGGTTTGTAGTGATAGACGTCAACAGCCAAAACCAAACCAAACCAAACCAAACCAAATCAAAACAAAACAAAAAAACAGAGAAGACACAAACACGATGCCATGGTGTCATTTTAGGCATAATTTTAAATCAGTAATATTATACATTGAAATCCAAATTTTCAGAAAAACATTAGTGTATTTTATTTTTATTTAAAGAAATAACCATCTCAACTCAGAACCCGATGTGCATTTTGGCCATTTTGTTTCCAATAGTTTCATAAACTTTCTTAAGTAGCTACTGCACATTGTTCATTATATTCCTTGTGATCAACATTGCAATACACAACTTGGAGGGCTTCTAGAACTGGTGTAGAAGGAGCTTGTGAGATCGATCATTTTTCTGTGTTTTTTACCTCTAGGATTTTGAGTCTGGTTGGAGGAATGTCTTTTTCCTGTCTGCTGCAGTCAACATGTTTGGCCTGGTCTTTTACGTCACATTTGGGCAAGCAGAACTTCAAGACTGGGCCAAAGAGAGGACCCTCACCCGCCTCTGAGGACATAAAGTTACAAACTTAATTGCAGTACTGAGCATGAACTTTTTAAACATTTTTTACTTATCTTCATATTCTTGACCATAGACTCAGCAGTTCTTAACTCTGGCTGTGTGTTAGTCTTCCCTGGGGTGCCTTTATAAGATACTGATGCCTGGGACTCACTCCAGAGATTCTGAATGAATTGGTCTGGGGTGGAACCCAGATACCACTAATTTTTAGATACTCCTTAGAGGTTTCTAGCATGTACCTGGGGTTGACAACAGCTGGACAAACTTGAAAATTCCTGTGGCCTTTGAATTTTCCTCATTGGAAAGTACTAAATAAATAAAAATTCATGTGAAAATGATCACTGATAAATATCTTCATGGTGGGGCAGATTATTGGATACAGAGAAGATCTGCTCGGAATTGTAACCATATGTTACAGAACTCAGCACCCATCAGAACTGTAAAGCTATAATCCCCAGAATTAAAGTTTTTATTATTTTTTATACATTGTAAAACATGGATGTTTATTTATGTGGTTAAATTCTATTAAAATTTACATGCTAAAATAAAATAGACCATTTTCAAATTATTTAGCTTCAGATATTTCCATCAGATTAAGCAGATATTTATCCTAGCCCAATTGCAAGAGATTAATGATGAGAAAACGATCAAGAAAAGATTAAATAAATGAGGTTAACTTAGAAATCAAGGACAGAGAAGATAGAATTGGAAAGCTTGTATTGTAAGAAGAATGGATGTAAAGGAAGGCAATGTAGATACTTCCAGAAGGGATAGCAATATAGTTTAGACCATATGATGAAAATTGGAGGGAGATGACAGAGACACTTTAAAGTGAAACGACAATTTATATGGGGGAGAAAAATATTGAAGATATAACAAGATGAGAAAAGGCATAGAAATGTATCGCATACAAGGCATAGAAATGTATCACATACAAGAGAAGTTCTTTCTGAGGGTAGAAAAAGATAATTTAACCTTCTTCATATTTTTCTTACTTTCCCAAGATACTCAGGTAGGCAGCATCAACTCTAACAGGAGATAATTTGGCTCCTAACACTTAAAACATGTCCTTTGGGTTGTCTCCTCACACAGAGCTGATTCTGGTTTTGCCACATGTCTAGAGAGGAGGTTCTCACCATATTTTAAATCCTATTTAAAAACTGCTAGGACAAGAACCTTGGGCTAATTCAGCAGATGAAGAGAATCTCCTAATGCAAATCAACGTGTATTTTTGAGCAGGTTTTTCAGAAAAACAGTGTCAGGCCCTGAGAATGATACTAAGATGAGAACATTGATTTTGCCTTCATGGTATTGACAATATAAAGAGAAAGGGGGGTTTTCAGAAAGCTAAAAGAAGAAGTACAAGAAAAAAGAAAGACAGAGTATAATAGGTAGTCAAATTATGTACAGAAAAAAAGACCAAAGAAGGGTAGGGGCAGACAGCCCAACTAAAAAATGGGCCAACGACTTGAACAGGGACTTCGTAAAAGAGAAAATGCAAGTGGCTCCTTAACATATAAAAAGATGTTCAACTTCATTAGTCATTACAGAAATGAAAATCAAAACTGCAATGAAATGCCACTATAAAATCAACATAATGGATAAAATAAAAGACGATGGAAGACAAAATGTTGCCAAGCGTGTGGAGCAACTGGAACTTTCATACGCTATGAATGTGAACTTTGGAAAGCTGCTCAGCAATATTTCCTAAAGTTAAATGTACAATTCCAGTGACTCAGACGTTTTACTTAGAAATGCACATATACATCCGTAAAACATGCACAACAATGTTCATAGGAGCACTATCTGTAATAGCCCAAACAGGAAGTTGTCTGTTAAGAGAAGAATGAGTAAATAAACCATGGTCTACTTATATAGCAATGAGAATTAACAGACCCCGATACATAATAGACGAATGAGTCTCATAAACATGATATTGATTGAAGGAAGACAAAAGGTACATTCGTTTAAAGGTTTATAAAATAGTTTTTAAAAACAGCTACAACCAATCTGTCCTGTTAAAAATCAGTGAGTGATTTCCCTTGGGCAAGGACGGAGGTGGTGGCTGGATGGATGGTACTTAAGAAGTGCTCCTGGGGTACTAGAAATATTTTGTTTCTTGACTTGGAGGTGTGTTTACTTGGTGAATATTGTACATTTATGATTTGTGCACTTTTATATATGTAGAAAATAAAACAGAAAGCAAATTCAAAGTATCATCCTTTTGAGAGCTTCTGCTCTGTTTGACTTCGTTTTGACCTATGGAGCAGTTGGGAAGGGGTCTTGGTCCTCTGCTTTTTTTTTTTTTTTTTTTTTTTTTTTTGAGACAGAGTCTTGCTCTGTTGCCCATGCTGGAGTGCAGTGGCTCAATCTTGGCTCACTGCAAGCTTCGCCTCCCAGGTTCACGCCATTCTCCTGCCTCAGTATCCCAAGTAGCTGCAACTACAGGCACACGCCGCCACTCCCGGCTAATTTTTTGTATTTTTTAGTAGAGACTGGGTTTCACCGTGTTAGCCAGGATGGTCTCGATCTCCTGACCTACTGATCCGCCTGCCTCGGCCTCCCAAAGTGCTGGGATTACAGGCGTAAGCCACCGCGTCCAGCCCCTGGTCCTCTGCTTTCATGTTCTTCTTGGTCGTCTTCCTCCTCCTCTTTTCTTGGAACTTCCAGTATCAGAGCAGGAAGGAAGGCAATGGGATAATTGATGCTGTCAGCTTTTGGATCAAACTGCAAGTTTTCAAACAGCAAAATTAATGAGCTCAGGCTTCGAAGAAACCATGACCCTCAAAGCATCAGTTGTTTCCAATTGCATCAGTTGCCACGGGTGGTAAGAACAATGATGACTCAGCATGCCTAGGTATTCCCAGTAGGTTCTCTGACTGATTCCTGACAGATGACTTTGGTGTGTCAGACTTTCAGGGTATTCTTTCCTCATGTGATGGTTTGAGGAATAGTTACCATTCACATTCCTAATGGCTTCAGAATAGATGCAATTGTGAACTGCTAGGAAACATTTCTAACTCATCTCCCCTCCCCATCCCTAAAGGATTGTTTCTAACATTAATAGTCATGAAAATTAATTCACTTTTCTCAAATAGCTTATTGTCGTCTATCTAATGATGAGATGATCTGCTTTTTCTCCTTGACTGTTAAATATTGTGAATTATATTAATATATTTCTTTTTTTGTTTGTTTGTTTGTTTGTTTGTTTTTTTGAGACGGAGTCTCGCTGTGTCACCCAGGCTGGAGTGCTGTGGCCGGATCTCAGCTCACTGCAAGCTCCGCCTCCCGGGTTCACGCCGTTCTCCTGCCTCAGCCTCCCGGGTAGCTGGGACTACAGGCGCCGCCACCTCGCCTGGCTAGTTTTTTGTAGTTTTTAGTAGAGACGAGGTTCCACCGTGTTAACCAGGATGGTCTCGATCTGCTGACCTCGTGATCCGCCCGTCTCAGCCTCCCAAAGTGCTGGGATTACAGGCTTGAGCCACCGCGCCCGGCAATATATTTCTTAATGTTGAGCTTTTCCTTGAATATTCTTTTGATGTACAACAGAATTTGATTCACTAATAGTTTATTTAGGACTTTGGCTGATGTACTGATGATATATGAGATTGGCTCTGTATGCACACATGTATTTTGTGTATCTTTTTTGTGTCTGGATATGCAGCTTATGCTGATTTCAAAAACAAGAAAGGAGAACTTTCCTTTTTCCTCATTACTCTGAAAAAGATTGACTAGAATGAAATTTTTATAATTGCTATTGTTATTTGAAAGCTTGAAAGTATTGGCTTGTAAAAATTATACAGGCTGAAAGCCATTTTGAGGAGACTTCTTTGATAACTTTCTTAATTTCCTTCAGTTATTGGTCTTTTAAGGTGTTCTGTGTTTTTCTTTGATCAATTTTGACCATTTATGTTGTCTTGGAGGATCATTTATTTTACACACTATTTAAAGTATATTTGCAAAATTTTCAACTGTTTTATCAGACTATCTTTTTAATAATATATTCATTTTATCTATATCTGAGGTTTTAGCTTCTTTGTACTTCTGATCCAATTGCATGTGTGCTTTCTTTCTCCTTCATTAGACTACTTAGTCATTTACTAATTTTAAGAATAGCTTGTCTTTTATTTATTTATTTATTTGTTTGTTTGTTCATTTAATTTATTTATTTTTGAGACAGAGTCTTGCTCTGTCACCCAGGCTGGAGTGCAGTGACTTGATCTCGGCTCACTGCAACCTCTGCCTCCCGGATTCAAGTGATTCTCCTGCCTCAGACTCCCGAGTAGCTGGGATTACAGTCATGTACCACCATGACTGGCTAATTTTTGTATTTTTAGTAGAGACGGGGTTTCACCATGTTGGCCAGGCTGGTCTCAAACACCTGACCTCAGATGATCCACCTGCCTTCACCGGATCTCAGCTCACTGCAAGCTCCACCTCCCTGGTTTATGCCATTCTCCTGCCTCAGCCTCCCGAGTAGCTGGGACTACAGGCGCCCGCCACCACGCCCGGCTAGTTTTTTTGTATTTTTTTAGTAGAGATGGGGGTTTCACCATGTTAACCAGGATGGTCTCGATCTCCTGACCTCATGATCCGCCCATCTCGGCCTCTCAAAGTGCTGGGATTACAGGTTTGAGCCACCGCTCCCGGCCGTCTTTTAATTTTATAATATATTAGCTTTATCTTTTATCAAGCTTATATCCGATTTCCCTTTGCTTTACTTCATATAAATTTTGTTTTGGATACTTAGTTTATTTATTTTTCATTCATTTGTATTTAATTATGAAACAGGTTAAGGTTTAGAGGAAAATTTCTCCTCTAAGTCCACTTTTGTGGGCAGATTACATTTTGCTGTGTCGCGCTCCCAAATTCATTGTTCTTTTAATGCTTTATTTCTCAAGTTACTAACCTGTATAGTAAAAAAGCGGCTGTTGACTCTCAGCTTTTTTTTTGTAAATACAGGGATCTTGCTGTGTCGTTCAGATTGGTCTGAAACTCCTGGCTTCAAGGGATCCTCCTGCCTTGGCCTCTCAAAATGCTGGGATGACAGACATGAGCCACCATGCCCAGCCATGTCTCTCTCCTTACATTTAATAAGAAAACAGACACACTGAGGCATCCTGTCACCTCACTCTTGGTTTCATTACTGTTCTCTGGAAATTTTGCTCTGACGTTTTGCAGTTAATGTATTAATTTTGCACTGAGTAGTTTCCATACAAGAATTATAGCGTTTGCATTCTATTGGGTATTATACTTGTCACTGTTATTTGAACATAATTTGAGGACTGAAACCAAGGTGAGGCAAGTGAAGTGCCCAGGGAGCAATATTTAAGGAGGCATCCTTTTTCAGGATCATGAAGAATAGAATTAGCACATGAGAGTGAGTGCCTCCTTAATTTTGAGTACTGGACACTTCTTGCTCACTTAGCGTAGCCCTGGACAATGAAGTGTATTTTGTTTTGTTTTTTTCATGTCCATCCTTTATCCTTCTTCATCTCAAAACATTTCAATGGAGTATTTTTTGGAGCAGTACTTGGATGAGACTCTGAGTCCCAGAATAGCAAAGAATTTCTTTTTTCTTTTTTTTTTTTTCGAGACGGAGTCTCGCTCTGTCGCCCAGGCTGGAGTGCAGTGGCCGGATCTCAGCTCACTGCAAGCTCCGCCTCCCGGGTTCCCGCCATTCTCCTGCCTCAGCCTCCCAAGTAGCTGGGACTACAGGCGCCCGCCAACGCGCCCGGCTAGTTTTTTGTATTTTTTTAGTAGAGACGGGGTTTCACCGTATTAGCCAGGATGGTCTCGATCTCCTGACCTCGTGATCCGCCCGTCTCGGCCTCCCAAAGTGCTGGGATTACAGGCTTGAGCCACCGCGCCCGGCCAAGAATTTCTTTCTTAGTACTCTACATGATAACTGTGGCGCCTTAATACATTGTAATATTAACTTAGCTGGCAACAGAAATTTTGTTTTGCAATTTATCTTATTCAGAACAATATTGACTTCCTGCTAGTCTCTTCTGATGTCCAATATGAGGAAGTCTAGTTGGTCAGCTAATTTTTGTAGGAGAGCCATGTTTAGGCTAGGTGCTATAGGATTCTCTTTACCCTGGAATTTCTTCACCAAGATGTCCCAAGGTGTTAATCATTTTCCGTTGCTTTTTGGCTGGTGGTCTTAGAGTTTCCTTCAATTTTGTTTTATTTAGTGATTGTCCTCGATTTATTGTGTTTTCTTTACTAAGACTCTGTCATCTATTTATCTGTATGGTAAAATTTTGTTGCCCATCTTTCTAGTTTCTGCTGACTTTCATTTTTGGATCTTTTGCTTTTCTTTCTCCGTGGACTTTTTGGTGGTAGAGGCAGGCAAACACTTTCCAAAGTCTTTCTCAATTTCCATCAATTTCAACTTATTTCCTAAAATTGCCTGATAATGTGCCTATGTCCACAATATCCCTCCTTCCACTTTAGAAAAGAAAGGCATCCACACTTTATTTTGGTGCAATGCCTGAAGTGTGAACACTTTCTGGTTGTCAACAAAGGGGTACTTCCAAATATTGGTTTGGGGATAACCTGCTAATGATTAACACATTTACCTTGGCTCTTGGTTTGCCTGTTCCCTCTTCTTTTGTCTGCTGTGTGTCTTTTTTTTTTTTTTTTATCACTGAGAATATTCAGAGTATTGTATGTTTTATTAGAGAGGACGGGCCAGAGTGGGAATGTTCTGAATTCAGAATAACTGAAGCAGTACAGAATAGGAACTGGTTCTTTCAAATGAAGCTGGCATATTTTCCCAGAGAACCAAGTTTCAATATATATTTAAAAAACTTGATATGAACTATACAATAAAGTGATTAAAACTTTTATTAAAATAAACTTATGCCATGAAATACTCTATTTATAGTCAATCTTCATCTTATTTCATCTTATAACATGTTTAATGTTTCCTTTTATTTACAAAACAATTTATTTTTTGATGAAAAGTTTTAGAAATCAAGTTAATAATATTCAAAGGAATGCCTAAAGTTTTCAAAACTGTTTTACATATTGTACAGTCAAAATAATCTGAAGACCATTTCTCTATCCAAATTGTTCATTTTTAAGCAGTATCCCTTCTAATATTTACTATTTAAAAATCCTTAAAAATTTGCCTTAGCACAGGAGAATTTCTTGAACCCAGGAGATGGAGGTTGCAGTGAGCCGACACAGTGCCACTGCCCTCCAGTCTTGGCGACAGAGTGAGACTCTGTCTCAAAAAAAAAAAAAAAAACGAAAACAAACAAACAAAAATTTTGCCTTAGCATTATTTGTTCATTAAATACTTGCTTTAATACTACTAGTTTCCCTTTCCTCTCAGCCCATTGTCATATTTTGATTTTTATCACTTGCTTTGTAGAATATATGAGGTTTCTTTTTTTTTTTTTGAGACGGAGTCTCCCTCTGTTGCCCAGGCTGGAGTGCAATGGCGCGATCTCGGCTCAGTGCAACCTCTGTCTCCTGGGTTCAAGCAATTCTTGTGCCTCAGCCTTCCAAGTAGCTGGGATTACAGGCACCCGCTAACACGCCCAGCTAATTTTTGTATTTCTGGTAGAGGCGGGGTTTCACCATACTGGCCAGGCTGGTCTTGAACTCCTGACCTCAAGTGGTCCACCCTCCTTGGCCTCCCAAAGTGCTGTGATTACAGGCGTGAGCCACCTGCCCAGCCAGAATATATGTTTCTTTTGAGTCCTTTAACAAAATCATAAGAATTTTGGGAATTCACCATTACTTTATTGAGAAAATCTCTTTGAAAAGATGCCAATAATTTATAGCCAATTATATTGATTTCTCTTTTTCATATTGAGAATTGTTTTTTAAAAAGTTTGTATGTGTGAAGATTTTTGCACTGTAGTTAAAGAAACCACCTGTGTGTTGGTTAAACCATAAGTACATTTATTCAAAGAAATTGAGGTGGGGTTACTCGGAGGATCAAAGGAAAATCTGAAGAAACAGGCAGCCTCAAAAGGTCTTAGCTGTAGTAACTTGCTTCATTGTTTAAATAAATAGGTTTGAACTTGTATTTTCCCTCTATTCAATATTTAAGGTCTCAGAAGATAATAGAATTGGTGAAATTTAAGTAAAGTGCTCACTCTTTTGCTTTAACAGATCCTAGAGAGCTGGTAGGCAGAGCCTCAGCAGACCCTTTTAGCTTCCAAAGGGAGTTCAGAACACTGTGATTCACAACCACAATACATCACACATATTGAGAAAAGATAGTTCCACCAAATAAAGTTGAAATGCTGACAAGAAGGGGCAAGAAATCTTGGAAATAGGTTTATATAAAATTTACTGTTTCCTTTTTTATTATTATGGAAAAGGGTCAGTTCTACTTAAGCCAGACTTTGCCAAAATAAAGCGAGAATCATTTCTTTTGGGGACTCCTCTTTGTAGCTCCAAGTGCCACTAACAATTCTTAGGACCTGAGCTATAAGCCGGGTGATTTCTCTTAATACGATCAATGACTTCATTTAAATGACTCTAATGTGCAGAGGAAACGGGGCCCATCAGCATTCCCTGCAGGGGACTGCCATGGCTTTTATCAACTTGAACAGCTAGCTTTCAAATGTTTTGAAACCACTTTCAGGGTGGTCATGTAGTTGCTTTTTAGAAATCAGAAGATGTTCCTGCCTCTTTTAATATGTGACTCCTCAGATTCAGAAAGTGCTCGCTACTCTTAAGAGTGAATTAGCCTCAGTGATCCAGCACTATGAACCCATATCTAACCCTATCCCCTGGAGGAACTATCAGAGAAATTGGTACCATGGACATAAGAGGAAGGCATAGTGAAGCAGAGAGGCCCGCATTATGAAAATCAGTGGACAGCAACATTATTTACAACTTTGTAATCACCCAGGAGCTTGAAAATCGAAGCCAGTCTGGTACCATGAGCTCTAATTTTTGTTGGAGTTCTTGGAACTGACTCTGAGGGATGACTGTTTAGCCATTTTGGAGTGTGGCGTACGTGGCTGCTGGCATACAGAGGTTGCCCTCTCTTAGGAACATAGAAAGGAACTAAACTGTGTCAAATAGGTTCCAAATGGTGGCCTAGAATACTGTTTACAACGAAGGTACAATGAAATTGAGGAAGTCTTTTCCTCTTTTGCAGATACCATCATTATTCACATATTTCTTCAAAGTTAATTATTTGCATTGGGTAATTTTTAACAGAAACGTAATAATTGCTTCTCAAATTTAGTCTTTAGTCTTAAAGTTGATGCTCTCCATATCCTTCCAAAAACAGATATGTTGTTTTTATTATATCCTGGCCTTCAGATGGGATTATTCTGTTTTGTTTGTTAATATATACTTTGAGCCACTTCTTTGTGGCTCTGGGTGAGATGTTATAGGTACAATGACAAGTGATAACTGTGTTGTCCCTGTCACAAAAGTGGATAGCCTAAGTTGGGACTTTTACCTACACTCCAAATATATATATCACACAACTGCCATATGCCAGGCACCACTCTAGGTGATAGGGATATAGCAGTAAACACACAAATGCAACCCCTGCCCATGTGAAAGAGAATAAGACAATAAATAAGTAAAGTTCATGTTGTATGGAGGTGGTGAATGCTAAAAGGAAAAAATTAAGCAGGCAAGGGGGCTCATTGAAAAGATGACATTTGGGTAAAGGCCCATGTATATATGTTCTATTGGTTTTATTTCTCTGGAGAGCCCTGACTAATACACAATGACTTTGAGAAGTTATTGACTTTTAATTTATCATACTATTCAGAGTGCTGAGAGTCTTCGTAGTGTGTATTCAGTATGTTAAGATAGCTCGTGGATGAATAATAAATAGGAGAAAATTTATCCAAACTTAAGCCTTGTTTTGGTTAAAAGAGCTCCTCTTACAAGGTAGAAGGTTATTATTTGGCATTTAAACCCAAATGAAGGCTCATAAGACTAATTAATTAAAAGTTTTTAAGTCACAACTGGGCACAAAATAAATGGAATTGCCATACTCACCAAGTGTGCATGAGTGGTGTGCATGGGAGACAGCACGAGGCTAATCCCACTCATCTTGCAGGTTGCTCCATTTTTCTCCTAAAATCAATAAGACAAAAGCTGGTCAGATTATCAAGAGCCCTAGTTAAACACAACAGTAGCATTTGGAAGGGGTTGCTCTCAGCAGGCAGTGCCTGACCACACCAGGAGATGAACAGGCTCTGTATCTGAAGCCATCATGCCTAGTTATGGTCCCCTGCTGTTCATGATGCCTGGAAGGGAGGCCCCCTCTACCCTAGAAAGCTGAGTGGGTTCTACTGTCTGCTTTACTGCTAAAAACCCTCTTGTTTGGATCTGGACTTTACCTCTATCTGATTTTTTTTTTTCTATTATATGATTTGGCACTGAGTCTGTCACTGCTGCTAACTCAGCAGTTCTAGGGTCATTGCCCCACTGCCTCACGGAAAGAATTTCATAATTTCCGGTATCCTCTCTCCTTCATTATACTTTTATTTCAGCATTGTTATTTTTCCTGTTGGGTGTTGCAGCTCTCTCTCTCCTTCCCATATCTTGTTGGTTTTCTACTAACTCCTCCTTCTCCTCTTATTTTTTTTGGATGGAGTCTCACTCTGTCACCCAGGCTGGAGTACAGTGGCACAATCTCAGCTCACTGCAACCCCTGCCTCCCGGGTTCAAGCTATTCTCCTGCCTCAGCCTCCCAAGTAGCTGGGACTACAGGTGCTCACCACCATCCCCTGCTAATTTTTGTATTTTTAGTATTGCTGTAATCAATCCACATGTCCAGAAGCACCTAGAAACTCTAATTCTTTGTAGGTATCAAACCCTAGGACTCTTTCCCCTAGTCACAATATGTAATCCCTGATTTCCAAACACAGTCTTTTCATATACATTTTCCACTGTACATACTTTCTGACCTGGAAAACTCTTATACAAACACGCTCTCCCCTAGGAAGCCTTTATAAATGTTCACAGGAAGAATCAGTCACCCAATAGTGTCCTTGTCACATCTTAAGTTCTACACTTTTATTTGTTCTATGTGAATGTAATCTCCCAGAGGGTGTAATCATCTTTTCTTTTTTTTTTTTTTTTTTGAGATGGAGTCTTGCTCTGTTGCCCAGGCTAGAGTGCAGCGGCACGATCTTGGCTCACAGCAACCTCTGCCTCCTGGGTTCAAGCGATTCTCCTGCCTCAGTCTCCTGAGTAGCTGGGATTACAGACGTGTGTCACCACACCCAGCTAATTTTTGTATTTTTAGCAGAGATAGAGTTTCACCATGTTGGTCAGCCTGGCCTCAAACTCCCAAACTCAGGTGATGCACCCGCCTCAGCCGCCCAAAGTGCTGGGATTACAGGCGTGAGCCACCATGCCCAGACCCATCTTTTTCTTTTAGTTTAGTTCTTAACAAATAGTCTGACACAAAGTGGATATAACGATATTTTGAATGATGAATAACTAAGTGAATATTTCCAGATTCCCTGGTGCTCTCAAAGTGTTATGTTACAAAAGAAAAACAAGTCTAAAATACCTACCTCAAATTTTATCTTTACTGTGATTTCAAACCAAATAAAAAACAAGTGGAGTAAAAACTGACATGGGAAATAGTTGAAGAATTTTGGTGTGTTAATATGATAATATTAGGTAATTTTTCCTGTTTCTCCAAATTTATTTTATATAGCAATAAAAAGAAACAAGTATATGTATAGTAATTTAATTAAAAGGAAGTAGTCTACCATCCCTTCTGTTAAAAAGAAAAAAGTATTTTAAAAAATTGTCTCTGGAAGGATGCACAGGGAACATTACTCTGGTTTCTTCCAAGAGGGAAATGAGGAACTAGAGAGCATGGCTAAGTGGGGTTTTGCTTTTGTTTTTGTTTGTCTATCTGTTAGCTTTTTATTATTTTCTTTTGTAGGTTTGAATTTCAAACCACATAAATCTGTTACATGCTCATAAGTTTAAAATAAAACTTTTGACTGGGTGCAGTGACTTATACTTGTAATCCCAACACTTTGGGAAGCTGAGGTGGGAGCATACTTGAGGCCAGGAGTTTGAGATCAGCCTGGGCAACATAGTGAGATCCTGCCTCTGTAGAAATAAACAAATAAAAATTAGCCAGATATGGTGGTGCATGCTTGTACTCCTAGCTACTTGGGAGACGGAGGCAGGAGGATCCCCTTGAGTCCAGGATTTTGAGGCTGCAGTGAGCTATAATCACCCCACTGCACTATAGCCTGGGCAATAAGGTGAGAACTTGTCTCAAAAAAAAAAAAAAAAGTAAACAAATAAATAAATATGAAGAAAACTTTTGTTTCAAAATATGTAATATTTATCACTAAACAATTCTGAATTGTAGAGCTAAAAAGTACTTAAAAGATAGTTAATAACTATTGTCTTATTTAAAAGAATTTTTATCAAAGTATAATTTGTATCCAGAAAATTATCCATATCAGCAAGCTAAAGTTTCTCAAAATGACATATCCATATAATTAGCTCCTAGATAATTAGCAGGTAACCTCTACTCAGGTTGAGTATTCTAATCTAAAACTTGGAAATTCAAAATGCTCCAAAATCTGCAACTTTTTGAATGCTAACATGATTCTCAAAGGAATGCTCATGGAGTATTTCAGATTTTGGATTTTTGGATTTGAGATACTCAGTATAATGCAACATTCCAAATCTGAAAAAATCTGAAATACTTCTGGTTCCAAGCATTTTGGATAAGGGATACCTAACCTGTGTTAGCTAATAAGACCCTTCACGATCTCTTTGAGACCTCAGCTCCTTCAAGGTAACCTCTATCCTAACTTCTAATAGCATGAACTTTTCTGTTTTAGAATAATTTGAATTTTCAGGAAAGTTGCAAAGATAGTACAAAGACAGTACAGGAGAGTTCTCGTATATCTTTCACCTAGCTTTAATAATGTAAAATTGTTAGGATTTTACATTATTATGATACATTTGTCAAATATAAGAAACTCACACTGATACATGAAACTCTTTTAACCAAACAATAGGCTTTATGTGGATTTCACCACTTTTTCTACTGATGTTTTCTTTCTGTTCCAGAGTCCAATCTGGAATACCACACTGCATTTACTTGTCATATCTCTCTAGTCTTTTTTGGTCTGTGACAATGTCTCAATCTTTTCTTACTTTTCATGACCTTTCTTGGAACGTTTGCATTATACTTTTATGTCCTGAAGATCATTTGCTTTTTTTTTTTCATAATTACACTGGAGTTATAGATTTTTTGAAATAATACCACAAGGGCAAAGGGCACTTCTTTTCACATCATTTTAGCGAGTACATGCTATCCACATGACATCACTGATATTAACCTTCATCACTTGGTTTAGGTCATGTTTCACGTTTCTCTATTGCAAAGTGATTTTTTTTCCTTACTTTATTTAGCCCATCCTGAACTTATCAATTTTGTTTTCTTCCATGAATAATACTTTTGTTATTATAGCTCAAACTTCATTGCCAAATTTTAGATCACATAAATTTTCTTCTATATTTTATCCTAAAATCTTGACAATTTGATATATTATATCTAGCCCTTTGATTTATTTTTAGTTACTTTTGTACAAGGTGTGAGAGGTGTCTCCAGGTTCATGTATTAACACAGTGTGGTGTTCCAGTACTACCTGTTGCTAAGACTATCTTTTCTCCATTGATTCCCTTTGTCTTGGTTGACAATATTTTTGTTGGTTTATTTCTAGACTGTATATCTCATTCCACTAATTTGTGTCTATCTTTTTGACAATACTATACTGTGTTGATTACAGTAAACTTTGAAATAGTTCATTTTATGTGTCAAATTTGACTGAGTCAGGGGAAAACCCTGCTGTCTGGTTGAACATTATTTCTGGCTGTGTTTGTGAGGGTGTTTCTGGATGAGATTAGCCTTTGAATAGGTGATCCTAGTAAAGTTAACTGCCTTTCCCAATGTGGATGGCATTATGCCACCTGATATTCAGGGTCTGAATTGAAGAAAAAGCAGAGGAAGGGGGAATTGGGGCCTTTTTTTCTGCCTCACTGCTTGAGCTGGGACATCTCATTTGGTCTCCTGCCCTTGAACTGGGATTGACATAATCAGTTCCTCTGGTTCTCAGGCCTTCAGATTCAGACTGAATCATACCACCAGCTTTCCTGGGTCTCCAGCTTGCAGATGACAGATAACGGGATTCCCCACCTCCATAAATGCATGAACCAATTCAGTCTATGTCCTTGAGAACTGCCCCACTGCAGATTAAGGCTTTTTTCCACTAGGTGAAATAAAGAAGCTTGTTAGGCAGATTTCCCTTTATCCAGTGCCCTCTCCTCTAAGTTACAACACACTGGCTACACCTAAGTGCAGGGGTGGGGATGGGGTTATAGTCCTGTTGTTTGCTGAGAAGAGAACTGTATTGGGAAAGCTCTAGAAGTGTTTGATACATACATAAACGAGGCATGGTTTTTGCACATAATTTCACATTACATTTTTCCCAGAAAAAAAGGAATGTATGGGCATCATATAATTGTACTAGCTGGAGTCATTCTTCCTGATTATCAAAGGTAAACAGAGTTACCCCTATACCAGGAAGTCAGGGAGAAGTACTTTTGGAACACAAGGAATTCTCTGGGAGTCTTTACTACTCTCAAGCCCAGTGAAAAAGTTAATGAAAAACTATAGTACCTTCATATAAGCAGGATCACTAATTACCAGGCTCATTTAGGAATTTGCCTTACCAAGTAAAACATAAGAGCAGCTGAGCTGCTGACTGAAGGCAAATGGAGCATGGAATAAGAGTAGTAAAGAATGCTATAAATACTGTAATGTATCCATTGACAAAAGGAGCTATAAAGCCTTTAGGTATTTTCACACTTGCTCTGTTGTGTAAATGTGTGTGTGTGTGTCTGTGTGTGTCTGTGTATGTGTGTGATTGTTTATTTTTTTCCTTCTTTCCCACTAAGATGTATTAATACTGGTTAACACTATAAGTTAAGCTTATAGGATAGGATATCAAAAAATGATTGTGACTCAGCTGAAAAGAACATTACTCAGAGATCTCAGAGATGGATACAGTAAATTTCAGATGTTTGTATTCTACTTGAGAGCTACAGACAATAAAAAACTAAAAGCATATATACTTTGTCAGATACTGATAAGTGCTATGGAAAAAAAATAAAGAAGGAAACGGGGATAGGGTGGGATTAGGTATGGTAGCAGTTCTAACCTTGGTGCTAAAATCTATCAGTATTTTGTTCAGCGATCCACTGTCTTCTACCTGGCCATATCCTCCTGGGAAAGGTGGGCCCCATTACTAGCTTCATGGGGTGAATTCTGACTCATCCACACCAGTCATGTGGTCCCTTCTCCTGTAGCTGATTACCTTAGGCACCACCTGAGACTAGGCCAAGTTTTGGCAAATGAGACATGAGGGGGAGTTTTCTGGAAAGGCATTCCTTGGTCTCCAAGAGAAACACCCTGTTTCTTCCTGCTTTAACTTGTGTCTGCATGGACACCTGAAACTGTGACCAGCATGAGGGTAAAGCCTGCTGTAAAGGAGAGCAGAGGCAAGAAGACTGAGGGCAGTGGAGCCAGAGCTGTGATCACCCTGCACTGGAACCTTTCTGCCTTTGATGTCCTGTTTGGGGAGATAAGAAATTTATATAGTGTTTAAATTTGTTGAGTCAGGGTTTTCTGTACCTGTAGTCCAAAACATGCTGAATTATTCAAAAAGTTTAAAAAACTATTGCTCGACATTTCCCCCCAAGTTTTTCTGAGGAAAGAGAGTGCTTGGTAGGCAGGATAACCCTGGAAAGTGGCCATGGGGCTGAGGCGGGTTTTGGAGAAATGCAGACACTGTTGTCTGATGTGAGTTTTACCTGATGAGGGATCAGGATCTTCTTTCATATAATTTGAGAAAGCAGATGTTGGCTCCTTTAGATTTGTTGGCTGACATTTAGCATTCAAAACTGTCTCATGATTCATAGAAGTGTTGTAAGATATTATGCAGATTTTAGCACAGCATTTGACCATTCAATCAGATTTTTCTAAAGACTTTTTTAGGTAAAAACAGAATCTATATCTCTAATTTATGTCTTAAGAATGAACCCCAGCTAGGCGCGGTGGCTCATGCCTGTAATGCCAGCACTTTGGGAGGCTAAGGCAGGTGGATCACGAGGTCAGGAGTTCGAGGCCAGCCTGGCCAACATGGTGAAACCCCATCTCTACTAAAAATAGAAAAAATAGCTGGGCATGCTGGTGGGCACCTGTAATCCCAGTTGCTAGGGAGACTGAGGCAGGAGAATTGTTTGAACCTGGGAGGTGGGGGTTGCAGTGAGCCAAGACTGCACAACTGCACAGCAGCCTGGGTGACAGAGAGAGACAATGTCTTAAAAAAAAAAAACCAACCCCTTTCTGTCTTCCTCTCTGAATGGTTGAGTCTGAAATCCAGTGGATTTGGCCAAGCAAAGTAGATGTCTGTGTATATATGGGGGAGGGATGTTTAGTGACACTTGCCTGGAGTAGAGTGAAGAAACCTAAGCAAAGTGAGAGAGAGGCAACAGTGGAGGCCCAGTGAGAGTATTGCAGCTTGAATAGGGTGAAGAAGCTGTCTTCAAAGGGGGACAAGAGGACAGCCCTGTGTTAATGTTGGAGTCTGACTGGAGTGAAGAGATTATCCATGTGACAGATAGGCCCATAGCACAGGCATTGGCACTTAAGCAGGGTGAGGAGAGCATCCACATAGAGGTGGTAACTACAAGATGATGGTCATACACAATCAAGATTGGTCCAATAATTAATATAACAAGGATTATTAGAGTTGCCCAGAAAGGTTGTCAATAGACTGTGGCCATCAATTATTAAATAGCGTAGAAGTATCTCAGGGAGGGAAGGCAAAAACTCAGGACTCTACTACATACAGAAACCTGTCCTTAATATCCTACAGAGAACAATGATAGGCCAAGAAATATTTTATTGCCCATTGAGTTTACAGTCTCCGATCCCCAAATTGTTTCTGAGTGGAGTTAGTTGGATTATAAGAAGACCTCCTTATTCATAGGCCTGAGTTGGCCTAGAGAGGGAGCAGAATTGGTTTAATGATTCCACTCCAGACTTTCCTGGAATTTTTCAGTTCTTCCTGTTCTCCATGCCCTGTTATCACAGTTGCCTGACTGGAAAAATAACAAGTGGCAAGAAAGATGCCTTGCCTTTATCCTTGAAGTCCAGACTTACTTCTCAAGTCACTGAGCTTCTGTTAGTGCAGATATTGCAATGACGCTTCCACGTGTATGTGGTCAGGACATTTAATGGATCAGCTGCTCAGAGCACTCCTCCAAAGTGGCACTTCCCTTTTTCCAAATTTGGCGCCTGAGGTAAACACCTCCCCAGAGGTATTCATAAGAATGTTGAAGTTGTAGGGGTGATGCTCCTTCAGAGGCTGTCAAAGAGAAGCTTGGAGGCATATTACATTTTGGATTCCAGTTCCTACATAACTATAAAATAAATTCTGCATCCTTAGATTAAATCAACATAATTGAAATCAAGCGTGGTTCAGATCAAACAGTAAGCTTATGAGTTTGCTAAACCATTACTTGCAAATGCAGGAAATGAACAAGACATGCAGACTATGTATTCCAGTTGGTTGTTGGTTTGATAAGCAATTCACAGGCAGTAGATCAACAGGCAGGAAAATATAGTATTTAATATGACTACAACACTTATTATGGAAACTTAGATGGCTCTTCGAAAATCTTCTTTTCCAACTAAAATTACTGATATTCATATTATTGAAAAATGACAATCTCTGTGCCATCTGAGATTTATTGATTCAGCATTTCTAAAAATAGTTCTTACAATAAAATATGAGTACTTAGCTTGACACTTAGCCATTGACACTGTGCGGATAGCCTATTTAAATGTGTGCTTTCAGAACGCTGCTAAACACCTTGCTTTCAACACCTCATTTACTTTCAGCACCTCATTCCTCACCCATGACCCCACCTGCTCTCATTTCTGCAGGAAAAAAACAACAGAAATTAGAGCAGTTGGGGTCATGAGTGAGGAAATCACTCACTTCTAATGATCATTTTGTTGCTAGGGGTTAAAAATGCCTCTACTATTGCCCTAGAGATTTCCTCCAAATCACTGACACTTACTCTACAAGCTTTGAGCCTGGTGCTTTAGATATTTTATCAATAGATAGTGTGAATATATCAAGACTGCCACTAGACAAAGGAAGTTCTAAAACACTATCAGTTTTGTCCATGGATTTCAACAATCCATGGGCAAAAATGTGATACAATACATGAGTTAGAATCAATTAAATATTGGTATTTTAGGACATCCTCTTAAGTGCATCCCAGAATTTCACACAAATTGTACTACAGGAGACAAACATGCCTGTTCACATATAATTCAAAGGAACAAATAAAAAAAAAAACCTTTGAGACATTTTTGTGATTTAGACTGTGTATTATCTTTCCAGTCATATCAAACTAAAGTTCTTGAAGCTGAATTTCTCAGAGAACAGGTGTAAGTCATTGATGAGAAAAGCATATTATTAATATTATTTCTGTATTCTTTGACCACAGAATAAGTTGAGGAAGATGATTGAATAAAGTAAGTAGAAGTGGGCCTATAGACAAGTCAGTTTTGTAAGAACAAAAGGAAAATAAGATTCAAATCTAAAGAATCGGTAGAGAAACTAGTATACATATTTATTAAATCAATGCATGTAAGAGAAGCAAAGACATTAAATGAGCAATCATTTGATAATGTGAGCTTTTTAAAAGACTAAATGAAAGAAATACCACCTTTTTCTGAGAAGAAGAAATCACAAGTGTGTTAAATGTGAGATTATTAACATAAATAAAATGTATAAAATATGTGCAGCAGAGAAAGTTTTTAGAAACTTTTCTGACAATATTACCCAATAAGAAATATAGTATGATTGTGCAACTCAGGACATACAGAAACACAAACACATATAAATAAAATGGAATATTTACAAAACAGTTACCTTTATTTCAGAGTGAAATACACTCTGAAATTTTTAATTTTATTGAATAAGGCCTTAGTTTATCTTATTACATATCTCATTTTAAAAAAATACTGTTCATATCAATTCAAATTGATTTCACTAGTGAGTCATAATTAGTGCTTCGGAAAACTCTGGTTTTATAGTCATAGCTAGTCAGAGCCCTCCAAATTACCAAAGGTTCCTACAAGCTTGGCTAATGGGAGAGCTCTGCCTCTATCAGCTGGGACGATATGTTCAAGAATTAAGGAAGTGACCAGAGCTGAGCCAATAAGAGTCCTTCATGAGACTCTCTGATCTGGAGGCTGAACCCAAATACCTCTTCTTTTCTTACAGTAAAGATATAAGGTTGAGACTCCAGACTGCCAGGTAAAGGGCTTTTCTCTCTCAGAAAAGATTAACTGAAGGAAGGTGATGGGCAAGAAAACAGCAGAAATTAGAGCAGTTGAGGTCATGCGTGAGGAAAGAGTAGAGAAAGAAAATAAAAGAAAGGAGAGAGAATGAGAGGGAGAAAAAGAAGGGAAACGAAGGGAGATGGAAGGAAAGGGGGAGGAAGAGAATGGGATTAAAATCTTGAATTCCAGACCATGAGATCTCTGGAGCTGTTCTTGCTGCATCCATTGTTCTTTCTGTCCAGTGAGCTCCCTTACCCAGTTGCTTTCTTTCCTGAAGTTGGTTCAGTGTGGCTTTCTGCCTGAGGCATCATATATGCCTGACATATGTAAGCCACAACTTTAACTTGATACAATGAAAACCCCAATCCCAGTGTGATAGCCAATAAAATAAACCTGACCCTTCATCCTGACCCATCATCGCTCTTCACTTTATGAAGAAGTTAACCTTGTTCTTAATCTTAGTTTGTCATCAGAAAATATATGAAGAATAAGGACTAGGTAAAGAGAAAGCTTGAAATCCAGTAAAAGAATGGATTTTTTCTCTTTGTCCAAAGAACAAAAACAATTAAAAACAAGCTTATGGTTGCTTTACTTTGAATGATGGTGTTCCTTTCAAAATTCACGTTAAACTTAATCCTTATGGTGGTGGTATTGAGAAGTGGGACCTTTTGGGAAATGATTAGGTAATAAGGGCTCCACCCACATAAATAGGATTAGGTGTCCTTACAAAAGTGTTTGAGGGAGTGAGTTTGGCCCTCTTGCCCTTCCATGTAAGGACACAGTGTTTTTCCCCTTTGGAGAATACAGCAACAAAGCACTATCTTGGAAGCAGAGACCTGGCCTTCACCAGACACCAGTCTTGCCAGCACCTTGATCTTGGACTTCAGCCTCCAGAACTGTGATAAATAAATTTCTTTTTTTCATAAATTATACAGTCTGTGATATTTCATTATAGCAGCATGAAATGATCTAAGACAATGGTTAAAGATAGGCATGGCTAGTATTACTGAAGAGGAGATGGCGGCATATCAAAGCATTACTGACTTCATCTTCATAGGCCCACTTCTATACTTACTTTTGCTGCTATGAATCTATTTGAGGGCAGTAAGATGGGTGCTTTCCCTTCAAGTCTTTTTTATTATTATTTTATAATTTTTCCAGAATTGGTCATGACTGCTACTTCCAAGGTCATCCTACACAATAGAAATAGAAGTAATTGACTATTATATTTTCTATCCTGAATTACATTCAGCTACATTGTCAAGTCAAAACCAACTCTTATTACATAATGTCCATCGTGTATCAGCCTACTTTAAAAAATGTCATGCCAACAACTCAAGAGAATTAAACATATTTTTTCTAGTTACATGTACCCATCTAATGTCCTTCTTCATTTGACATTAAAATTAAAATTTCCAAGATGCACAAAAGGCCATAGCTGCAGTGGCAGATAAACTAAAAAACACATGTTTATTGGGACTGGGAGACAAGATAGGTTTTCTCTGTTAGCCCATGTTGAGAGTGCGTAAATACCAGTTTATACTTGCTTTGTTTTAGGATTCAAATGTACAATATGTACATGACCTGGAAAGCCATGAAACGAACATAAAAATAGTTAGTTTGGTGATACTTAGCAGAATCAAACAGAAATCATCTCAAAGGTGTTAATCGCTAAATTCCTAACCATTAGAGTTCCCTCAAACAAATTTCCACTTACTATGTTCTCACCATCAGAAATTACAAAGCATATGTGGAAACAATCTACCATGAGTTAAGGAAATTCAAATAGCCATCCTCAAATTTTCAGATAAATGAACATAAGAAGAAATAATGGAAATGATGACCATAATAGCAAAAAGAGTGAATAACAAGAGACCAAACAGTTATGTATAAGAAATGTAGAGAAACCAGATATTACCGTCATTGAAGAAAAGCAAAACCTTAACATGTGAGTTAAGTAGTAAATTAGAATAGCTGAACTTGTGAACTGGAAATACTGGTTTAGACAGCTCAAAAGTAAGACAGTGATAAAATGATGACATCAAGGATCGAAGCTCGCTCTACTTTTTGAGTCCACCAATGATTCGTACACAGATATTTTCTTCCCTTCTCTTGAGGATTATATTTCCTTTCTTCATTAACATCAAAATTGTTCACGTGGTTTAACTTGACTACTGTAATTTGAGCCAACATGATGTGTCATTTCCAGTCAAAAACTTTCTCAATGCTCTCTCTTTTCTGTCATGAAACTTATTATGTTCTAGATGGAAGCTGTCCTATCAACACAGTGCTATTGTGAAGATGATGTGGAACAGAGCAACAGCTGTCCATTGCATATGTAGAATGAAGGAGGTTCATTTAAACTACTGAGATTTGGGGGATTATTTGCTACTGCAGCATAACCTACCCTGTTCTGACTGATTAAAAAAAATTAGTACTAGAAGTCAAATGCTACCATAAGAGAAACAAACAAATGAACAAACAAAAGTCCAAATGTGTGTAGTGTTGGCTTCAGGACTTACCAGGAGGCAAAGGAAAACACATTTTAGAGGTTAGAAGCATAATTTTGAAATACATTAAACTTTTGCCTAAAGCAACTTGGCAAGCTGATAATATATCTAATGAGCTTCTTGCTTTGGGTGAAGTGGTTGAGATATTGAATGTTAGTAGTGTGTCTTTGTTACTATTGGTTGCATTTGACAATGTTCTCCAAAAATATATGAGGCCCCAAAATAATTGGCCCGTTTCAGAATATCTAGAGTTTTAGGTTTGAAAGAAAAAAACTTCATCTCCCAGTTGAGAAATGACTTAAGAAACAAAAAACTTGTTAAAAGTCATTCTCATAAGAAGAACTAAAGTCAAAACAATGAGGGAACCATGTTCAACCATGTTCATGTTTGTTGTTCAAATCTCTGAATTAAGATAGTGTCTAGTAAATACTTTTGGTTCAACAAAATGGCTCAGAAAAATGAGACAAAGAACATGGATTTCTCATGGGAATCTGATAGGCTTGAAGTGCCCAAAATTAAGTTGAGAGAAAGATTTGAAGAGAGAAGAGCACATCTTCAAATTAATTGGGAGGGGAGGGGTGGCAAGTAAAGTTAGCATGCAAAGTTGGTTGTAAGCAAGGCAATGAAACGAGCCTTGAGAGTTGTACAAATTAACCTGGACTAAAGGAGACCGTAACTTCAGGACTCAAAAATATATTGGTATACCCTGGCATACCAATTTTTACATTTTATTTATTTTAATTTTTTTTGGCAGAAGATGGACTGTGAAAGATGCTCAGTTCCTAAGGAGGGGCATATCCAATGTCCTCTTCAAATGTGGCCAAAAGGAATAATGGAAAAGAAAATATTTCCCAGAAGGTGGAGCCAAAGGCCATGGAAAACGAGCTGTTCTGAGGGTGTAGAACTACGGACTAAGCAAGGAATTAATCTGTACACCTCCAGTGTAGAAAAACTTTGCAATATCTGCCCTGAATGATTTCATAATTTCCTCCAACAAGTGAGTATTGTCTGTTTCCTAATTTTTTTTTTTTTTTTTTTTTTGAGATGGAGTCTCGCTCTGTCGCCCGGGCTGGAGTGCAGTGGCCGGATCTCAGCTCACTGCAAGCTCCGCCTCCCGGGTTTACGCCATTCTCCTGCCTCAGCCTCCGGAGTAGCTGGCACTACAGGCGCCCGCCACCTCGCCCGGCTAGATTTTTGTATTTTTTTAGTAGAGACGGGGTTTCACCGTGTTAGCCAAGATGGTCTCGATCTCCTGACCTCGTGATCCGCCCGTCTCGGCCTCCCAAAGTGCTGGGATTACAGGCTTGAGCCACCGCGCCCGGCCTGTTTCCTACTTTTGTAGCTATCCTATTCCTGTTCCACTGTTGTACATGCGGTTGTGCGGTAGAGTAGAGGTGGGGCAGACTTGTCATTGTATTGGTTTCAGAACAAAAGGACCCCAATCCAGACTTATGCAGAGATTATCATGAGATCCTGCACTTCAATGCTGATGCTGTGAGTGGATAGGACTTTCGGGTTTTCTTTCTTGGAGTGGGAGAGGGGCACCCATTGAATATATTTTGTGTTTGGAAAGGAGCATGAACTGAATATTTGTGATCAGAAGTTTGGATTGTGATGAATTGTACTTTTAATTACAAATATCTCTGCCCTTCCTTTTGGGATGGTGATACTTTCCTATGCAACTGGCATCAGGCATATCTATATGACTTACTTTGGCCAATAAAATGTGAACATAATAAATAATTGTTAATAATAAATTATTAACACAACCAATAAATTATTAAAAAATAATAGTTAACACATTAACTAGAACTAACTAGAACTCTAATTTTAAAAACCAAGGTAGCTCTGAAACTCTCTTTGTGAAACACTGTTAGTCCGTTAAACATCCTTCCTTTATAAATTACCCAGTCTCAAGTATGTGTTTATTAGCATCATGAGAACAGACTAATACAGGGGCCTTCACTAAATCATGTGGTGAACTGAGACCATTTTTGGCCACATAGTAGGTTTTTTGAAACACAAACATACAAACATGTGCTATCCGTCATTAGGAAAAATCAGAAACAAAATAGATCTACTTTTTAATATTTAAGGTAGAAAGGAGAAAAGTTTTACTAAGTCAATTATATAGGATCCTGAACAATTCACAAAGAGGTAATACAAAAAGATATCCATCAGAAATATGAATACATTAAGAGGTAGCTATTAACAGAAAATGTTGATGGCTGTGAACAGAGCCTTTGTCTTATGCTCTTTGAATCCTCAACAGCAGCTTATTTGGATAGAGTTGGTAATGGCCTTGATGTCCTCAGATATAGCATGCCGAGTCAGTTCCCTGGGTAGGAGCAGGTGCACAGATCATTAGCTCTCTCTGGAGGCAATAGTGCAGTATCTGTTACAATGAGCCTAGAGGGAGTCTTGTCCTACTGTGTGCTTAACAATATCCTTGATAAAATAGTTCTCAATACATGTTGCTTTGGATGAAACGCCCATGTTGGAGCACACTTGTTTCAAGACCTTGTTAAAGTAGATGGAGTAGTTCTCTGTAGGGCATCTCTCATGCTAATCTTCTGAGTTTTGGCAAAAGTTTCTTAGAGTTGTTGTTGGAGATAGCAAACAAATGTTCTTAAAGTCATTTATGGTGATAGCAAACTACTTAAAGGAAGAGCCAGGCATAGTAGATTCAGCCTCCCACTGCTTCGAGATAAAAAGACTGTCAGATGGTACCAAGTAGGAACTATTTGTAGTTGCCATATTCAAAGAAAGCATAGGGACAACCCAATCTCTGATTGGACGAAAAATAAATAATGCATGTAAATGAGATAATCAAATTCCACTCTGATTTTATAGCATTCATATTTGGCATGAACCACTCAGAAAGCAACACCAGACAGCCTAGTACCCAAATGTGGCCTGTACCAAGAGTACTTTGAAAAGATTCTTCCTACAGCACCTAAATTTTGTAGGTTTCAGCTTCAACTACTTGAGAGAAACTAACCTCCTTAACCTAAGTCTATAAGAAATGACACTGGTCAAGTTTGGGTCATAAATCCAGCCACCTACAATCAACTGCTGTCAGAAGCTGCCTTTTTGAGTCAACCCTAGCTTGAGCAGGAATTACCTGACCTGGAAAAGAAGAGTGATCCTGGAAAACATATCACTTAGATTGAGGGACCAATGTCTCCAGGACTGATTCAAAATCTTAGTAAATTGGAAAAATTATTTTAAAAATTATGGAGAAGGAGTTGGACTAGCAAATTAGGAAACAGATTAAACCAAGATACCATAAGAGGTTGAGAACATTATGAAGATAATACTTAAACTTCAGAGCACGAAATTATATTTAAAGACTTCAATGAAAAAGCTAAGCAACAGAGGCTGTCACTTCATAAGTGGTACATTAGAGCATATGCACAAAGTACTCTATAATCTTGAAAACAAACCACTAAAGAAAACAAACCACATAAGAAGACATGTTAAAGCTGAGAGAAATTTGAAATTTCTCCCCCACCCCCTGCTGTGTTAATGTACTAGTGGATTGGGTGATTCACAATCCATGAATTATTAACACAACCAAAAAATTATTAGCAAGAACACATTAACTAGAACTCTAATTTTAAAAACCAAGGTAGTTCTGAAACTGTCTTTGGTATATGATGTTGAAGTCTGATAAAAGGAACTCACTGGCAGCTAGTGTACTTGGTGTTAGCCAATAGTGTACTTGGCCAGCTTCCCAGGCAGCAAGAAGCATTTGGCCTTTTGAACTGCCTGGAGGTAATGGTCAATCATCTGTTACAATGGGTCAGGTGGGAGGCCTTACCAGTGATCCACTCAAAGATGCCATTGCAAAAGGAATTTATGATTCACATGGCCTTGGATCAGATGTCAGTGTATCTGTTTCAACATCTTACAAGATTACTAGATTATTCACTTGGATTCTCCCAGCAACTGAACTTCTATTTCTCTCGTCTTTCTTGATCTTAACCCTGGTATCTTGTTGGAAAATATTCTGATGCAACGGAGCTTCCAAGTTTGCTATAAGGAGGCAGGCCATCTATGGAACAGAAAATCTCACAGGCTGAATAAAGATGATAGATATGCATGGTTGGTTAAACAAATTTAAAATCTGCTGCAAGAAGCAAGGGAAAAAGATAGTGTAATTTTACATACTTAGAATAGGGAGCAAGCAAGATGGGAGGACCATAGTGCTGACTCTGGGAGTACAGAATGTGCAAACATCCTGTCTTTCTCTGCCACATTAACTTTCCCAGCTAATGGTGTGATTACAAGGACTACCACCGAGATTCCAACAAGGGAGCCCACAGACAGAAAGTACTATAGGAGAGGATAATGACACATACTTGCTCTGTGAGAAAGACATGCTAAACAGCTATGGGTTTTATTTATTTCTTTTTTTAAATTGACAGATAAATCTTATGTATATTTATAGTGTACAACATGATGTTTTGATATATGTACACAGTGTAGAACAGCTAAATCAAGATAATTATCCATTACCTCACATATGTATCTTTTTGTGGTGAGAACATTTAAAATCTACTCTCATAGCAATTTTCAAGTATACAATCATCGTATTAATTACAGTCACCATGTCTTACAATAGAGCTCCTGAACCAAACTTATTCCTCCTGTCTAATTAAAATTTTATATGCTTTGACCAACATTTCCCCAACCCATAACGTTTGGTAATCTCTGTTCTCCTCTCTGCTTCTATAAGTTTGATACACTTAGATTCCATATACAAGTGAGATTATGTAGTGTTTGCATTTTTGTGCCTACTTTTTTTTTTGCTTACCCTAATGTTCCTTAGGTTCACCCATGTTTTCACCAATAGCATGACTTCCTTGTTGTTAAAGGCTGAATAGTAGTGTGTTTCTTGAACAGAGAACACATGGTGGCAGAAGGGGTGTCCTCAGTAGGTGGCTGAATCAAGGCCTTGAAAATACTGGGTGCTTGTATAACCTTCGGTGTACCCTGGATATTTAGTGTTAGCTGTATATTTAGTGTATCGTAAGTATCTTGTGCCCAGGTGTCTTGTTTATTTCAGGCCTCATGAATATAGGTACCTCTTTGTCCTCCCATTTCTTAACCTATGTATGATATACTTATTAATTTCCATGAATACATAACATATGACTTTCATACATTCACATCCAATTCATTTACTTGCCCTCTATAGAAGAAATAAATATTCTCAAATTATACAAAAAAATGCATATTATACATGGCTTTCTTGGAGCCCTTTCTAGAAATTGTAGAACACTTCAAAACTTTAGGCATATCAAAATCTGTTTCTAGCTTCCTCGAAAAGAGAAAAAGTGTCTACAGGTTATAAGGAAAATCCTGTAGATACTTGTATTCAAAGAAAGTCTGGAAAAAGTCTGATTGCATACAAAATAGCGGAAAAAGGCATGTAAAAGTATCTGCAGTTCTGCTTTGCTTAAATGAGGCACCTTCCAGAGAAGTTAGCCATTAAGGGGTGTGTGTGTGTGTGTGTGTGTGTGTAAGGGATATAGTCGTTTTGGTTTGGCATTAGAGGGCACTCCTTCGCAGGGGACACCTGGTTGTGGGAAGCAGGGCGGCGAGGCTCGCGCTGAAGTCCCAGACTAAGTCTTCCCTGGCCGAGGCTCCAGCGCCGTCTGCTCCGGAAGGTAAACTGCCGAGCGGGTCGGGGCCAGAGCGCTGGAGTACCTGACCACCAAGATCCTGGGGCTGGCTGGCAACCCAGCCCGCGACAACAAGAATACCTGCATCATCCTGCGCCAGTTGCATCTGGCCATTCGCAACGACGAGGAGCTTAACAAGCTGCTGGGCAAAGTCACCATCTCGCAGGGACGTGTCCTGCCCAACATCCAGGGCGTGCTGCTGCCCCAGAAGACCAAGAGCCACCACAAGGCCAAGGGCAAGTAATGTCTCCAGATAATAAAGCTCAGCAAAGTAGATGACCTACTTTTCGAGGGGAAAGAAAAAGTAAAACCAAAAGCCAGCCACGAGTCCAAGTAAAAGTATAGGCAGATAATGCCCAAAAGTATTTCAATAAAGTCTCTCCATTCTTTCATTCATTACCTTCATACTCTTGATACTCTCCACTTTGTTTTCTTTACCAACATTATGTCACACTGGTTTCCTGAAAGCTGAGTTTAGCACTGGATTTCCATGCAAGCTGTATTAGGTTGGTGCAAAAGTAATTGCCATTAAAAGTAATGGCAAAAACCACGATTACTTTTGCACCAACCTAATAATTTTGTGAAAGACATTTTTATGTGGTATCCAGAAAAGCACTTATAAAGCAGTTTTGTTCATGTGGGCTGTTTTATTTGCCATCAAGTTATAATGAATTTGTCAACTGATGATTAATTTCTTCAAGCCTAAGGATTTTAATATAGGGAGGTACGTATGTGCCAGTTGGTTTAAGGTTTCACTCTGTGGGCTGTCAACTTCCCCAAGAGGTCTCATTCCTGGGAGGTCAGCTAGGCTGATGTAAAAGAGGGTTACAGGCCAAAGGAGGCTCCTGCAATGCCCTCTATCAGCCACATTTTTGCCAAAGCTGGACTCTGCAGAGTCCAGATCTGGAGAGTTCAGTAAGGTCTGTAACCTGTAGTTTTATGGAGGGTACCCTAGGCTTCATTTCTAGATAAGCCTGTGTCCAAAGCATTGGTTTAGATTGATTTCCTTTTGCCTGATACTAACTCTAAGGGTAACAAAATCCTGTCTCTGGAATGGTGTTGCATCCGCTAGGAATGAACATTTGGCACAATGTGATGGTTAGATGGTTTCATAAATAGCTGTACATATGGCAGATTTTAGTCTAAAATTTACTTTTATTAAACCTAACTATAGATCACCTTAAGCTTCTTTGATGGCTACCATTGTCTAACAACTAGAAGCTTACGTCAGTTCCCAGACTGGACTGTGGAATACAGTTTGACCTAGAGTAAAGAAAGAAGCATGCATACAAAACACAACCTTTGACTTTGGAGTCCAGAGGAGAAATAGATGTATCTGCCCAATAAACCCACAGGGTAATGAAAAGCGAAGCAATTACATGGTTGAACAATTGTTTTCTAGGCCGTCCTTTTTGAAAGGCCAAGCAAAAGCATTTATGTCTCAGAAGCAGAGGCGTTATTAATAGAAATAAAATACATAAAACGTGCAGTAAAGAGAGAATTTTAACCCTTTTGGAGTATGACTGACCTAGAGTAAAAAATATATGTTTTTAAAATGTGCTGCAATACTAATATATAGGCTTAATATGTAAACATATGTGTTGCAGAATCAAAAGTTTCACAAAAAATCCTGACTGTTATTAAGTGGGATGCACTCTGATCTGTTCCATTCTATTCTAGCCTCATCCATTTTGTTTGAAAAACCATGCTGGCTAAATTGATAAGAGGTGCTAAATTGATAAGAGTAATGACTGTAGGCTGAAAAACATTTGGATGATGGGAGTGACCAATCAGACAACTTGGCACTGCACCCACAAGGCTGCAGCAATTGGTTCAAATGGTAATAAAGTACTCTGGGCTGGGCCAGTAAGAGCCTTTCCTAGGTTTTGAACACAATTGCTTTCTCTTCTCTTTTATGGATGGGATGAATGAGACTCCAAAACTGCCAACAGACTTGTCTGTTGCCTCTTGGAGAAGATTTAAGAGAAGGGAGAAAGTGCAAAAGAACAGCTGAAATAAGAGTTCGAAAGGTCTTCATTTATTTTGGGGCAGTGGTCCCTGGAACTGTGCTTGTTCCAGCTGCTCACTCTTATCTTCTGTGACCTACCTCAGTCTCCATGTTTTCTTTTTCTCTTTCTTTCTCTTCCAAAGCCATTTCAGTTGGACTTCTATCACTTATAAGCACAGGTGTCTGACAAATAGAAGCCAAAACTGAGTACAATAAAAACTAAACCTTGCAATTCAAAGGCCAATAAATAGGTTTGGCCCTTAATCCTGTCTTGTAACAACATTGAATGATCTTGCTCCTCATTCTGATTTAGCACCAAGAGAAAAATAAGAGTCTGAGTGGGAGAGGGAGGAATCAAAAGGAACTGAGCCAAATTAAGAGCTTTTGGTATAAATGTTGGAAGCTGAGAAAAGCCATGTCAAGCCACAGCAAACTCCCCTTCATAAAGGGGCAGAGGGAAAAAATAAAATAAAATAAAAAAGAAGAGAATAAGAGAGAAATTACCTTTTTCATTTTTCTCCAAGTTAATATTTGCAATCAAGCTACACTTTTAAGTGACTGACGTGGTTACTAGGGGCTAAGAAACAAAAATGTTTCAGATGAGAACATGGAGTCCCCAGATTCAAAATGCCAGCACCTCACACACCCATCCTGGCAGTACAACCAACATTCACCCTCATCTGCTAAGACAAGTTCTCGGAATCATAAAGTTCATTAACCTGCACTTCAGTAGTAAATAACATTTAAGTTTTGGAAATGTATTCTTCTATTTGGCAATTCAACACCATCACTTGTAACAAAAACCAATAGCCAAGTACAACTCAACAACCTCAAGACAGAGCATCAAAGTTAACAGAAAAACTGGAACCCCTCTCCAAACTAGAAGAATGTTAGTATAAATATTTAACATAAATAAATGAATAATATCAGAAATATATGCTGACATACTTAAAAAATTAGATGTGTGAAAAAGAAGGTTTTCTTAGAAATGACAAATATCCTTAGAATTAGGGAAGAAGGAAAGAAATAAGAAAGGGAGGGAAGAAGGAAGGAAAGAATGAGAAAAAAATGAAGTAGGGAAGAAGGAAGGAAAGGAGAGAAGAAGGGAAGGAAGGTAGGCAGGTGATCTCAGGAATTTGGAAGAAAATTGATACAGCTCAAATTCACAGTAATGCCAAGATACAAAAGGAAGAATAATGAGAGGGAAATTTTATAGGAAACTGATGTTTAAAGTTGGTTTCAATATTTACCTAACAGACAGAATAGTCTGGAGGGTAAGAAAATGGACACAACAGCCAGACTTTCTGGGTGGTTGGATTCCTGACTCCATAGCTTATTAGTAAGTTACTTAACCTCTCTGTAAACTGCCATAATAATAGTACCTACCATAGAAGCTTGCTGTGAGAAGTGAAAGTGTTATTGTATATAAAATGCTCAGAATAGTGCTCAGCACATATTTAGTGTTAAATAGGCCTTATTACAAGGAGTCTCTGAAAAGGGGGTGAGGGGCAGAGTAGAAGAATGATTACAAAGAAAGGGATAACCACCATCTTTATTTGAGGATATATTTAGTAAATTAAATTATATGGAAATTTATGTTGGAATATTGGTTAGAATGGCATATGGATTAGTCTGGAGAGACGAGATTTTTACATTTTTGAATGTTCCCGTTCATAAAAATATTATGTCTCTTTATTTAGTTCGACTTTAATACCTTACAATAAAGCTTTACAATTTTCTACATAACGATCTTCCACATTTTTTGTTAGATTTATTCCTAGGTTTTATATCCTTTTGTTGCTGTTACATTCTTTTATTGCCATTGTGAATTGTATCTCTTTTTATAATATCTTTTTTTGTTTGTTTGTTTTGGGCTGGTAATTAAAATGCAATCGGTCTTTGAATATTACTTTTTGTTCTGTCAAATTTGCTAAACTCACATTAATTACAGTAATTTATGTACAGATTTGCTTTGTTTTTTTATGTAGACAATCATATCATCTGCTAATAATTATAATTTTACTTCTTTTCTAATTGCTTCACATTTCTTTCTCATGTTATTGTGCTAGTTAGGCCTTCCAATGAACAGATGTAGCAAACACCTCTTTTATGTATCTGATTGTAACGAAGATTCATCTTTGGAATGTTTGTTGTAGGTTTTACGGATGCTGTTTATACATCATCTGTTTATTTTATTTAAATAAAATATAAGGAATTTTATTTTATTCATTGTTTGTGGGGAATGCTATCCCTTTACATTTCTTTTTGGAATGCATATAGTAACTCAATATTTTTTGACTGATTGCTGACTGCCTCTAACCTTTTAATTAAATTATATTTGATTATTTTGAATGAATTTGATTTTTAATTGCTTTATTTCAATCATGAATATTACTCATGACATTTCAGAGGTAGTAATAGAAATAATAATGATAATGATAATTATGACAGATGATGACCTTCATTTATTGATTTTCTGTTCTATGCAAAGTATGGTGGATGGTTTCATTTTGTTGCATGATTTATTCCTAAGTTTTTTTAATGATCTCCAAGTGAGACTCAGGAAAGTAAAATACATTTACTCTAAGTCCCAGGTAGTAAGTGAAGTTATCTTGATATGAATTCAGCATGGTATAATTGTAATAACTTGTGCTGGTTATAGAATGCAACACTTTCTCACTTGATAATTATGACATCCTTTATGCACTACAGATATCAATTTTGTTTACTATTCTATCTGAAAGCATATAACACCTCAGCCCATAAGCACTCCTGATTTTCTTTTGTGTATTCTCCTAAAGATTATATTTGTCACAATTGTTCTTTCTTCTTTTCCATAGCCATTGTCCTCAATATATGATTTTGCAGTTTTAGCTGGGCATTCCTGGTAAAACAGTTGCTGAAAGAAATGGCATTGAAAGTGGAAAGTAGACTAGACAGCAGACACATCTAAGGAAAAAAGTAAGATGTGTTTTCAGTATGGAGATCTAGGACATAAGTGAATGCATCGTGTAGATAACAAAAAATGCACCATTTTGCCCAGCTGATAGAAGACAAAATAATAGAGATGGTTTTAGAAGACAAATAGAAGACAAAATAATAGAGAACACCCACAAGTGTTCCAGATGGACTGCCAAGCCCATGACAAGATGATGTCAGACTGATAACTAGAGTGACCAGATTGACTCCATTTGTCATAGAGATGGTAAGGCAAAACAGGAGCCTGACTTGAACTTGGAGAAAAAAAGATTTGCCAGAACCATGAAGATGTAAGGTTCTGAGCAGATATAACATCACATATGGGTTCATTGTTTAGACCAGAGTGTGTGTGAAAAACCAGGCAAGCTCCAGAGAATAACCACTGCCATTTAGTCAAGTCTTCTGTTTTAAGACTTAGGCTCATTCAGTGTGTTTGCTTGACAGCTACCCCTGATTCATCAGAATTGCTGCTGGACATTGTGAGCTTTGAAGGAGGGTCTGACTCTGAAAGATGCTTCCTCTCCCTGGGCCCATTCTGGGCTTCCTCTACAAAAGACTAGAGACAGGTTTCCTATGATTACAACAGGATCGTGCACTGGAGTCCTCTGAAATGTAAACCAGAATCAGAGCCTGCATCCTGCTGAGTTGTCATGTGACTGATTATTAACAACAGTGTTCACAGTCTTATGAAACAAGTCTGAGGATAACTTTTTTTTTTTAGTTGTTGTTTTGTTTTAGAGAGTCTTGCTGTGTCATCTAGGCTGGAGTGCAGTGGCATGATCATAGCTCACTGTAACCTTGAACTCCTAGGCTCAAGGAATCCTCCTCATCAGCCTCTTAAGTAGTTACGACTACAAATGCGTGCCACCATCTCCAGCCAATTTTCCAAAAAATTCTGTAGAGAAGAGGCCTCACTTCATTGCCCAGGCTTGTCTCAAGCTCCTGGCCTCAAGTAATCCTCTGGCCTTGACCACCCAAAGCACTGGGATGACAGGTGTGAAGCACCACGCCTGGCTAAAGATAACTGTTAAAGGAGAAATGTATACTCTGTCTTCTCGGATGATCCCCATGGCTAAAACAAAGCAATTTAAAAATAAATCTTATTCGAAAGGAAAGTGTAAATTTCTTTTTTTAGAAAAGATGGGTATTACAACCTAAGTCAAAGAAATATCTCAGTTCACATTCAAGTGTTTAATTATAGAGGTGAAGAAAAGCTGAATTGTTATTCTTTCTACACAGAGACAAGTTGAGTCTGTTTCTACCAAGTCAAACCAGCTAGCATGTAAACAACTCTGGAGCACTTTAAATAAAGTTAAACATTAAATTGCAAAACCAAGTAACATTTTCTGACTTGGATAATTCAAGGTCAGAAACATTTCCTGTGATATGTGAATCCCAAAGTTGATCATTATTTATCCCAGGGTCCAGAGTCCTTCAGAAATGACTCAGGGAAAAATCTTTTACCTAGAAAGGTGAAATTGACACTACCCCACATGATAATGGGCTTAAGTTTTCCATACTTAAATTCTTAAAGTGCAGATGGAAGAAATCTGTTTTTTTTTCTTTTATCTTATAAAGAATATAATAAAACTTACCTGAAAGCATTGTAAGGATGACATGTAATAAATGTGCAGTAAATGGTAGCTCTGACTCCCCCTCCCCAGGACCCGGGTTCCTCCTTCTGAATTCTTGATCCATGATATATCCTACCAGCCTCCCACGTCTCAGCCAGGGTGTTGAGAGGTAGTTTACGCACTCTCCTCTCACAATACAGTTCAAATAGAATTAAAGAGTCAAACTCAGAATCTAAAGGAGATCTCCTCAGGTCCATAAAGTAAGAAGGGATTTAAAGTCAAAGTGAAGAGTATGAGCTAAGGCCAGGAAAGTCATTAAAACACAGAACAGTGTTTAAATTTCCATGGCTGACTCTAATGCTCATATAAAGAAAGGAGTCTGGATTATGAACCCAGGGCATTCAGAGAGCTGGAAATAAAACTACAGAAAACTAGGATTCTGAAGGCTTTGCCTCATCTATGAGACAAGGACAAGCAGGACTGTACACACGTTTGGAAAGCAGTGACAGTGCTTTTGACTTCCTGGGTGTTAGCACAAGAGTTAACCACAAGAAATTGAGAGAGTTTGGCCTTCACTGTGCACATGTAGGTATGCCAAATTTATGTCACTTATTTTCCAAAGTGGTTATAGAATGGCCATAAATGCTACATGATAGCATGTGTGCAAATTTAGAAATAATACAAAGCATTATTAATTATAGTTTGTGAATACTCATATAAATAGCAAGAATAAAAAGAAATGGAGAAATCATATTATATTTATGTCAGGCTTGTTTTGTTTTGTTTGGTTTGGTTTGCTGAGAAGAGGACAAGGACCCAGGGAAAGAGAAAGCAACAGAATGAATGAAGTTCAAGCTCATCCATAATATTACAATTCACATATTTCAAAGAAGAAAAAAATTAACAAAATTTCAAATAAGGGGGAAAAACAAAAATAGCAAAGGAAAAACCACAAAAAACACTGAACTCTTTAATTATAATTTTATCTCTTTTTAACCTTTTCAAAAAAGACTAAAGACGTTGAAGACAGCACAAAGCAAAGCAAAATAACTATATGCAAGTGTCTGAACCAGAGGACACCTATGAGGTCCTGAGGAGACACTCTCAAGTGGGAGGTGGAGAAGCTTACATCAGCCAAAAAGCAGGAAGAACTGCAGAGGGGGTTGGGCTGGATTTCTGAATGCTTCTTCAAAGCCTATTTGGCAAGAAGCCCTTCTGAGTCAACTTTGTAGTTTGATGACTTTTATTAATGATTAGCAACTTAAGCCCTAGGGTGGCAAAGAATCCTCATCTCTCTACTCCAAAAAGTCCAAGGGAGCAAGCTTGGAGGAAATGCTGGGTTCAACTTGAAGCCCTTCCACAGACATTAAGTCGGTAAGTCACTTCTCTTGGTGTTGAGATGAAGACCTCCAAGACTCTTTTCTGTATAACAACTGACAATTTTTATATACTCCCCAACCCCAAGTTTCCTCATATGATAAAAATTAAAATGAAAAATGTAAAAATCCGTATTAACAAGACTGACAAAAGTGAGGGAGAAGAGGCAAGAAGCTGAAGCTTTGTATCTGATCATCCATATGCTTTGAAACTAGCTAGTGGAGACAGTAGCAGCTATGGAAGATAATTCCAAGAAATAGGCACTCTTGTGAGGTGTTTAAAAGCAAAATGTTGCAGGTCAAACTGGCTTGTGAATAAATATCATCTCTTTCATTTACCAACTGGGTGACCTGGAGGAAGAGGGTCAGTAATATCTCCATGTGGGGTTGATGTAGACTTGGCTGGTGCAGTAGTTTATAAGAGTGACTATAATAATTATTTCTATTATACCAATGGCTAGGGTGGCTTTGGTCCAAGAAAGCATCTGGAGAAATGCTGCATCAAGATCCAGTGAGTTGGCGTGAAATTTAACCAAGCTAAAATGGCTAGGGATAGAAGAGGAAATGGAGAGATGAGGCAATGGGACAGTCACCAGAGTCAGCAGAAGATGGTAGGTGAGCTGAGGGCACTGGGAAGGAGGGAATCAGGGAGTCCTCAAGGCCAGAATGGAGAAGGTGCAAGTTTTTGTGGCAGCTGCAACTTCACAGATGTGTGGGAGGATGCTATTAGAACACTCCCTGCCTTTAAACTAACCATCTCTACTGAAAGCTGATCCTTAGTGTGGTTCTCTATGAACACTGCTTTGGACCAGAAACTTCTCAGAGTGCAATATATAGTTTCTGACCCAGATAAGCAGCATAGATTTTAGTGGAAAATAAAGAGAGCTGTTAAAACAAAAGGGATTTACTTGGAGTAAAGCCAAGGTGTAGAAAGGCTACGAGACTGATTGGAAGGGCATATTTAAGAGATCATGAGACTGCATTTTCTATGTTGTGCTACTTGAGCCTGTTCTTGGCTCACCAGTTGGTGCCTTGGAATTTCCCTCTAGATTACTTCTCTTTCCTCTAGTTACAGCCCCAGGTTGTGGGAAGGGTCAGCAGGGCTTGAGTCCAGCGTTTTAAGTCAGTGAAATGTTTTGAGATTACCATGACAGTAGGTATCTGTCATGGTGAGGTGGGTAGACTAGACCTGCTGGCAAGAGAAGATGTAACATCCTGGTTCACTTGGAGATAGGGTGTACAAGCTGTGTGCAGGTGGTAGACTGTCATGTGAAGCCTTAGATAGTTTTAGAAAGTATTAATATTTTCAAAAGTCAGGAGACAAATGGGAATATCAGTATGGAATCAGGGGACCTTGACCTGTCTGTGGAGACTGGAGATCATACTGATGAATAAAGGCAGTGGCAATGCAGACGCAGGGGCTGGGTATGAAGAATGTCATCTTAGCAAGAGTAGCTATGCTTTGCAGAGGAGGTCACATCATTACGAAGGAAATCAGTGGGAAGTGAAGTCTGACTCATGTTTCAGGGTTTTCATGCCTGAAAAGCATTCATTACTATATGTATATACATAGTGTGTGTATATATGTGTGTATATATACATATATACTATATACATATATTATATATACTATATGTATATAGTAATGAATATAGTATACATACTACGTATCTATTTCTATATGTTTATGTAAGTTTGTGTCTTTGTGTCTTTGTGAATGTAGATCTGTAGTGTGTATATATACAAACAAGCCCCCCCCACACACACACACACACTTAGATGAATATTGTTTGATAAATTTCTTAAGTCCAGGAAGTTCATAAACAATAAATTAAGCCCAAATTTGTAGCTTTTTTTTTTTTTTTTTTTTTTTTGTGGTGTTAAAGCTCCTATTATGGCCAATTCCAAGCTACCATCACGACATTACTGAATTCAGAATTGGGGAGAGTTGCACAAAAATACAGAGTTGCACAAAACAATGCAGTTTGACCCATCTTTGTCATTTGGTAAAATATCTTCCAGACAATCTTTGAATATAGAATCAGGGCAATTTCCCTAGAAATAGAAGACCTATTTTTAAAATGTCCTGGCCACACCATGGAATTAGAATGCCCAATGGCAAGATCTGAAGAGACATTAATACTACACTTATCATATGATCCAGGTATTCCACTTCTAAGTGATCTAAGAGAAGTGAAAGCACATGTCTATACAAAGACCTGTACATGAATGTTCACAGCAGCTTTATTTGTTACGGCAAAAAACTGCAAACAATGCAATTTTTAATCACAAGGTAAATAAATGGATGAACAAATTGTGATACAGCTATGGAGTGGAATATTACTCAGTAATTAGAAGGATTGAACTATTTTATATGTACGACAACATGGATAAATTTTAAAATAATTATACTGATTGAAATAAACCAGGAGAAAAGTGGGTACATATTTTATAATTCCTCATATGGTTTGGTTGTGTCCCCACCCAGATCTCACCTTGAATTGTGGTCTCCCTAAAAGTCAAGTGTCAAAGGTGGGGCCAGGTGGGGCCAGGAATCATGGGGGCAGTTTCCCCCATACTGTTCTCATGGTAGTGAAGAAGTCTCATGAGATCTGAAGGTTTTATAAATGGGGGTTCCCCTGCACAAGCTCTCTTGCTTGCTGCCGTGTAAGATGTAGCTTTGCTGCTTCTTTGCCCTTTGCCATGAGTGTGAGACCTCCCCAGCCATGTGAAACTGTGAGTCCATTAAACCTCTTTTTCTTTATAAATTACCCGGTCTTGGGAATGTCCTTATGTCCCTCCTCTCTTGGTGAAAATATACCTCTGAATAATAAAACTTCTACTATAAGGAGATACTAAGAAGTTATTCCTTAGTTTGCAACAATGATATCAGGCCAGTTCTGGTTAAATACTAGTGCTTAGATATTTAGGAAGATTTAATTTGTTAAGCTGACAAGTTTGGTTTATTAGTGGTAGAAGCAGTTATATATTTTGAGACGTTTTCTTTAAGAGAGTCAAATTTAATAATATGAGCAGTAAACATAGCACAAATATTACAATTCTACATATAGTAACACATAAAAATCTCCTTGGGCATTGAAGATCCTAGTATTGTAATACAGTAATGGTTCTTTTTAGTTGTCTTATATGCAAAAAGGTCACAATCTCCATGTTAGTTATTTCTAGAAATCTGTAGACACATCATCAACCTATGGACAATAATAATATGAGATTTAAATGTTATCTTCTCATTATGCAAGTTTGGTCCCTAATTATGAGTGACACACATCGATACAGTGAGTCAAATGAGGAAGCAATATGGGAGTTGTCAAGGGCAGTAGAAGCCAGGTTCTCAGGTGCAGGTAGAAGATTCCAGAGGAGCATAGCTCTGAGGTGACCCACTGCTGTGGTAGCTCCAGTGATGATGATGATGAACTACAGCTTTTACTTACTGGGTGTCTGGCAATGTTCTAGGTATGTGCAATCTGTTTCAGCTGACAGCAATTTTTTGATGAAGATGTTATTGTTATTAACAACAGATGAGGAAACTGAAACACACAAATGTGCTCCTAGTGGCACTTGGCACAGTAAATCATGAACCTGAATTTGAACTTGGGAATACTTAACTTCAAAGTCATTGCTCATAAGCTGGCACACCGAGAGCACTCTAGATCCTAATAAATAAACAATTCCAAACCTTAGGCGCGGTATGCCTGTTGTGTTGAGCCAAGAGGGGATAACGAACCTCCCTGTCCCCAACCAGATGGAATGGACCAGCTTTTGTTTCCTTGGTGCCCCTGTTTAAATATTTGAAAGGGGAGTCCCTTTCTCTCAACTGATGCATGTGAATTACATGTCTTCCTGATAGGTGAAAACCATTCACCTGGAGTGGAGAAACACAATGACCACCAAGACAGAGTTGAGTCCCACAGCAAGGGAGAGTAAGAACGCACAAGATATGCAAGTGGATGAGGTACTGATCCCCAGGAAAGGTAAATTCGACCTCAAATGCTTGGTTTTAGGATTTTACAGTGAATTCTTTTTGTCAATATATTACTATAAAAATGAATTTGTGATTTTTACGTTCTTTAATTCTTTTTACAAATCCAGTGAAATTAACATATTTTGCAAATATGAAGGAAATACATATTACTAAAAAGAAGCGTTTTATTTTTGACAGTTACCTTTCAATCTTTATCTATCCAATCTTTACGTTCTTGATAATTGCTACTGAATTGTCTACACATAGGATTGTGTGTCCTGCTTGTGATTGCATGTAATATTTTAAATGTAACTGTATTGCTTAATTTAAAAAGGTAAGAAAAACCAATTATAGATACTTCAAAAAACAAGAAATAAAAAAGTTTTCATCAGCTTAATTCAATGACTACAATTTAATTTTATTGCCTTTATTTTGTATGCATATTTTGCATAGTTCTATACTTTATGTATTGTGTTGTATATTTTTTAACTTGGCAGCATATACTTTTCCATATTGATTTATTAGATTCATAAAGTGTGAATCTCTTTGTGAATCTTATAAACCAATATGGATTCTTAAAGAATACATATTGTATTCCAACATAGCCAATAGATGAAGTATTATTTAGCTGAAAAACCTTGTGACTGGATATTTAATTTGTGGAATTTTCTTTTGTTACTCAACTATTATATCTATATATGGACTATATATGTTACTTAGGTTATTAGATGTATATGAACTATGTATGTAAGTTATTATATATATATGATGATAAATGAACATTATTTAACACAACACTAGTCCACATTGGAATTATTTCTTCAGGGTTTATTCCCAAGAAATGAAAATTGTGAGGCAAAGAGTTTACATATTTCATTTCCTTTGTTCACTACAGAGACCTTAGTTTTTAATCCAAACAAAAATAAAATCACAGGGAGGATTTTGAGCAGAAGAGGAGGTGATTTTATTTATGGTATGATGAGGATACTCCAACTGCTGTATTGAGAATAGATTAGAAGCAAGGAACCAAGCTGAAGATTACTGCAAAAATTCAGGCAGGAGATATTGATAGCTAGAACCACATGAAATTAGCTTTTAGCCAAAAAATAACAGTGGCCCTTGTGAAAAGTTGTTGGATTCTATACACATTTTGAATATGAAGACAATACTACATTCCAGATCAAGGATTGCAAAGTGTTTGGAAGAATAAGATTTCTATCAACTGAGCTGGGAAAGACTCTGGGTAGAAGTTTTGAGGTTGTGGGGCTCAAGAGTTTAGTTTCAGACCTATTCAATTTGATCTGTTAATCGGTTGATCAATTGAGTTTTAGTGGAACAAAAATAATGATGTATCAATGGTGCCTTCAGTTTGACAAAATGCAGTATTATTGTATCATATCTATATTTTAATTTAAAACATGTTATTGCACCAATAATATTTTCCACTTATGTAACCAATTATCTTAGCAGTACTAACTACACGATCTAGTTTTCTCCCATTAATTGCCACAGCACTCTTTACACATTGCATGACTCTTTTGGATGTTTTTCTATTGTTCCTTATATTTTTCTGAGTATTCTTATTCTTCAATACAATAATGTCTTATCATTTTACTCTCATGATAAATTTTGTAATGCAAATATCTTTCAATACTTACCCCCAAAAATTCTTGTATAGTCGTTCAACTAGGCTTTATTATTTTTTTGCCAACTGTATTCATTTTCTATTTCTGCATGCATATTACCATAAACATAGTAACCTGAAAGAGCACACATTTATTATCTTACAGTTTCTGTGGCTCAGAGCTCCAGGTGTGGCTTGGCTTAACTGGTTCTTCTTCTCTGGGTCTCACAAGGCTACAATTGAGTGGTTAAGTTGCATTCTCATCTACAGAATAGACTAGGGAAGAGCCCACTTCCAGGCTTATTCAGGTTGTTGGAAAAATTCATTTTCTTATAACTGTATGACTGAAGGCTCTGGCTGTTTGCTGGATTTTGACTGAAGGCCATTCTCAGGTCTTAGAGGATGTTCATGGTTCCTTATCATGTGAGGTTCTCCAACTTTCTGCTTACTTCATCAAGCCCACATGAAGAGTGTTTATCTTTAGTCTGCTAAGATGGAGTCTTATATAACATAATGTAATCATGGGAGTGACATCCCATCACCTTTGCCATATTCTGTTGGATACAAGCAAGTGAAAGTTCCTGGCCCCATAAAAGGGAAGGGAATTATATAAAGGTGAGAATACCATGAGGTGGTAATCACTGGGGCCACCTTAAGGTCTGTCTGTCACATCAAATTAAGAAACAAGCTTCCTGGATTTTGAGTACAGTAGTACTGAATTCATTAATAAAACCTCTCATGTTCAAAAACCTATGATTTCATGCTGTCAGTGCCCTTTTTCAGTAGTTTAATAGAATATCCTCAGGTGCTTCTTAATTTGTACTTTCTCACATGCATACAGACCCCCACATTCTCGTATAGCTAGGGATGATCACAAAAAATTCAACAGACAGCACACCACTGGCACCAATCTATTAGAGTAGGCACAACTGATATAGTTCATTCAGAATGGACACAGGACAAAATAACTTTTAAGGATACAAATAGTGGCCTGCAGGAAACACTTAACATCTGGCAAGCACCAGACTAAACCTGTTAAATGCACTCTCTAGTTAATCTTTCAGCATTCTCATGAGGCAAATGTTCAACCTCCTCATTTGTAAGCCATTAGTCTCTTGGTTTGCTGATACCCTTTTTGGTAGCCTTTGGCACCTAGGATCCCAAAGGAACTTGGGAAAATCAGAGGCCACAAAAACTCACAAATTATTAGTTGATTTGATTGATAGAGGAAGTCACCACCAGCACTGAATCAGATTAAAAAAAAAAAAAAACCCTTACAAAGATGTTATATTTGAGTTCATTCACTACAAAGACTTGTACTCCATCAACAGAAGATAGCATAGCCATAAAGGGAATCCTCCTTTGTTAATCTCACGGCACCTCTTTATCCCACATCACAGAGCTACATAAACCCTACAGCTGGGTGCACGTGGATTGTATTAATCACAGAAGTATTCTCATGGAGTCATCTTGGACAAAACAGAAGCCACCATACATATGTGCTACAGTGGTTAACAGCATAGACACCTGAGCTACATTGTGAGCTGGTCTCTCTGTGCCTGTGTTTCTTCATCTGTAAAATAGTAGCAATAGCTGCCTCATAGTGTTATTGTGAGGATTTGACATCATGTTACACGACTTATCAGGAATATCTGAAGTACCTACTGACTCCCTCTTCCCTGAAACTCTTGTCCCCTTGGCTTCCATGACACCACACTCTTCTGGTTTTCTTCTTATCCCACCACCCATTCCTTTTTACTTTCCTTTGTTTGCTCCTCCCACATCTATCCAACCTCCAAATACTGGAGAGCCCCAGAGTTAGTCTTTGGTTTTCTTCTCTATTTCCATTTCCCAAGTTTTATGGCTTTAAGTAACTTCTGTAGGTTATTAACTCCCAATGTTATGCCTCAACTCCTACTTCTCTTCTAAACTTAAGAACTATATATCCAACATGCTCAACACCTTCTCTTTGGTGCCTAAGAGGCACCTCTGTTTTAACATGTCCAGTAATAAGCTCTTGACAACCCCACCTTACAAACCTGCTCCTTCCAAAGACCTTTCTTCCTAGGAAAGTAGAACTTCATTCTTCTTGTTGTTTAGAAAAACAAGCTCTCCAATTCCCCTTCTCCTTGCCTTCCACCCACCTGTAAAACTGAAACTCTCATTTGATGTTTTTTCTACGCTGGGATTTATCTGGGGTCTGACCACATCTTAGCTACTGCCATGACCCTAATCCAAGATAGCTTCACTTCTCTTCTGAATTATTGCAATAGCTTCCTAACTGCACTGCCTCTATATCGTTTTGTTCTCATTTCTGCAGCCAAAGAGATCCTTTCAAAATGTAAGTCACATCATGTTCCATTTCTGCTGAAAACCCTCCAGTGGCCCCCGTCCCACTCAAAGTAAAAGCCAAAGTACCTGCAATGGCCCACATATCTTGAACAATTCAGGCCCCATTATCTAGCTTTCCTAACATCTCTTCTTGTACCCCTGGCTCATTCCATTCTGTCATAGTCCCCTCTTTTTGATTCTTTGAACATACAGGCACTCTCCAACCAGCCCCAGGGCTGTTCCCTCTACTTGGTATGTTCTTCCCCAGATGTCTGCATGACCACCTCTCTGGTATGTCATTGGGACTTCCCCCATTTCTTGCTTTATTTTCTCTACAGCATTTATCACCCTCTAACACATTATTTGATTTACTGTTTGTGTTTCATATTTCGTACTTCTCTCTGGAGTGTGAGGTCCCCAAACACAGGGCTATTTGTGTGCTATGTTTGCTGCTACACTTCTAGGGCCCAGTATTGGAGGTGATTGATAAGTGTTTTGTTCAATGATTGACTGAAGATGTCAAATCTGGACTGGAGGACATGGTCTAGAACAGTGATCAATCCAGCTCCCTGCTATTTCTGTTGCACTGAATAGATTTATCCATGCAGGCATAGGGTGAACTGGACAATCCCAGGCTTGCACTGCTAAAGTAGTTGCATGGCAGGAGAGTAGACAGCTTCTAGGCAGGCTGGAGAAGATACAGAGCTACACATGCCCAATTTATTTACCCAGTCTCATTGATCAAAGTCCCTTTTCTTCCCACGCAGAAAAAAGTGAAAGGATTGGAGAAAATTTCAAAGAGCTACTCTGCCTGAAGTCCTAGTGTAAAAAATCTGAGCCCAGATAAATACAGCTTCTTGGCTCATACATTTTATTTGCCCTTCAAATTAGACTGTTTGCTGTGTTCTGCCAGGATACCATCTACTCACTTAATATAATGCTGCAAGACTTTTTAAGAAGTTGAGTAGAGACCTAACCTTTGAAACTTGTATACCACTCAATCTCATCTAACTGATTTTTTTTCCCAGATTTTAACTTCTGAAGAGTTCTTTAATTTCAACCACAAATGCCGATTTCCCCATGTTTTACATTTTTTGGACAATTTAGCCAGGATATGGAAAAGGGAGAATGAGATTTCTGCATTTAAGTTGCCATCTTTCCTAGCTGTACACATACAGATTATTTGAATGCTGTGCTCCTTTATTTTTCCACTATTTTTCACTTTATTTTTTCATAGTTTGTGGGCATCAATTTCTCTAATGAGAGAATCTTCCTAGGAGTTTGATCTCAAAAACTAAGTGAAAATATATCTTCAATGTTTTAAGATGTGAATGGAATACATCTATACCAATGGACAACTCTCTTCAAAGTGTAACTTACATTTCATTTACATACATAAAATTTATGCATATTATACATAACATATAGTGCATTATGTATAACAATACATGTCATATATAAATTATATGCTTTATATTTATATATAATTATACATATAAATTATACGTAATATATTATAAATTATATGCAGCAATTTAAATATGTGCACATATTCATATGTATATATTTTCTTTTCATATATATGTGTTACATACACACACACACACACACACACACACACATATGTATAAGCATTTACTTGTGAGTAAGTTCATCAACCGTAGAACACAATGACCTAGGAATGAGAAAGACAAAATTTTAGGATGAACAGAATCCCTGAGATCAAGTTAGGCTCTACAAAGCTGTGGCATAAAACGTCCTTTAGCTCAACTCAGTGATCTCCTCCTTTTGTATCTTCCTTTCCTAAAGCCAACAGAAGTATCATTTAAGTAATTATTTAAATCTTTAGATGATCAGGTACTTTTTAAATCATATCTTGTGAAAAACTAATGTTAGCTCAATTTTTAAAAGCACTAATATGATGTCATAATATTTCCAGTTCCAAGTTTATGTTCTGCTCGTTATGGAATAGCCCTTGTCTTACATTTATGCAACTTCACAACGATAGCACAAAATGTCATCATGAACATCACCATGGTAGCCATGGTCAACAGCACAAGCCCTCAATCCCAGTTCAATGGCTCCTCTGAGGGACTGCCTGTTGACTCATTTGGTGACCTAAGTAAAGCCCCAAAGAGTCTTTCTGCAAAGGTAAGCAACAGAAGATATAAATTTGTGCTTTTCTTTTTGCTGTTTGTTTGCTCAGATAATTATTTTTCTAGAGTATGTATGTTTAAAAACTTTAATGGAGAAAATAGTGATTTGAAAGCAAGTAAAAGGTCTAAAGAAGCTTTTTAGGGTATGTGAGAATCTTTTTGTGTAAGGTTTACTACAGCATTCTCTGTTTCTCTAAGGCTCCTGTGTATGACTGGTCTCCTCAAATCCAAGGCATCATCTTTGGTGCTGTTGGTTACGGTGGCATACTGACAATGGCTCCCAGTGGATACCTGGCTGGAAGAGTAGGAACAAAGCGAGTGGTTGGCATTTCTTTGTTTGCAACTTCATTTCTCACTCTATGCATCCCTCTGGCTGCTGACTTTGGAATAGTCTTCCTCATTGTAACTCGAATAGTCCAGGGCCTAAGCCAGGTACTCAATATTTTATAAATCTGAGTTGGATATTAATTTTGACATGGCACCACACGTTAAGAACTCTAACCATTTTAATTTCAGTGCTCAGTAATTGGGGGTCAGTTTGCAATTTGGGAAAAGTGGGGCCCTCCACATGAACGAAGCAGACTCTGCAGCATTGCTTTATCAGGTAAGGTCATGTACTCCAAATGGGAACACTACAATCCAACATTCTCCCACTGGGTTCCTTGACAGCTTTTCATTGCATGGTTCCTCGTCATCTGCTCAATGTCAATGAAGTATTTTTAAATTAAAAAGACTGGTCCTTTGTCTATGACATGACTTTCAGTTATTTTCCCTAAGATGTCATTTGTGGCATGACTTTGCCTACACCATGACTTGGATCACTTAAAAAATATTTTTATGTGGTCAAATTGATCATTTTTATGGCATCTGGATTTTGAATCATAGATGGAAAGGTTATAAAAAAAACTCCACATTTTTTTTTTTTCTTCAGCTTGTATGGCTTTATCTTTATATAATAATTCCTGACATTTGGGAGTTTATACTATTATTTATTGGAAGGTAAAGATTCAACTTGATCTTCTTTGTAGTTGCTCTCAATTGTCCCGAGGACTTCTTTCTGATAATTATCTGCCTGGACACTGTGCTCTGAATGAATATTCTGGAGCGAGAAGTCTAAGTTATACTGGGGAAGTGTGGAAAATAGACAGTGTATGGTTAAGAAACAGGAGATTGCTAAAGTGGGTGCTGGGTGAGAAAAAAAGGGTAACTCTCCGGGTAATTTATGAGTACCAAGAAGGCAGGGACCCTTCAAGTCTAGAAAATAAGCTACACACACACCCTGACCGACAGCACACTCAAAAACCCTCACAATTCTGGAGGATTAGTCTCTGCCATTTGCAACTTGGACTAAGAAAATTCACTTTGTTTATCACACCGAGGGATTATCTCAGAATACAGCACAAGAAAATCAAGAGATGGAAAGCATGAAAGAAAAGTTAAAAGACTTGGACTGAAGACAGTGACCTTATATAAAGTAGCAACTCCCTTTCCTCTCACTTCTGAGTATATAGAGACGGAACAACCAGAATAGGTCAAATGACAGTATCTAGAAGAATCTCAGTAGCCTACAAAGGGTGCAGGTTCCACAAGTTTTCTCATCTTTGGTGTTGAAGGACTGTTTCAGAGGCTCCAAGCGGGTGATCTTTTCTGGCCTCCCAACCTGGTTAGAGAGCATAGACCCCATGGTTGTCTGAAGGCACCCAACAGAAAACCACTGGAGAATCCCATCAGCAGGTGGAATGAGCTGAACCTGCCTGCTTTCCTCCGTAGATCTTATAGAAAGTGCCATTTCTGATTATCCTGTGGCTCCTCTGTAAGCTGTACTCAGCTCATAAGGTTGGCGTAGGACTACCGCAGAAGGCACCTACCTACCTTTAGTGGAAGGGCTCAAGTATTGCCAGCCTCTAGGACATGGTGTACTGTATCTTCTAAGGGAGCCTAAAAAAGTGCACCTATTATAGATAGGAAACTTTGCAGCCACTTAAGGAGTTTAGTAACTTAAGAGACTGAGCAGACCAAACAGAACTGGTAGTTCATATCTAAGGCAGGTTTTAATAAGTGATAAGAAAAATTAACACAAACACCTTTAAATCTAAAAATAATGCAATGTCATACAGCAGTGAAAATGAAGAAACTGTAGCTGCATGAAACAACATAAATTAATCTCAGAAACACAAATGTTGTATGAATAAAGCACATCTATCATGGAGGAAAATGCCTTGATACCTTGGTAGGCTAAGGTACACTACCAGACAAGCTATCCCAGAGGTCATAGAACAGATAGGCTCACAGACCACATTAGGTGCAGTAATTGCAGTGTTACGTCAATTTAAAACACAGGGTAAAAAGTAAGGGGGAGGAGTGGAAATGGGATATGTTAACCCATGTAAGATAGAGTATAAGCAGGTAGAAGCATGACCTGAATCAAGTGTGCAGAATGTTCAAGTGTTCAAACATTCTTTCTCTGTCTTTCTGCTGCAGCAGCCTTACCACTGATGGTGTGGTTCTGAGAACCAGAGTTAAGGTTCAAACAGGGGTGTCTAGAGGAAAGGCATCAGGGCCAATGACATGCATTTACTGTATGGGAAAAACATGAGGATGAGTGATGCTGGCCACAGGTCCATTCCCTAAAGAACTAACTGCCATGGCTTTGTGTTTCTCAAGCACATGGAGACAGAATGGGTATCTCCAGTGGGTGCTGAATTAGGTCCGGACAAATATTGAGTCAGCAGTGCTGTGCTGTTAAACAGGCTTTTTAGGGGGAAAAGTAAGCTCATTTATAGTATTTATCAGTTTCTGTGCTCTAAACACTCCCATCATAGCTGATTTCAAGATTCAGTCAAGTCACTGAATGCAGACTTGGGAAGAGATGGCCACATTTGAATTTCACAAGCTTCAGTGCTTCCCTGATTGAGTGCCTCTAAACCTTCATGAATGTTCAGAGACTCATGTTTAAAATCATTGCCTGACTAATATTATTTGTCTCTTAGTCTTCATATCCCTTTATATCTATGTTCAAAGATAAACATGGTATTCTTAGTAAATTATTTATCGTTAATTTACATAGTTTATGAATCTTGTCTATCAATATCTCTCAAATTACTGACTTTGTTATAATCAATACCCAATACATCTTATGACATCTGAATAATCTCTTATAAGGTGAATTTATTTATTTTCTATGGTAGAAATGAATATTCTCATATAATATACAGCAAACACATTATAGTGTCTTAGAAAAAGACATCCTGGATGATACAACTTTAATGAAGCCCAAAACATAAAAACAAAACAAATACACTTTAGTTATGAACGTATATACAATACAGCTCACACACAGGTTGATACATGTGATATCAACCTATGGTAGATGCGAATGCATGTATATGTATTTGTGTGTGTATATTTAAGCATTAAATAAGTCAATGTAAATCAAGTATTAGCCATGAGCTGTTAGGCATCTGAATGGAGATTGGTTTATAGTTTGGAATTTGGTAGCGATATGAGAAAAAACAGGACATACTGAAAATTCCTCAGTATTTCAATAGAAATAGTATTTAAAACCCTGGTCCTGGACAAGACCACCTAGAGAAAGAACATAGATGGAGAAGAGGACAAAACCAAGGGAATAGCTGTGAGGCCTTCCAGCATTCAGTCCTTAGAAGAGAATGACAGGCCAGCAAAAGTTCTGAGAAGCTTCCCGGGCAGTGGGAAAACAAGGTAGGTGTGTGTGACAGATGCGGCAAGACAACAGTCAGCCAGAGGTAAACGGCCAACTGTACCACACGCTGCTGGGCTGGCTTGAGCAAGTGGCCACGAGTCCAGCAGGGTGGAAGTCACAAATAATCTTAACAAGAACCGTGTCAGTGTTTTGAGGGTGAAAATGGAGGTGTGTTGGGAATTGGCTGAGGAAAGAACAAGAAGAAAGAGAAAGGAGGCAGTTAGCACAGCCTTTTGGGAAGTTTTGCCTTGAAGAGAGGCAGAGAAATGTCAAAGTGCATGCAGGGGGTTCTGAAGGGTTTGTTTTGTTTTTAGCATGAGCCACAGAAAGCTATATTTGCATGTGGATGGGAAAGATTCAAGAGTTGAGGAGGGAAGTGAGGATGCAGGGAGAGAATGCATACTCTTAAGAGTCCAAGCCTGGGGTAGATTGGAGGAGACCGGGTCCAGAGGATAAGAAAGGACCTGGCTTTGGATCGATGCAATGCAGGAACCTGTTCCCCATTATAGTCAAAGCAAAGGCAGAGAGTTCAAGGAAAAGATGCAAATTTGGTAGACTTAGTGGTAGAAAAAGATGCTGTTTTCCATCTCCATGTATCTGTGGCCTGGGGTCAGGCAGTCTCATTTCCAACACTAACTTCCCGTTATTAACAATGTGACCTTTGGCAAGTTATTTAAGTTTTCTCTCTATTAACTCAATTATAAATCTGACTACTAGTGCTTAAATGAGGCAACACAAGTAAATAAGAGACTTTTTTTCTTTTTCTTTTTTTTTTTTAGGTTATGAGGTGGGAAAAAGACCATCTGGCTTCATAAAAACTTAGAGCTGAATTACAAAACACAACATTAAAAACGTGAAAGATGGGAGGATAATTGTAGCCAGCATACAGACAAAGGATCATTCACAATACATAAAGATTCTGTAAATTAAGGCAAAATTAAACAAGCAAAAGAAACAAAGATAAGAAGATTATGAACAGACAGTTCACAGAAGAAATAAAAAATGATAGCTAAAGATAGAAAAAAATGTGCAACTTTACTATGAAAAAGGAAATTAAAATGGGATACTCTTTATTATTTATTCTACTTTTTTTTTGAAGTAAAGTCTCCCTTTGCCACCCAGGCTAGAGTGCAGTGGCATGATCTCAGCTCACTGCAGCCTTGAACTCCTAGGCTCCAGTGATTCTCCTGCCTCAGATTCCTGAATGGCTAAAACTACAGTCAGACACCACCATGCTTGGATAATTTTTTACTTTTTGTTTTTTGTAGAGACAGGATATTACTTGTTGCCCAGGCTGGACTTGAACTCCTGGCCTCAACTGATCTTCCCACCTCAGCCTCTCAAAGTGCTGGGATTACAGGCATCAGCCACCACTCCCAGCTCTCTTTTTCATTAATATTGGAAAAATAATTTTTTTTTTTTTTTGAGACAGAGTCTCACTGTGTCGCCCAGGCTGGAGTGCAGTGGCACGATCTCGGCTCACTGCAACCTCTGCCTCCTGGGTTCAAGCGATTCCCCTGCCTCAGCCTCCCGAGTACCTGGGATTACAGGCATCCCCCACAACACCCAGCTAAGTTTTTGCATTTTTAGTAGAGGCAGGATTTCACCATGTTGGCCAGACTGGTCTCGAACTCCTGACCTCGTGATTAGCCTGCCTCGGCCTCCCAAAGTGCTGGGATTACAAGCGTGAGCCACTGCACGTGGCCAGAAAGGTAATTTTTAAAAACTTTGATATACTTAACGTAAATGACAAGTTAATGGGTGCAGCACACCAACATGGCACATGTATACATATGTAACAAACCTGCACTTTGTGCACATATACCCTAGAACTTAAAGTATAATGAATAAAAATTAAAATGTAAAAATGAAAAAAAAAAAAGAAACTTCGAGGGGCTGGGCATGATGGCTCATGCCTGTAATCCAGTGCTTTGGGAGGCCAAGATGGAAGGATTACTTGAGGTCAGGAGTTTGAGGCCAGCCTGAGTAACATAGCAAGATTCCCATCTCTATAAAGAATTTTTTTAAGTTAGCCAAGTGTGGTGACATGCACCTGTCTTTCCATTACTTGGAGGTTGAGGTGGAAGGATTGCTTGAGCGTGGGAGTTTGAGATTACAGTAATCTGTGATTGCACCATGTAATAAATCTCCAGCCTGAGTGACAGAGCAAGACCCTGTCTCAAACAACAAAAAAAAAACAAGAAACAATAACAATGAAAAACCTTTGAGGATATTAAATGCTGTCAAAGAGACGAGGAAAAAAAAAAAAAAACAATACTTTTGGCAATTTAATTTGGTACACCCTTCTAGTAAGGTACTTTGTCAGTATTTACCAAAATTTAAAATGCACATAGCCTTTGATCTAGACTTTGACCTAGCAAGTCCACTTCTGATATTCTATTGCACAGAAATATATTATGTCTATGTTCAGAGTAACTACGTAGAATCTACAATGACATAAAAATGCTTACAAGACTAATTGTTGAATAAAAACTGAAGTCACAAAACAATAGAAACATTATGATCCTGTTTATTTAAAAATGATAATACCTATACACATATATAGTATTTGACAGCTTAATATTAATGTTCATCTGGAAAATAAAAAATACAATCACCTAGAAATGTTTGAAAAAGTGATAAAAAGGGAACATGCCCTACCATATTAGAACATTCTGAAAAGCTATAAAAGTTAAAAGAGTTGTTAGCACATTTATAGAAAAATCTATCTTTCTGCCTACATATTACATAAATGCATTTACCAGGAGGATGACTATGTGTAGATATATATTATTTATGTGTACAGAAAAGAAAAGGTATGCAATTACATATTATATAATACATTGTTACTAATGGTTAATTTTAGAGAGAAGAATGAGAATGGCTGGGAAGGCAGATGAGAGTAACTTTGGCTCCTTATAGTAGTTTACTTTTACAATAAGCATATATAACTTGTGTAATTACAATAACTTGAAAGGAAGTATGTCAGTCATCTGCTATGTTATAGGGAACTGCCAGAAAAATGTGCTCTAAGGAGAACATATGAAATTATATGTTCTTAAATCATAAATTTGAAGTTTGTGCATTCTAATATGCTCGTCTCCTTATGGTTTAGTGCTACTGCTCTATAATATGTCATCTATCAATCTATATGTGTTTGCCAGATAGAAGTCTAGACTCCCACAGCTTACTTTCTGTCTCTTTGCAGGAATGTTACTGGGATGCTTTTCTGCCATCCTCATAGGTGGCTTCATTAGTGAAACCCTTGGGTGGCCTTTTGTCTTCTATGTCTTTGGTAAGCTACTATTTCCCAGTTCCCAGACTTTCATATGCAGAAAGATTCTCCTCAGTAAGTATATTTGTGTATAGTTTTCCAAACGAAATGAGTCAAGACAGATAAATCCTAGAAAACAAAATATCTTAATCTAAGGGAATAATTAGCCAATGCCATAAAAAAATTGGAAGTTCTCCTGCCTATTATAAAGTTCTATTAACCTACCATATTGTATTATTATCACACGGTAATCAGGCATACTCTGCTGCCATTGCAGGCAGTAGGGGATAGGCTTGCAGTTCAGTGGTAAGACACGGAAGGAAGAAATCCAGAGAGTTAGGTGCTGCTGTGGGTTTTGTCTCAGATTAAGCACAGGAGCAAAGCATCCTGAGTGAGGCTCAAGTTTCTTAGAGAAGAGAAAACATGAAACACCAAGAGGATGAATTTTGCCAACCTCAGCATTTGTCCCAAAGCCTTCCATTTAGTTATTCGAAATCAAGAAAGAACTGCTCCCTCCATAACTTCCACTTCAGTAGCTTTTACATTCTACTTTCAAAGCTTTCATTAGTTTGCATTTATTTGTTTATACATTTATCTCCCCTTCTGGGCAGTGAGCTCTTTGAGGGCAGAGATAGAGTCCTGTTGGTTCTTGGGACTGTACAGAGTCCAGGGAACAAAGATGTTAGTTACCATGGAAACATTAATCAAGAGAAAACTGGGGGGATATATTAATATCAGACAAGAATGGCTTCAGAACAAAGAATATTACCAATTCACAAGAAGACATAACAATCTGAAATGTATATACACCTAATGACAGAGCTTCACAATACATGAAGCAAAAACTGATAGAAGAGTAAGGAGAAATCGACAAATCCACAATTAAAGATGGAGGCCTCAATATTCTTCTCTCAATAATCAATAGAATAAGAACACAGATTAAGTACATTTTATTCAACAACAGTAGAGTACTTACTCTTTTCGAGTGTGCTTCAAACATTCACCAGGATAGACAATTTATGGCCTACAAAAATGAGATTGAACAAATTTAAATGAGTTGAAAATGATAGAAAATATGTTCTTTGAACATAATAGAATTAAACTAGAAATCAGTAACAGAAAAGCCTCTGGAAATACCCCAAATATTTAAAAAGTTAGCAACATACTTCCAATGAGTTAAAGAAAAAGACACAAGGGAAAGCTTTTAATTGAATTGAATGAAAATGAAAAATCAATATATCAAATTTTGTAGGATGTAATTAAAACAATGCTTAGAGAGAAACTTTTAACATTAAGTGCTTATATTAGAAAAGATGGTTCTCAAATTAACGATCTAAGCTTATGTCTTAAAATAACTAGAAAGAGAAGATTTAAGTAAACCTAAATCAAACTGAAGGAAGAAAATAACAAAAGTACATGCAGAAATTAATGGATTTAAACCAAAAAAGAGGTTGTGTTCAATCTAAAATTGGTTATTTGAAAAGACCAATAGCATTGACAAATCTTTAGCCAGATGGAGAGAGAGAGAGAAAGAAAGAAAAAGAAACAGAGAGAGAGAGGGAAAGGAAAGAAAAATAACCAATATCAAGAATGAAAAAGAGGACTTTAGTGTAGGCAGGGGAAAATCATTGGTGAAGACTGAAGACAGTGCCTGCACTCACAGAGAATCAGAGATAGTACCCATTTTCATAAGACAGACTGAAAAAATAATAATTCATGGGTCATTGGATGGAATACTCATAAATGTTATTCCTCGGTAGTAAGAAATTATTAGCCTTAGAGGGAGTACTGCTGTGGATCTCTCTAACAAATGGTGATGGCAAGACCTAAAAGGGGCAAACTATTTCCACATAACTTAATCATATCCCAAAACAAAGCTTAAACAGATTTACAGGAATACAAAACTATCTGGCACCCCGCAGGATATAATTCATAATGTCTGGCTCCAACCATAGATTACCAGACATGAAGAAAAGGAGAACAATACAACTTAAAATGAAGAGAATAATGAATTGATCAAAACTAACCCAGAGCTGACAGAGATTTTAGAATTAGTAAACAAGGGTATTGAAATAGTTACTCTAGCTGTATTACAGCATAAGTCTGTATGTTCAGAAAGTTAAGTGGGGGCATAGTAAATATAAAGAAGACCCAATAAAACTTATAGAGATGAAAAGTACAATATCTGAGATGAAAAATGCACTCAATGGAGTTAATGATAGATTAGATACAATAAAATGAAAGATTAATGAACTTAAAAACAGCAATATAAATCATTCAAAATGCACCACACAGAGAAAATTATAATATTAAAATGAGAACATTAGTAAGTTGTGGAGTGCCCAAAATAGAGGAGTAGGATGGGAGAACAACAACAACATTTCTCAAAAATATATGAAGAAACAATGGCCAAAAATTTTCCAAATTGGATGAAAACTATAAATTCACAGATCCAAAAAGGTCAATGAACCTCAAGCACAAGAAACATGAAGGAAACTACATCAAGTTACATTCTAATCAAATGACTCAAAACCAGAAATAAAGAGAAAATCTTAGAGTAGCCTAAGCTAAAACATGTGTTATACAGAGAGGAACAAAGATAATGCTGAATGCAGCATTCCTTCCTGTTAGAAGCAGTGCAAGAGAGAAGGCAGTGGAATAACATCTTCAAAGTAGTGCAAGAAAACAAACAAACCAAAAAAAGAAAAAGAAAAGAAAAAAATCTGTCAATGTAGAATTCTAGACCCAATGAAAAAAACTGTTTCAAAAACAAATGCAAAATAGAGATATTTTCAGATGTAGAAAAACTGAAATAATTAGAAATATCAATTAAAGAGAACAGTACCATTTTCAATGGCATAAAATATATTCAACGTAGGGATAAAACCTGCCAAAAGAGATGTGAGGGCTGTGCACTGAAAACTACATTTTTACGGAAATGCAAAGATTCTAGAATAGCCAAACACCTTTGAAAATAAACTACAAAGTTGTAGGACTAACACTATCTGATGTCAAGACATATTATAAAGTTATAGTCTTTAAGACAGTGTGGTACTGGCATAAAGACTGGCAAATAGATCAGTGGAACAAAATAGAATCATAGACTCATGATTCTATTTATTTCATATAAAGTAAACTGAACTGATCTCTGAGAAAAGTTCAATAGATAAAGGATAGTCTCTTTAACAGAAAGTGCTCAAAAATTGGATATCCACATGCAAAAAAATGAACTTCCATCCATACCTTGGATCATATATAAAAACTAAACCAAAATGAATCCCAGACCTAAATAGAAAACCTGAAATTATCCTTCTAGAAGAAAATATAGGAGATAATCTTTCTTATTTATGCAATGATTTCCTAAATATGACACCAAAAGCATGATTCATAAAATTAATTAATAAATTGGATTTCATCAAAGTTAAAAATGTATCCTCATCAAAAGGCATTGTTAGGATAATAAAAAGACAAGCTGATCCCAGGAGAAAATAATTGCAAAACACATGTATAATAAGGACTTTTATTCAGAATGAGTAAATAATTCTCAAAACTCAATAATAAAAAAACCAAAAACAAATTGGGCAAAAATCATTCACCAAAAAAAGATAGAGAGAGGGAAAATAGGCACATGAAAAGATGCTCAACTTATCCTCAGTTATTTAAGAAATACAAATAAAAACCATGAGGTATCTCTACACACCTATCAGAATGGCTAATATTAAAAATATTGAGATATCAAGTATAGTGCCACTTCTAGGCTCTGTAATTCCCACACACACAAATAAACAGGAAATGTAAAATGGGCGAATTGTTTAAGAAATGGAAAAGGGATATAATGAACATGAGCTTTTCCTAGAACTTATGTCAGAAAATATCCCAACTAAAAGAAATTCGCCCAAAAAGCAGAAAACAGCCCATTTACCAAATGTACCCTGTGCCTACAGGAGGTGTTGGCTGTGTCTGCTGCCTTCTCTGGTTTATTGTGATTTATGATGACCCCATTTCCTATCCATGGATAAGCGTCTCAGAAAAAGAATACATCATATCCTCCTTGAAACAACAGGTACATATAAAGACACCAATACTTTCATGAGACCTTGTATCTGAATTTTCTTGAGACCTTAAATCTGTATTTTTAAGGGTGACTAAGTGTGTGAGCATCTCTTGGATTTACCATTCTGACAGTAAATTTGTTTTCAGGTCAGGTCTTCTCAGCAGCCTCTTCCCATCAAAGCTGTGCTCAGATCTCTACCCATTTGGTCCATATGTTTAGGCTGTTTCAGCCATCAATGGTTAGTTAGCACAATGATTGTATACATACCAACTTACATCAGCTCTGTGTACCATGTTAACATCAGAGACGTGAGTATGTTTCCTTCCCTTCCTTTCTCCTGCTTGCATGGCTGACCAATTACTCTGCCCTCACTAATCATTCCACTTAGAGAAATGTATTTCTTATTACCAAAAATAATCTAATATTTAATTTTCATGCCAGTAGCTTTTCTGCGGTATGATTTAAGAGGTTACTGATTTTCCTAAGAAAGTATGATTTCAGAGCGTCAGTATTATTAGTAGTAATTTATCAACAGAAGTTGTGGTCTCACTGCCTTTGTTATGGTAATTTACTCAATCTTTTCTCTTTAGAATGGACTTCTATCTGCCCTTCCTTTTATTGTGGCCTGGGTCATAGGCATAGTGGGAGGCTATCTAGCAGATTTCCTTCTAACCAAAAATTTTAGACTCATCACTGTGAGGAAAATTGCCACAATTTTAGGTAAGAACAGAGCCTGAGGGTCAGACAATTCGCATAGCATACAACAGCCAAAGAGTGCATCTCACTGTTTAATTTGTTTGTTCTTCATTCCCTAGGAAATCTTCCCGCTTCAGCACTCATTGTGTCTCTGCCCTACCTCAATTCCAGCTATATCACAGCAACTGCCTTGCTGACGCTCTCATGTGCATTAAGCACATTGTGTCAGTCAGGGATTTATATCAATGTCTTAGATATTGCTCCAAGGTAGGACTCTGTTCCCCACTATCAGTTTCACATTTTCTTTAAAAGATTTAGCTTTCAGCTTTCTGGGATCCCCAAATTTAGGAAATGAATAAACCATAGGGAAGGACCACAGATAGACCTGTGGCCATTTTTTTCAGGGATGTTGAGGGAGGGGTATTGATTTGTCTTCATCCCTCTCCTTGAATATACATAGTGCAAGTCCTTTTTGATATAATTGTCCAAATATAACTAAATATAATTGTAAAATATAATTGAGTTATAGATTCATTCATGGATCAGGGCTGAAGGATACTGTCAAACATCTCTGGATCTAGACTGGAACATTCCTGTCACCCACAGGCATTCCAGTTTTCTCATGGGAGCATCAAGGGGATTTTCGAGCATGGCACCTGTCATTGTACCCACTGTCAGTGGATTTCTTCTTAGTCAGGTACAATTTTTTTGTCATGAAGGACTCAAAAAATGCTCTGTTAAATCCATTTATAAAGGTAATAGCATGTATTCAAATATTGAAAAATAAAGTTAAATTGTGGGTAATTTGTCATTAAGATGAACCTGGTAAAGAAAAATATAAAATCATTTCTTTGGTGACCTAAAACCTGGTTCATTCTCAAGAAAAGAACTAAATATCGACTGCTATCTTTGAAACTGAAAACACACAGTTGCATAGGTGTCTTGGGATAATGATTCCACGCATAAATGCCAACCTGTTATGTTTCTGGCAATACTTTTAATTTGTATCCAGCATCTACAAGGAAGTTAAGTTTACGAAGCACAAACAAACCCTTTAAAGAGTGATCAAAGAACATGAGCAGATTCTTTTCAAAAGAAGACATATACGTTCTTTTTTTGAGAATTGTCTATTCATGTCATAGCCCACTTTTTGATGGGACTGTTTATTTTTGTCTTGCTAATTTATTTGAACTCGCTGTAAGTTCTGGATATTAGTCCTTTGTCAGATGTATAGATTGTGAAAATTTTCTCCCAGTCTGTGGGTTGTCTGTTTATTCTGCTGACTGTTCCTTTTGCTGTGCAAAAGCTCTTTAGTTTAATTAAGTCCCAGCTATTATTGCTTCTCGGCCTTTTGGCTAAGATCAAGTGTAAGTCCCAGCTATTTATTTTTGTTTTTATCACATTTGCTTTTGGGTTCTTGGTCATGAAATCCTTGCCTAAGCCAATGTCTAGAAGGGTTTTTCTGATGTTATCTTCTAGAATTTTTATAGTTACAGGTCTTAGATTTAAGTCCTTGATCCATCTTGAGCTGATTTTTGTATAAGGTGAGAGATGAGAATCCAGTTTCATTCTCCTACATGTGGCTTGCCAATTATCCCAGCACCATTTGTTGAATAAGATGTCCCTTCCCCACCAGATGTCCAACAAAGATATGAAAAAATGCTCAACATCACTAATGAGCAGGGAAATGCAAATCAAAACCACAATGCGATATTACCTTACTCCTGCAAGATTGGCCATAATAAAAAAATCAAAAAATAATAGATGTTGGCCTGGATGTGGTGAACAGGGAACACTTCTACACTGTTGGTAGGAATGTAAACTAGTACAACCAGCATGGAAAACAGTGTGGATATTCCTTAAAGAACTAAAAGTAGAACTATTGTTTGATCCAGCCATCCCACTACTGGGTATCTACCCAGAGAAAAGAAGTCATTATACGAAAAAGATAGTTGCACACACATGTTTATGGCAGCACAATTCACAATTGCAAAAATATGCAACCAACCCAAATGCCCATCAATCAATGAGTGGATAAATAAACTGTGGTCTATATATAAATATATGATATATATATGTATATATATATGATGGAATACTACTCAGCCATAAAAAGGAATGGATTAATGGCATTCACAGCAATCTGATGGGATTGGAGATTTTTATTCTAAGTGAAGTAACTCAGGAATGGAAAACCAAACATCATACATTCTCACTTATCAGTGGGAACTATAAACTATGAGGATGCGAAGGCATAAGAGTGACACAATGGACTCTGAGGACTCAGGGTGAAGGTGTGGGAAGGGGATAAGGGTTAAAAGACTACAAATCAGGTTCAGTGTTTACTGATTAGGTGATGGGTGCACCAAAATCTCACATATCACCACTAAAGAACTTACTCATGTAACCAAATATCACCTGTTCCCCCAAAACCTATGGAAATAAAAAAATTAAAAAACAATAATAAAATAAAATAAAAATTTTTAAAAAGAAGACATATATGCAGCCAACAAAGGTATGAAAAAAGCTAAATATCATTGATCATTAGAGACATGCAAATCAAAACCAAAATGAGATCATCTCATAGCAGTCAGAATGTCTATTATTAAAAAGACAAAAAATAAAAAATGCTGGAGAGGTTACAGAGGAAAGGGAACACTTACACACTGTTGGTGGGAGTGTAAATCAGTTCAACCATTGTGGAAAGCAGTGTGGCGATTTCTCAAAGAGCTAAAAACAGATCTTCCATTCTACCCAGCAATTCCATTACTGGATATATACCCAAAAGAATGTAAATTATTTTACCATAAAGACACATGAACACTTACGTTCTTTGTAGCACTATTCACAATAGAAAAGACATGGAATCAACATAAATGGCCAACAATGACAGATTGGATAAAGAAAATATGGTACATACACACCATCAAATACTATGCAGAATGAGATCATATCTTTTGCAGGGAAATGGATGGTGTTGGAGGCCATTATCCTTAGCAAACTAACGCAGGAACAGAAAACCAAATACCACATGTTCTCACTTATAAGTAGAAGACAAAGGATGAGAATTCATGGACACAAGGAGGGGAACAACAGACACTGGATCTTACTTGAGAGTGAAGGGTGGGAGGAGGGAAAGAGTCAGAAAGAAAAAAAAAAAACTACTGGAGACTAGGCTTAGTACCTGGGTGATGAATTATCTGTACAACAACCCCCCATTACATGAGTTTACCTATATAACACACCTGCACATGTGCCTCTGAATGTAAAAGTTTTTTTTTTTTTTAGAAAAGAATATTTCCGGCCGGGCGCAGTGGCTCACATTTGTAATCCTAGCATTTTGGGAGGCCGAGGCGGGTGGATCATGAGGTCAGGAGATCAAGACCATCCCGGCCAACACGATGAAACCCCGTCTCTACTAAAAATACAAAAAAATTATCCAGACATGGTGGTGCGTGCCTGTAGTCCCAGCTACTCAGGAGGCTGAGGCAGGAGAATTGCTTGAACCCGGGAGGTGGAGACTGCAGTGAGCCCAGATCGCACCACTGCACTCCAGCCGGAGCAACAAAGTGAGACTCTGTCTCAAAAAAAAAAAAAGAAAGAAAGAAAAGAAAAGAATATTTCCATCACCCAGTTGGTTATTTTGTGCTCCTTTCCAGTCAGTACCCCTCCTAGTTGTAACTATTACCTTGACTTCTGTTTTCATAGATTATATTTTCCCATTCTTGCATTTCATAGAAACGGAATCATATAGTACATACCCTAGCTTCTTTCGTCCATCATGTGTTTGAGATTCATCTGGTGGATGTTATAATAGTTTGTTCTTTTATATTGCTGTGTAGTGTCTCATTGTGTGGCTAATCACAATTTATCTATTGTACTCTTATGAACATTTGACTTGTTTCCAGTTTTTGGCTATTATCAATAAGGCTGCTATGAACATTGTTTTCTTTTCACTAGAATAACAGTGTTTTGGTTTCATTGCATTCATTATGGTTGCTTTTTATTAAAGGCAAGTAATTCTGGTTATCTATTTCAAATAGTGATAAAATAGTTCCTTTTAAAATTTAATTGATTTAAAAAAACAAAATTTCTAGAAAATTATAAATAATTATACATTAAAAAATTTTCATTTGCATAATCATGCCAAAAAGGTGATAATGAAAGCAAACATTAAGTGTGTGATGTATGTATAGGTATTTCATATGCAGTAAACTCATTTAACTATTGATTCTCACATAAATTGTGAAAATGAAATGTTATTATTTTCATTCCCTAACAATTAAGCTGAAAATCTGTTAGCATAAGTCTTTCCACATTGAGGATGAAAAATCAGAATTCTTCAAAGTTAAACATGTATAGCTCAAAAGCCCATAATCTTCTCACAATTCCAGCACAACATATGAGGAATCTTGAAAGGATTCTCAGCATAGCTTACAAAGTCGAGATTCATGCAAAAGAGAACATGTGTGGCACTTGGATAAATCATTTGGACAAATGCATTTATCTAGGTTAACCACAAAGTTCCCCAAATACCCTTTATTAAGAACACTCTGGCCGGGCGCGGTGGCTCAAGCCTGTAATCCCAGCACTTTGGGAGGCCGAGACGGGCGGATCACGAGGTCAGGAGATCGAGACCATCCTGGCTAACACGGTGAAACCCCATCTCTACTAAAAAATACAAAAAAATTAGCCGGGCGAGGTGGCGGGCGCCTGTAGTCCCAGCTACTCGGGAGGCTGAGGCAGAAGAATGGCGTGAACCCGGGAGGCGGAGCTTGCAGTGAGCTGAGATCTGGCCACAGCACTCCAGCCTGGGTGGCAGAGCGAGACTCCGTCTCAAAAAAAAAAAAAAAAAAAAAAAAGAACACTCTGAATGTATTTTGAAATCCTTTCCATTTAACTATCGAGTCACTTTCAGGAAATGAATTTCTACATGAAAACACAGCAGTGAATGTTGTCATCTGAACTATTAATCTAATGTTTCATAGAAAAATATGAAAGGGGTAATACAGACTCGGGATTTTGTGTCTCCAGGACCCTGAGTTTGGGTGGAGGAATGTCTTCTTTTTGCTGTTTGCCGTTAACCTGTCAGGACTAATCTTCTACCTCATATTTGGAGAAGCAGATGTCCAAGACTGGGCTAAAGAGAGAAAACTCACTCGTTTGTGAAGGTAAAGGATAATGATTTTATGTATGGTTACAGCCATAGAAGCAGCTGAAGTTTTAAATTCTATGTCATTTTCCTTTCTTAGTTATCCCACCTTGGATGGAAAAGTCATTAGGCACTGTATGGCATAAAATAGAAGGCTTCCGCGATGAAAATATCAGTGAAAAGAATTTTGTTTCCTGTGGCTCTTTTCAATTATAAGATCAGTTCGTTATTTTGTTCAGACTTTTTTTTGAGATGAATATAAGATGAATAAAAATTCAAATAAAATGATAACTAAGAACGCAGTTGTCATCTTCATAGAATTAACAATGGATTAAGAGGGCTTGCTGTGTGGGACCCAGTATGTTAGATTCCAGTACTGGATACGAGAAACAATGTCTTAAAACTTTTAATCCAGGGTGACAACCTCACTAGGGCAATGATTTTTCCTGTTTATGGAAATTAATACTACTTTCTATTTATTGGGTTGGGTATTGTCCTTGTGTTCTTCCCTGTATGTCCTCCATTTATCTCCGTGCTGCTGAGGCTCCAAGAGGCTGACCCATATGGATTGCATCCTGTACTCCCTTATCCACTGGCTTCTGCTAGATTTTTGAGGGAGATACGTAGAGTCAGTGGGCGTTTATCTCTGACAGTCTCTCTTTTGGGGTGTGCAGAAGACTGAGCTTTCTATTGCAGTTCACAGCTCCAGGAAGGCAGCCCTTTCCATATGTTCTAATAACTTCCCTCTTCCTTGTCCAGTCTTTTTTATTTGCCTTTATTTGGCAAGCTCTAGGGTTCTCCAGAATTCCTTGTGGTTTCCCTACCACCTGCCTAATCCTGTGTAAATTCTCATTTTCAACAGTGCTCACAAATTACCCAGTGAAAGTCTGTCATTTTTCTTCTTCTGGGATTCAAATAATTCAGTGGTTCAATTACTTATAAATCTCAAATATGACTGAATTTGTATTTTTGTAAAATGATAATGTGTAGGTGTTGTTGAGTTCAGGACCATGGTCTGGATTGACCCCTGTTTTGATTTCTACCATGTAGAATAAAGATTAGAGGCATCGAGTCATTTCATATAGAGGCAGTGTGATAGACAATAGTTCTGAGTGAAAAATCAAGGCAAGGATTTAGAGGGCCAGGCTTGAATAAACACAACACGTACTGAGATCTTGTTATGTTCCAGAATCTGGAATCTTGGGACACTGGAGTAAAGGAGGCAGTCATTCTCCATCCTAATGTGGAGGATAGACACAGTAATTGATAGCACTACACTGTTTTAGGTAAAATAGCAGAGGAACATGTAGGGCATCATGAAAGACCAGATGAGGAGTTCTGATTCCAAGTGGTGGTAAAATCTTTATCAAGTGGTAAGATATTTTACACTGGATGGTGGTAAAATCTTATCAAGTGGTAAGATACTTTACACTGGAGCCCAACTTGCACAAAAGAATAAAATCAAGAAGCAGGATGGATTCTGAAGGGAATCACTTGCCTACATAATCAGGAAAGGAAAGAAAGTGGATTTAGGGAAGTAGGAGTGGTCAGAGTAAGGAGGTCTTGTTTGCTGTGTTAGGGAGTTCAAGGTATAACCTATAAACAGTATGATAGGAATCATAGCAATACTAACATGGGCAGATTTTCTCTCTAGCTAGAACACTGTGACCTAATTTGAGAATCAAGAAGACTAGTTAAATGACCATCTGTGCAGTGGCCTACACAGCAGTGGTGAGGACTGAACTCACTTCAGCAGTGGTGAGGGCAGAAAAAGCTGAGATGAAGACAAGAAGAATGTTTATAAGATAGAACTGAAAGATCATGGTATTTGACTAGATGGATGCAGGCGAAGAAAGGTGTCAAGGAGTCCTGGGTCTCTAACCTGAGAGACTGAATAGAGCGTGGTCTGAACAACTAAGCCAGGGAATGTAGCAAGATGAGACCTTTTCAAGGGGGAAGATCATGATTTGACTTTGGGACATGTTGAGTTAATGGTAATAGTGGGATAATCATGTGGATATGTATATTAGCTTCCTAGGTCTGCTCTAACAAAGTGCCACCAACTAAGTTTCTCAAAGTAATTTATTGTCTTACAGCTCTAGAAGTCCAAAATCAAGGTGCTGGCAGGGCTGGTTCCTTTTAAAGGCTATAAGGAAGAATGTGTTCTGTGCCTTTTTTATTCTTTTAGCTTCTAGTAGTCTCAGGCATTTTTTGGCTTGTAGATGACCTTCTCCCTGAGTCCTCATGTCATCTCCTCTTGATACACATCTGTCTTTGTGTCCAAATGTTCTATTTTTATAAGGACATCAGTCATATTGCATCAGGGCCTACTCTAATGACATCATCTGCAAAGACCCTATTTTCAAATACAGTCACATTCACAGATACTGAATATTACGACTTCAACATCTTTTGGGGGAACATAATTCAAGTCATAACAGCAAGCTCAACAAGGGGCCAGATCATTAATCTGAAACTTATAGAAACTATGAGAGTGAAATGGAGAAGAAGATAAAGGAGAAAAATGCAGATGTTCAGTACTGAAGACCTGAGTTTAGACCAAATGGCTCAAGAAGAGCCTGTTGATGGAAAATCACAAGCCAAGACAGAATGCCAACATCTAAGGAGGGCCAAAAAAACAAATGCCCACACATAACAGAGATGAAAGAGTCAGGTGTGTAAGTGTGAGAAATAACAGGAGAGTAGAACTCTCACTGAAAACTCATGGGCATGGCCTTTTAAGAAAGACCGCTGATGAGCAGTAAAAAGTGAAGTAAAGAAGCTCAAGTAGATGAGGTCAGAAAAGGAACTTAGTCACCTTGTGATCGGAATTCTTAGTAGCTTTTTCAGGGTACATTTAGCAGAGAGATGAGTGTACAGGCCAGTTTGCAGTTTGTTGGTGAGCGAGGGTAGAGAAAGTAAGAGAAATATTTTCACAAAATTTGATAAAGGGAGATAGGCATATAGCAGAGAAGGGTATTTCATTAGTTGGTATTTTACCATCAGAGTGTAGAATCCTGAAGTAAGGAGGGCACTTCAGGGTCAGCCATCAAGGTCTCAGTCAACATCGTGAGAAAGTTCTCCTCTCGAAGTGTGCGTCTCACCTCATTGTTGTTCTAACAAAGGGCAAAGGACTGTTCCTCTTTTGCTCTTCATATGTGCTCACCTTCATCACATTTCAAATTCTGCATTTTGGGTTGTTTGTCCAGAAGTGACCAGTTTCTTCTATTAAAGATCCAGTTACCTGGCCTCCCTGCTTGAGCACACATATGACCAGAGATGCAACAACTTACGATGGATTTGTGCTTGGTATTCTTTTCTGTATTCTTGCTTTTATCCATACACTCCAATCTCCCTTCCCGTGACCTCATGTTAAAAAATTCATTACTAGGCATATACACAGCCTCTAGTACCATGTCTTTCGTTTTTAGTGTGAATTTTTAAATAGGTATAATCCACATGATACTGAGAGTGAACTGTTTAAAGGCAAAATTAGTGAGCTATTTTATTAAGATAGGAAATTTTTAGGTGATATTCAAAGACAATGACATGAATTGTGAAACCTTTGTTTCCCCAGGCAACACCAACCTCGGACAGGGATGAGGTAATGATTCACATTTATAGAGGGAAGAATTGTCTTTGTGTGACTTCAGTCACAGTTTGCTTCTATCAAATCTTCAGTCTCCAATGAAGCTTAAATATTTTTGGGAATCCTAACGAAGGACTTGTTTTTACGAGTTTTGTGTTATCGTTGCAATGTCAAGATTGTGTGTCAAGTCAATATGAAGTTTAAAACCATCACCAATATGTTCATGTGATTTACTCTTTTCCATTATTTGGATATCCCATTACACAGGCACAGTGGATGATTTAGGTATTCCAGGAAGCTGTTTCTATACCAAGGTAGCTAGCAATAATGTGACTATGCCCATTATCAACCCAAGCCACATAAATGTATCCCAAATTTTAGTCCAGCAAAATACATTCCCACTGCAGCCTTCCTTTCACCATATCAAAAAATGCCAAGAGCAATTTCATTAACATCGTAACAATAGGATGGAGATAGTAATTTTAAACAATTGTGGTTAAAATAGCTTATTTCTAGAAATTTTCAAAAATATGAGACTATATGAACATGTTACTAGTGCCTTCTTCCCCGCCAGTACTTTAGAAATGGTCCATGCAAATGAAAGCTCTTTAACCTTGTCAATGAGCTGAAACTCGTGATGTTTCAAGGCTGAGCCATGCTTTTTTGAGCCCTCAGTGTCAGTACTTAATAAATATCTGGTGAACTAAATTGAAGCACTGGCATCTTCCAAATGTCTCACTCCAATTCACTGCATGAGTTTCCAAGCAGAACTGTTTTGTCTACAATGTCTTGGAGAGGTTTTTGGTAAAGCCAATCCTTTAGTTCTTACCCACCAGCCACTCTCTTCCATAAGATTCTAGAGTCTGAATGTACACTCACTTTTACTCTTCCATTAATTGCGTCTCTTTTCTATTTACCGAACCATTGTTACCAGATCGCTAATACTGACATTGTGTGCCTGCCTCCATTATTGCTTTGGATAAGTTTCTTAGGGATTTTCCTCATTCCCAGGGACTCTCTAGTCACTAATGAAGAAGTTCCTAGTGACTCCAACTCTACTAGACTTCTCTATATACCAGGCATGTATAGATGTTATTGAATATTAGCAATGAAAACAGCTTAGGTTCAGTCTGAGACAAGGCCCACATTAACTATATGTTGAGCATATGTGCAGAAGTGCAGAAATAAATCAGTCTAGAGGTTCTTTCCCATCAAAAATTAAAAATAGTTGCATTCAGTCATTATAGCAAACACTCAATATTCCACCCATATCCCCTCAGTTCTCTTTACCGTTTTGCTGCATACTAGCTCCTGATGAGTTTTCATTCCCAACACCTGGAACCTGTTTTTTTCTGTTAGAGGGCTCCCTCAGGCTGCAAGAGCCAGTTTTGCCTGCCAACCTGGATGTGCCTGGGAATTTGTGCCTGCCTGGGAATAGTTCTTAGTCAAAGCATCACTACACAGATATAAATGCTCCATCTCCCTTTGCTTCTGCTTGGCAAGTGAGGTTCACACTATCTCCCAAATCCCCTAAGAACTGAACTGGACCTTACTTTATATCCTTTCCAGATCTACTTATAGTCTCCTTAGTCAGGTTTTCCTGGAAATATATCCTAATAAATCATTTTTACAGGAATCCTCATCTCAGGGTCTGCTTCTAAAGAATCTGACCTAAACCAGTTGTTTCCACAAGAAGACCTAGGATGCAGATTCTTATAATAACTTCCAGAGTTGTATCTCTGACAAGCCAGGTGGTCCAGAGACCCCCTTGATGTTTGTAAAAGCATTGGTGATAATCTGGGCCAGCTGTAGCATTACAATTGCTGACTCTGTCCTGTTGTGCACTGGAATGAAAGATGGGATACAGGTGTAAGGGAAGGCACTGGCTTGGTCAATACCTCTAGTGTTTGAGAAATGTGTGGAAATGGCATTAGAACAACTTTGAAGTTGGCTGTTTGATGGTGGTCATGATCACCGATGTACTCAAGATGGCCAGTTACGTCAGAGTACGGTGTGAAAGTCAGAAAATCTCCCTGGCAGCATTTAAAGATATCCTGATCTCCAATAGCAGAGGGCAGACATGTTCTTAAGATGGGACTCAGGATTCGATTGTCAGAGTAGCAGAAAATGCAACGACAAACACTTGACTTTATGCTAAAGTCAAGTCCTAGGAAGTCTCATGCTAAAGTCAAGGCCTGAAATTTACCCTGAAATTTATCGGTATCCTTATCCCAGTACCCCATGCTGGGGGATGGCAACATCCCTTTTCCTGAAGATGCCCATGCAGAAAACACAGCTGATACAAATACCTTGCAAGACAATACTTGCTTAGTCAAATTCTATCCTCACGTTCTCTAATACCTTAACAAATAGCAAACTTGAATACTTGACAAATAGCTAGGTCAGGTCTTAGGATGATCCAAATAGTGTAGTACTGGCTCTACTAAAGTGGAAGAGACAAGAAGAGCATGCCTAGAATATGAGACCAGGGTATTGGGGGCAGAAGGTAAGTCCAGATAAGGGAGATCTTGTTAATATGAGGGCACAGTGCTGTGACTCAGGATTTAATATCATTGAAGCTTACATGAAAATGCTCAAAAACAGTTCACTCCTGCTGAGTTAGTAATTCAGATGCAATACCACATCCCAGGTGGAATAGCAGACAGTAATGCCATTTGTAAAGACGTGGAAGATGCTAGAGTAATGATCTCTGTTGTATTCCCATTCAACTCACCAATGTGGCCCCAGAATAAATAGACTGTGGCAAATGGTGGAGGACCACCACAGATGGGATCCAGTGGTAGTCTTAATTGCATATGGTGTGCCAGATGGAATGCATCAACAGAGGCTCTGTTACTTCCTATACAGGTATTGATATGGCGAGTGTGTTCTTTGGAAGTGCCATTAGAAAGGAGGATTATAAGTAGTTTGCATTAACTTGGGATAGACAACAGTACTTCTTTCACAGTTTTGTCAAGGAATATGTTAACTCGCCAGCTTCTTTGACAACATAATCTGAAAGGATCTTGATTATCTGCAACATCACATTGTCACTATAAGCATGCAATTATGTTAACTAGAGCTGAATAGCAAGAAGAAACAAGGACTCTGGATGCCCTGTAAAAATATATACACTCCCAAGGGAGGGGAGAGAAAGCCTACAAAGTGTTAGGGACTAGTCACATAAGTGAAGGTTTCAGGGATCCAGTGATCTTGAATATGCCAGAATATCATCTCCAAGGTAAAGGACAAGTTATATCTTGAAACTGCTACCACTGAGAAAGAATCACAGAACTTGGCAAAAAAAAAAAAAGGTGTAAACCTCGTCATGTTTTAGAGGGAATATATATCACACATCTAATAAGACAGTACGCTAACGCTTACTTGCCCCAGCCTGAAAGTCCATCCTCAAAACACTCTTCCCTGTCCTTACAACTGGGGGACTGGGTCTGGATGGCAGACTCCTCTGCCCCTCTCCAACCTAAGTGGTTGGGCCTTCACCAGGTTATCCAAGCTCCTCCCACAGAGGTAAAGCTAACATCCTTTCCACACTGGACATTCAGAAATTTCCTCACCCCCAAAATATTCTTCCTCCCTCACAGGACCAACCTCACTGCACTTAACAAAAATTCCCGAAGTTGCCAGTCCAGAAGGCCCTAGTCCATTACACTCTCCACCTCCAACTGTAAATCTTTTATCTCACATCTTGTTTCAGATACTTCCTGATATTTCCTCCCCAGGTCCCTGAATAGTCAACTCCAATTTCTCACATTAATTCGGGGGCCTTCGGAATATTCACTCCTTCTCAAATCTCCTTTTTCTCTTTTTGTCTTCTTTGTCTGTGGGGTACTCTTAAGTCCCCACCCCCGACCTCTGGCAGTCAGGCCCCTGTCATCAATCTCACACATTGCCTCTTAAATCCGTCACACACCCCTCTTTCTTCCAACTGTTAAATTTGTTAGTCCACAAAAATCCAGCAGTTCACTGCCCTTTCTGTTAACCTAACTACATAACCCTGGTCCAAAATAAACCTGCATCTTACCTCTCAGCCAAACCATTCCTGAAACCTGTTTATACTCTTTCTCAGCTGAATACCTTTCCCTCCAAACTATCAAATCCACCCACATCATCACACACAGAGCTGTCACCGTCCCTCACCTCATAACCTCTAAACTAAACATGTTACAAGCCCGATTCCATAAAACACCTCTTACCAACCCCTCCCCTCTCAGCTGGCCCAGCTTTTCATGTATCCAACCCAAGGGTGCTCCCTGGAAAAAAATGCACACACAATTCCCTCAACTGCAATCTATATCCTTCTGTCCCATCGGGGCCACAATGACTATTAATTAACTAAAATCCATTTTTCTCTCTCCAAAACCAAACAGCCTTCACCTCCTCCCCCACCAACATTCCCTATCAGACCCTCACAGGGGCTTCCCTTGCTAGTAGCTATTCAACCTGGAGAAATAAAATGTTGGAACAAAAAGTTTGTCCAGGATTCAACCCCCATCTACTCGTAGCTTGCTACATTCACTTACAACTTTTGCCTCTCAACCCCCGGTCTTTTCTTTCCGTATGGCACAAACTCTTATCTTTGCTTGCCAGCAATTTGGTCAAGAACGTACACCCTGGTTACAATCTCCAAACATTAGCATTTTGCCAAACAACCAGACCATCCAGGTTCCTTCGGTAGCTTCTGTCTCATCTTCCTCCACACTCACTAAGCGGACTCTACATCTCATTCCTCTGGTAACAGGATTAAGCATCTCTGATGCACTTGGCACTGGAATAGCAAGTATATCAACCTCAACTTCCCTATATTTAAAAAAAAAAAAAAAAAACTCTACAGTCCTCTATAATACCTTAGAGGACATGCATACTTCCATTACAAGCCCCCAAAGGCAGATAAACTCTCTTATGGGAGTCATTCTCCAAAGCCAAAGGGTCCTAGACCTGCTAACCACTGAAAAGGTGGGCACATGTGTATATCTCCAAGAAGAATGCTTTTTAATGTTAGTGAATCTGGCATTGTTCGTGACAAAGCCCATGGGATCCATAACAGGGCTGCAGAAATCCAACATCAAGCCACTAACTCTTGGTAGCACAGGTCATCCTTCCTAAAGTGTATGCCTTGGGTAACCCCTTTCTTAGGGTCCCTAGTCTTCCTCCTCCAAATACTAACAATTGGTCCATGAGTACTCACCTCCATATCCTGCTTTATCTCCCGAAGGCTGAACTCCCTTGTCCAGGCAACCACCCAGACACCCACTGATGCCATCCTTCTCCTCCACCAAGTTCGGTATCAGTGCCTCCAGGAAAACAACTCCAAAGTCGGACACCCACTACTGCAAAACCCCAACCCTGATAACAGAGCCCCTATTCAGCAGGAAGCAGCCAGATAGTCCACAACACCCCTTTTCCTTTTATATTAAAGTAGAAGCCAAGAATGTTAGTCCACACTACAGCACTTTGTAAGCCTCCCCCACCGCCATTTCTTAGACCTTGGTCAAAGTGAAACATTCCACAAGGGTTTGGGCCATAAGAAACAGCCTGCCTCTTATATTCTGCTGGGAGAAAGTGCAAAAGTGCAAGGAACACTACATTCAGCCAGTACAAGGGCTAGAACGGCCTCATCCTGGCAACACGTAATCAACATTTTCCCAGGCAGCAGGCCATGCCCCCGGCAGATCCCTCCTGCCCAGACCTATAAATTGTCCCAGGCTTTAAGCATCAGTGGGCCCTGGCATTAAGCTGGTCTCCCGCCTCTGTAGGTCTAATGCTGGACATAAAGCCTGCATTTGCTGTTAAGCCACTCTCTCTCTCTCTCTCTCTCTCTCTCTCTCTCTCTCTCTCTCTCTCTGTCTTTCTTTAACCCTTGCCTTCCCTTCAAAACCTGACACCCTGGAGCCAACCACTGATGGGTACTGGCATATAAATACTCTAACTTCTCTACCTTTGGTTAGGACAGATCTGAGGTGCAGACTACACTGTTCCCACTGCTCTCTTGTAGCATTAGTCCAAAATTACCTTCCTCCAGACTTGGCTTGTTTTCGTACCCTTGTTTGGTCTCCTTTCTTTCCCTGCCCACTTCCCAACCTCCTTACTATTTTTGTTGTTGGCTTTTTCCCCTGAAAATATGATTACATCACTTTAACATTAATCTTCATCTCAGGATCTGTTTCTGGGGAAGGCAGCAGTTTATTTTGGCAATACTATTAGTATTATTTTCATGTTAACATAGGCATGCTACAATAAAGCAAAAAAGTGTATTCATTGGGAACAAAGATAGCCAACAAAAGAGAAATATGTGAGGGGGGCGGAGCAAGATGGCCGAATAGGAACAGCTCCAGTCTCCAACTCCCAGCGCGAGTAACACAGAAGACCGGTGATTTCTGCATTTTCAACTGAGGTACTGGGGTCATTTCTCTAGGGAGTGCCGGACAATCGGTGCGGGTCAGCTGCTGCAGCCTGACCAGCGTGAGCTGAAGCAGGGCGAGGCATCGCCTCACCTGGAAGCGCAAGGGGGAAGGAAATCCGTTTTCCTAGCCAGGGGAACTGAGACACATAACACCTGGAAAATCGCGTAACTCCCACCCCAATACTGCGCTTTAAGGAAACAGGCACACCAGGAGAATATATCCCACACCTGGCCGGGAGGGTCCCACGCCCACGGAGCCTCCCTCACTGCTAACACAGCCGTCTGCGGCGATCTATCCGCAAGGCAGCAGCGAGGCTGGGGGAGGGGCGCCCGCCATTGCTGAGGCTTAAGTAGGTAAACAAAGCCGCTGGGAAGCTCGAACTGGGTGGAGCTCACAGCAGCTCAAGGAAACCTGCCTGTCTCTGTAGACTCCACCTCTGGGGACAGCCCACAGCTGAGGTCCAATAGGAAAGCAGCGGGGGCGGTGCAGAGGCGAACGACTCTGTCTGACAGCTTTGGGGAGAGCCGTGGATCTCCCAACGCGGAGGTTGAGATCCGAGAACGGACAGACTGCCTGCTCAGGTGGGTCCCTGACCCCTGAGTAGCCTAGCTGGGAGACATCCCCCACTAGGGGCAGTCTGACACCCCACACCTCACAGGGTGGAGTCATCCCTGAGAGGAAACTTCCAAAGGAAGAATCAGACAGGTACACTCGCTGCTCAGCAATATTCTATCTTTGGCAACCTCTGCTGCTGATACCCAGGCAAACAGGGTCTGGAGTGGACCTCAAGCAATCTCCAACAGACCAACAGACAGTCCTTCTGACTGTCAGACGGAAAACTATCAAACAGGAAGGACACCTATACCAAAACCCCATCAGTACGTCACCATCATCAAAGACCAGAGACAGATAAAACCACAAAGATGGGGAAAAAGCAGGGCAGAAAAGCTGGAAATTCAAAAAATAAGAGCGCATCTCCCCCTGCAAAGGAGCGCAGCCCATCGCCAGCAACGGATCAAAGCTGGTCAGAGAATGACTTTGACGAGATGAGAGAAGAAGGCTTCAGTCCATCAAACTTCTCAGAGCTAAAGGAGGAATTACGTACCCAGCGCAAAGAAACTAAAAATCTTGAAAAAAAAGTGGAAGAATTGACAGCTAGACTAATTAATGCAGAGAAGATCATAAATGAAATGACAGAGATGAAAACCATGACACGAGAAATACGTGACAAATGCACAAGCTTCAGTAACCGACTCGATCAACTGGAAGAAAGAGTATCAGCGATTGAGGATCAAATGAATGAAATGAAGCGAGAAGAGAAACCAAAAGAAAAAAGAAGAAAAAGAAATGAACAAAGCCTGCAAGAAGTATGGGATTATGTAAAAAGACCAAATCTACGTCTGATTGGGGTGCCTGAAAGTGAGGGGGAAAATGGAACCAAGTTGGAAAACACTCTTCAGGATATCATCCAGGAGAACTTCCCCAACCTAGTAGGGCAGGCCAACATTCAAATTCAGGAAATACAGAGAACGCCACAAAGATACTCCTCCAGAAGAGCAACTCCAAGACACATAATTGCCAGATTCACCAAAGTTGAAATGAAGGAAAAAATCTTAAGGGCAGCCAGAGAGAAAGGTCGGGTTACCCACAAAGGGAAGCCCATCAGACTAACAGCAGATCTCTTGGCAGAAACTCTACAAGCCAGAAGAGAGTGGGGGCCAATATTCAACGTTCTTAAAGAAAAGAATTTTCAACCCAGAATTTCATATCCAGCCAAACTAAGTTTCATCAGTGAAGGAGAAATAAAATCCTTTACAGATAAGCAAATGCTTAGAGATTTTGTCACCACCAGGCCTGCCTTACAAGAAACCCTGAAGGAAGCCCTAAACATGGAAAGGAACAACCGGTACCAGCCATTGCAAAAACATGCCAAAATGTAAAGACCATCGAGGCTAGGAAGAAACTGCATCAACTAATGAGCAAAATAACCAGTTAATATCATAATGACAGGATCAAGTTCACACATAACAATATTAACCTTAAATGTAAATGGACTAAATGCTCCAATTAAAAGACACAGACTGGCAAACTGGATAAAGAGTCAAGACCCATCAGTCTGCTGTATTCAGGAGACCCATCTCACATGCAGAGACATACATAGGCTCAAAATAAAGGGATGGAGAAAGATCTACCAAGCAAATGGAGAACAAAAAAAAGCAGGGGTTGCAATCCTAGTCTCTGATAAAACAGACTTTAAACCATCAAAGATCAAAAGAGACAAAGAAGGCCATTACATAATGGTAAAGGGATCAATTCAACAGGAAGAGCTAACTCTCCTAAATATATATGCACCCAATACAGGAGCACCCAGATTCATAAAGCAAGTCCTTAGAGACCTACAAAGAGACTTAGACTCCCATACAATAATAATGGGAGATTTCAACACTCCACTGTCAACATTAGACAGATCAACGAGACAGAAAGTTAACAAGGATATCCAGGAATTGAACTCATCTCTGCACCAAGCGGACCTAATAGACATCTATAGAACTCTCCACCCCAAATCAACAGAATATACATTCTTCTCAGCACCACATCGCACTTATTCCAAAATTGACCACATAATTGGAAGTAAAGCACTCCTCAGCAAATGTACAAGAACAGAAATTATAACAAACTGTCTCTCAGACCACAGTGCAATCAAACTAGAACTCAGGACTAAGAAACTCAATCCAAACCGCTCAACTACATGGAAACTGAATAACCTGCTCCTGAATGACTACTGGGTACATAACGAAATGAAAGCAGAAATAAAGATGTTCTTTGAAACCAACGAGAACAAAGATACAACATACCAGAATCTCTGGGACACATTTAAAGCAGTGTGTAGAGGGAAATTTATAGCACTAAATGCCCACAAGAGAAAGCAGGAAAGATCTAAAATTGACACTTTAACATCACAATTAAAAGAACTAGAGAGGCAAGAGCAAACACATTCAAAAGCTAGCAGAAGGCAAGAAATAACTAAGATCAGAGCAGAACTGAAGGAGATAGAGTCACAAAAAACCCTCCAAAAAATCAATGAATCCAGGAGTTGGTTTTTTGAAAAGATCAACAAAATTGACAGACCGCTAGCAAGACTAATAAAGAAGAAAAGAGAGAGGAATCAAATAGACGCAATAAAAAATGATAAAGGGGATATCACCACCGACCCCACAGAAATACAAACAACCATCAGAGAATACTATAAATGCCTCTACGCAAATCGACTAGAAAATCTAGAAGAAATGGATAATTTCCTGGACACTTACACTCTCCCAAGACTGAACCAGGAAGAAGTTGAATCCCTGAATAGACCAATAACAGGCTCTGAAATTGAGGCAACAATTAATAGCCTACCCACGAAAAAAAGTCCAGGACCAGATGGATTCACAGCTGAATTCTACCAGAGGTACAAGGAGGAGCTGGTACCATTCCTTCTGAAACTATTCCAATCAATAGAAAAAGAGGGAATCCTCCCTAACTCATTTTATGAGGCCAACATCATCCTGATACCAAAGCCTGGCAGAGACACAACAAAAAAAGAGAATTTTAGACCAATATCCCTGATGAACATCGATGCAAAAATTCTCAATAAAATACTGGCAAACCGAATTCAGCAGCACATCAAAAAGCTTATCCACCATGATCAAGTGGGCTTCATCCCTGGGATGCAAGGCTGGTTCAACATTCGCAAATCAATAAACGTAATCCAGCATATAAACAGAACCAAAGACAAGAACCACATGATTATCTCAATAGATGCAGAAAAGGCTTTTGACAAAATTCAACAGCCCTTATGCTAAAAACGCTCAATAAATTCGGTATTGATGGAACGTACCTCAAAATAATAAGAGCTATTTACGACAAACCCACAGCTAATATCATACTGAATGGGCAAAAACTGGAAAAATTCCCTTTGAAAACTGGCACAAGACAGGGATGCCCTCTCTCACCACTCCTATTCAACATAGTGTTGGAAGTTCTGGCTAGGGCAATCAGGCAAGAGAAAGAAATCAAGGGTATCCAGTTAGGAAAAGAAGAAGTCAAATTGTCCCTGTTTGCAGATGACATGATTGTCTATTTAGAAAAACCCATCGTCTCAGCCCAAAATCTCCTTAAGCTGATAAGCAACTTCAGCAAAGTCTCAGGATACAAAATTAATGTGCAAAAATCACAAGCATTCTTATACACCAGTAACAGACAAGCAGAGAGCCAAGTCAGGAATGAACTTCCATTCACAATTGCTTCAAATAGAATAAAATACCTAGGAATCCAGCTTACAAGGGATGTAAAGGACCTCTTCAAGGAGAACTACAAACCACTGCTTAGTGAAATCAAAGAGGACACAAACAAATGGAAGAACATACCATGCTCATGGATAGGAAGAATCAATATCGTGAAAATGGCCATACTGCCCAAGGTTATTTATAGATTCAATGCCATCCCCATCAAGCTACCAATGAGTTTCTTCACAGAATTGGAAAAAACTGCTTTAAAGTTCATATGGAACCAAAAAAGAGCCCGCATTGCCAAGACAATCCTAGGTCAAAAGGACAAAGCTGGAGGCATCACGCTACCTGACTTCAAACTATACTACAAGGCTACAGTAACCAAAACAGCATGGTACTGGTACCACAACAGAGAAATAGACCAGTGGAACAGAACAGAGTCCTCAGAAATAATACCACACATCTACAGCCATCTGATCTTTGACAAACCTGACAAAAACAAGAAATGGGGAAAGGATTCCCTATTAATAAATGGTGCTGGGAAAATTGGCTAGCCACAAGTAGAAAGCTGAAACTGGATCCTTTCCTTACCCCTTATACGAAAATTAATTCAAGATGGATTAGAGACTTAAATGTTAGACCTAATACCATAAAAACCCTAGAAGAAAATCTAGGTAGTACCATTCAGGACATAGGCATGGGCAAGGACTTCATGTCTAAAACACCAAAAGCAACGGCAGCAAAAGCCAAAATTGACAAATGGGATCTCATTAAACTAAAGAGCTTTTGCACAGCAAAAGAAACTACCATCAGAGTGAACAGGCAACCTACAGAATGGGAGAAAATTTTTGCAACCTACTCATCTGACAAAGGGCTAATATCCAGAATCTACAAAGAACTCAAACAAATATACAAGAAAAAAACAAACAACCCCATCAAAAAGTGGGGAAAGGATATGAACAGACATTTCTCAAAAGAAGACATCCATACAGCCAACAGACACATGAAAAAATGCTCGTCATCACTCGCCATCAGAGAAATGCAAATCAAAACCACAATGAGATACCATCTCACACCAGTTAGAATGGCAATCATTAAGAAGTCAGGAAACAATAGATGTTGGAGAGGATGTGGAGAAATAGGAACACTTTTACACTGTTGGTGGGATTGTAAACTAGTTCAACCATTATGGAAAACAGTATGGCGATTCCTCAAGGATCTAGAACTAGATGTACCATATGACCCAGCCATCCCACTACTGGGTATATACCCAAAGGATTATAAATTACTCTACTACAAAGACACATGCACACGTATGTTTATTGCGGCACTATTCACAATAGCAAAGACTTGGAATCAACCCAAATGTCCATCTGTGACAGACTGGATTAAGAAAATGTGGCACATATACACCATGGAATACTATGCAGCCATCAAAAAGGATGAGTTTGCATCCTTTGTAGGGACATGGATGCAGCTGGAAACAATCATTCTTAGCAAACTATCACAAGAAGAGAAAACCAAACACCGCATGTTCTCACTCATAGGTGGGAACTGAACAATGAGATCACTTGGACTCGGGAAGGGGAGCATCACACACTGGGGCCTATCATGGGGAGGGGGGAGGAGGGAGGGATTGCATTGGGGAGTTATACATGATATAAACGTTATGCACATGTACCCTAGAACTTAAAGTATAATAAAAAAGAAAAAAAAAAAAAAGAAAAAAAAAAAAAAAAAAAAAAAAAGAGAAATATGTGAGACTATAAAATCAAAGGAATTTTGAGAATAATCCTAATCCTAAATTTGAATTAGAAATATAAGGAAAATATTATAATTTCTTTTTAAAAAATACTCTTTTCAAGTTCTTCCACTGAAAACTTCGAAAAGCCGCGAAACCCAGGAACAATGAGCACTTAGTGTTCAAAGTGTGGTCTCTAAACGTTATTTCCTGCTGAAAGGACCCCGCACTTCCTAAGAAAGCCCAGATCTGAGAATAGAAAATATATAAGAGGAAGCTGGAAAGTTTTTTGTGTGTTGGAAGACAAGGAAGCTATTCCACAAGAGTCATATCATAATGACATGGAAACCAGCTTGAAGGGACTCCCACTGGCCAAAGAAGGAAGAACTGTAGCATCAAAAAGGAATAAGAACTGCAATAGATTGCAAAACATCAAATAAAATCTGTGAGGTCATAATAGTACTTGGTCATTTTTGCTAAGACACTAAGTTATTCTAGAACTTTATCAAGTAACTATGGTAACTTTCCTATTAAATCTGTATTCCCAGTTTACCAAATGTTTGATAAAGTAAATTTCCTTTTTTATAAAAATATTCTAGCTCGTAAATGAAGGAGACATGATAGAATTAGAAAATCACCATTTTATAACTTCTAAGCAAATGATGGATCTAGGCAACATTTACTAACTGTAGTTAAAAGCCATAGGTGAAAGATTGATGAAAACTTTATTAATAAGTAAGTCAGGCTAAGAATATTTGAAACTACCGATTAATCTTACCACCACTAAAAGTGAGACAACCTGCTATTATGTGCCTCCCAACAGGGTGCGATAGTACCCTGTATCATCCCATACCCCAGTGAAGTGTTTTTGTGCTGAATCTAACCAAGCCTCTGTATATACCTCACAGTTTGCGGAATGTAAGGAAATACAAAAACATATCAAATGATCCTAAAAGGGAGCTATTAGCCAAACCAATTATGAGAGACATTCTGCAAGGGATCCTGTTTTATTGATGTTGTTTTTAAGTAATGGCAAATGTAAACTGGGAGAGGGGATTATTATAAAATAAGATACATGAGACCCTTAACAATTAAGCGCCATTATGTGGATCCTATTCAAATTCTCTCTTAAATCAAGCAAATATAAAGGACACAACTTTGAAGCAATTGGGAAAATTGTCATAATGGTTGGATATTAGGTGATGTTAAGGGATCATTATTTACTAGATGTGCTGATAGCATGTTAGTTATATTTTTTAAAATTCTAATGAATTAGATAGCCATGCTGAATGTTTTACAGAAGAAATGACATAATGCCTGAGATTTGCTTTAAAATGCTACAAAAAAACAACCATTGAATGTTGTTGATAACATTCAAATGACCAAATGAAAACTCAAATGGCCAAATATTGATAATTATTGAAGTGGGTGAATATGTACACAGTTATCTTAAACTGATCTACTTTTTTGTATGCTTAAACATTTCCATAATAAGATGATAAATTTTAAAACTTAATACATAAAACACAGAATCCAAAAGAAACAATTTCAAAGAATCTCACAGATCAGCAGAAAGCTTTGGGGCCAGCAAACAGAAAGATGGTTCTCCTTCAGGTAATCAGTACTAGAACTGCCATATTGATGGCACATGGGAGTGTTATTATTTAACACGTGGACATTGAACAACTGCTGACCTAAGGGTTTCAATCACTAAAAGGGCTCCTCTTTCAGAAAATGCCAGAAATCGCCAAGCATGAAACAGAACAGACAGTACAAATATTCTGCAACATACAGAAGAAGACCAGCAGAATCTGGACTTCTGAAAAAGAAAAAATCCAACTCAATAACAACATCAAAGTCTCCTGGGCAAAGGGGTTAAAGATTTACAACATTTCTTTAGAGGAAAAAAATAACTGGTTCAATTTACAGAGAATCCACTATGTGCCAAACATTTAATGAGCACTTTAAAACATGATAAAAAAATTAAAAAATATTTGTTAAGCATGAAATAAATTATCTATAATGCAAAATCCCTGATTTTAGTGCTTGGATATGTTTAAGTAATTAGTAGATTACCTTCGAAGAGTTCTAAGTTAAAAGTATTAGGGGACAGGCATGGTGGCTCACACCTGTCATTCCAACACTCAGGAGGCCAAGGCACAAGGATTGCTTGAGGCAAAAAGTTTGAAATCAATCTGGGCAACACAGCAAGACCTTGTCTCTACCAATTAGCTGGGTACAGTGTTGCATACCTGTAATCCCAGCTACTCAGGGCTGAAGTGGAAGGATCCCTTGAGCTCAGGAGTTCAAGTCTGCACTGAGCTATAATTGCACCATAGCACTCCAGCCTGGGTGACAGAGTGAGATCCTGTCTCTCTATTTTTGTTTTTTTTTAATGTTTCTGGATATTACTGTAACCAAGTGGCTGAACCAGAACCTACAGTAATTGCAGGAGGAGCCATGAGAGAAGCCATACCTTCCAGAGGACATGCCTCAATAAAATGTACCTCTTTCTGAGTATGCCAAATGTCAGACAGATATACCGTTTAGAGAGGAGTGTGGAGGAGACAGGGTGAGGGAAGGAGGGGAAGGAAGGAAGGAAGGAAGGAAGGAAGGAAGGAAGGAAGGAAGGAGAAGGAAGAAGGGAAAGAGAAGGAAGAAAGAGAAAAGGGAGAAAAGGAAGGGAATTAAGAGTAAAAATTTAATAGGGCATTTATGGGGCATTTAGAAAGCCACAACATTCCTGTGAGAACAGCATTGAATACCCAGAGCCATCTTTAATAGAGAAATCTTGAGAGCACTTATGGCAGGCAAGCTTTATCTCCTGGGCAGGGAGAGAGACTAAGGGTGTCTGCTTATTATGCCATGAAATTACTGGCAGATTCCCAGATTTCTGGTCCACTGGATGATTTTGACCCATACACCTTCCATGAAGCTTTAAGGAAAAGGTAAAAGTAAAGTTAAAAATTAAGCTTTTAACTTTGACACAGCGATGTCAAAAGATTTGGTGAATGATTTATGGGGCTAAACTTGGTAATCCCAGAAAGTCAATATTGTGTAAAGTTGAGAGAAAAGTCTTCACAGAGGAAGAAGAAATCACTTTTTGTTCCGAATCAGGTTGGTCTCACTCTTATAAGGGGCTCATTAAATGAAATGAACAATCAGTTGATTCCCCAGAGGGTCATAAGGGGACATTCCCTGGCAAAGATATTATTGAAAGTACTTAGCAATAGGGGAAAATTTGGGGAGGGGTGGAATATGCCCTATCTTCTGAGGCTTTTCACAAGAGAAAAAAGAACATATTTTTAGCAATCAGTGTGAGGTTCACAGGGACACAAGAAAACAGAAGTGTGTGTTGTACAGTGTGTGATGCTTGTATAGCTGTGGTGTGCTGTGTCTGTAATGTGTGTGGCACACTGTGTGTGCCTGGTGCATATGTGCCTATGGTTTGTGTGTGCGTGTGGTTATGTGTGTGGTGTTTTTAGTTTGTACTTCCATTTTGAGGATGCAGTATTGTAACGTGTTTATAAGTATGGTTTGCTATGCGTCTGGAGTGTATGTGTGCAGAACATAAGGGGAGTTTGTACCATGTGTTTATGTTGTATGTATGTATGTGATGCATACGTATGGGTGGTTTGTGTGTGCGCTTGGTGCGTATGTATATATGTATTGAAATAAACAGCAGGCCCAGAAGAGGTTCCAGTGTGTGATAATGATGGTTGGCAAACTGCTTACTCAAAAATACTTTGCAAATCCAATCTCAGGACTTAGGTATCTTTGGGGCACTAGGTATCATATAATCTGATATGGTAAAATCCTGAGGTCTAAGCTGACTAGCACATATTGGTGCTGAATTCTGATGGTAAGGGGTTGCCTGACAGGAGACTGCTCCACTCTGATTCATCCACAGTACTTCCTGCCATAAAACTTTGCAGCAGTGGCTGCTCTATCCACAGAAACTGAAGATATGGACAGGGGCATGTGGAAGTATAACGAATGATTAGCCTCTGCTTGAGTTGGTGGTATCAGTAAGCAGATAGTATTTTTCAGCTCTATTAAGATACAGGGGGAAAAAAGGAATTTGTTTTACCTTTGCTTACTCCTTTTCTGACATTCTTCCTTTCTTTTTGTACTGCCAAGTTTCTGATCTATAGCAATCTCATTCTGCCTGAAAGGCTTCTTTTAATGTTCCTTGTAGAGCAGGTCTACTGGTAATGAATTCTTTCCATTTCTCACTTTGGAGGAATATTATCATGGATTTAGAATTCTGGATTGGCAGGGTTATTTGTTTGTTCTCTGTAGTTTTCAGGTCTTCCATATATTTTTAATCAACCAAGACAATCACAAAAGTAAAATAAGTATCAAGGAAGCACATAATGGAGGTGAATGGACACTGCTGTGATGGAGCAAGTTACCCTTGGAAGCAGTTTTAAATCAGAGAGGAGTACTGGGTAGTGTTTGGTCAGTTACCTCTCTACATTATGCTGACATCAACGTGTTTTGTGCTCACAGTGGGTGGAGGCCAAACCCTTCAGCAAGAAGAGAAGCAATTTCAGTCGTGTATGCAAATGGATAACCAGTTGCCTCCCAAAAAAGGTAGCACTTTATTCTGTTCCATTCAATAGGCTTTTTGCTTCTTAAATATTACATCACAAATTCCATGTGGAGGAATATTTTTGTGAAATACATATGGGGTCTTAAAAATGTTCAGGAAAGAAGGTAGAAGAAACTAGTCCTACTACGGTTTTCCACCAGAAAAGCCCTAAATAAAAATTCTACATACTCTGGTGGCTCACACTTTATTTTCATTTTTGTACACTTGTCAGTTTATCATTTAGTGGAAAATATCAGAAAAATCTGGGCTATTTTGGTTCCATCTCCAAGAGAAGGAGAGATACATCTGTAAGAGGAAGTAAGGCAGGATGAATGTTCTTGAGTCCCTGCATTCTTGGACATCAACAGCTGAATGTGTACTGAATATTTTTTAAGAGAAACTGTTTATTTTAGGCAGGGTAGTGTAATGACAATAAAGGATTACTGCTATTGGCTTAGTGTTGTGTCAATGTCATGAGGGACAAAATCTGAGGAAAGGAGATGAGCAATAGATTGTATAATTTTTCAACTTATGTAAAAGTTACTGTATATTAAATTTTATATTTCTTATTGTATCAACTTTGGTACTTAATTATTTTGATTGTTTAAGTTGTCCATTTAATCTACATTCAAAGTTTATATATATATATGTATATACTTTTTTTTTCTAATGTCATTCATTTCTGCCCTTACGTATTTAGTTCCTTTTAGACTCTTTGGGTTTGTTCCTTTGTTCAGTTTCCAATTTTTTAAATTCTTTCTTTTTTGATAAATATATTAACAGATTCACATTTTGCTCGCTCCATGAGTTTGATAGGCAGAATTCTTACTATTATTCAATCCCAAACACTTTAGAAATCCCCCTGTGGTCTTCTTTTTAACTTAAAACTTGTTTAGACATAATTCATGGACTTTCTGGAGCAATGTGGAGGAGAGAAATGAGTAAAACTCAAAAGGGTACCCCTAAATGACCAAGACAATGAGCCCTTCTCTGATGTGGTGACAGTGACTTCGCCTTTACCATGTTGAGACTTTTTTCTCTCCTGCAGGAGTGTTTACAAAGTTTCTGATAGCTTTCTAGATCCATTCACTTCCCTAAGATAATGAGTTTAGGCTGCAAATCAAAGGAAGGGCTGACTGATTATTAAAATTCTCAGGGGTATTCCTTTACCCCCCTTCTATTCAGCTCTTAAGTTCATATGGCACAAAATTTTTTGGCAGTCCACTGACAAGGTAAAGGGGGCAATGTGCTCATCCTCCATTGACCATGTAAGTCTTTGACATCTAAGTATTTTAGGAGAGGGTCTCCTACTATATACTATCGCATTGCTAGGACCTTGGTATTTGATTCCTGTTGTCTCCACATCATGGAAGGCCCAAAATTCCAAGATCAAAAGTCCACAGTGAAACATCTGACTTCAGTGCTCAACTTATGTTTTGAGGCCCCCATCTTCACTAAGCCCTTGGCCTGAATATTTCGTCTTTCCTCTTAGATCACCCATGCTTTTAATACAATGTTTTATTTTAAGCATATTTTTATCTAATATTCTTATCTTTTAACAATGGAAGCTCAGGCTAGTCCAGGAAACTAGCCAACTACTTGTTGGGTACTAATGCTTTTTTTCATTTAACAGTTTACCTAAAGAGTATTCCACAATTTTCGGCAGAGATTTTTCCTCAGCATTTTTATAGCTGCAAATGACTTTGGTATGGATGGATATATTATAATTTATTTAAATGGTCACTGATTTATAACATCTAATTTGTTTACAGTCTTTTACTAGTTCAAATGATTCTATAAGAATGTTGCAAAATGATACAAAATTCAATTCAATAGGATGATATAAAATATTTATACATCTAATAAAATACCTTCCAACATATAAAGCAAAATAATCCTATGAAAATTATAAAGATATCAAATCCTAAATAAAATATTAACAGAACAAAGCAAGTCTAAGAATTTATAAAACCATTAAAAAAGCAACCACTACACTAAGTCAGGTTTATCCTCAAAATGAAAGAGTAACTTAATGTTACAAAATGTATACATATCACTTCACACAAATTAATTGAAAGATGAAAACTGTATGATTATCTCAATAGATATAAAAAATCTATTTATTTATGACATTAATATTTATTTGCAATAAAAAATTCTTAGTTAACTATGAATGTGCAGTAGACAGAATTCCAAGATGGCCCCCAAGCTCCCTGGCCCCTGTTTTATTCTTGGGTGGAACAATGATCACAGAGGATACAGCCCAGAGCCCAGAGGGTGCAGCCAAGAGCCACAAGAATTATCTCCAGGCCTCATGAAAAATCCAACATTGGCCTGGCTGAACTTCAGAACCTTTATGGATCGATGACTCCTTTTCGTCTCTATTTTCCCACCTTGGAACTGGAATGTCTATAGCTTTATCCTACGCCTGTTCCACCATTATGTGGTAAAAGTGTTAGGGGCATATAACTCGTCTCTTTAGTTTCACAAGCCCACAGAGAGAAATTGTGCCCAAGGATGGATTAATCATAGGCGCCTCTTCCACACCCGATTTAGATGATGAGAATTTGGACTGTGCTGTGAGATTTTGATGAGGTTTTGAACTTAAGTTGATAATGTAATAAAACGAAGAATTTGGGAAGCTTGAAATGGGTGAATGTGTTTTGCATGTGAAATGAACATGAGTCTTTAAGAGCCAGACGGTGGACTGAAGTAGGCAGAATTCTACGTTTACTTTCAAGATTCCCAGCCCCTGGTGTATACACACTTTCTCCCAGTTATTTAAGCAAACATTAAGCTAGGTGCTGCTTCAAGGGGTTTTGCAGATGTCATTATGGTCCCAAATCAGTTAATCTTAAATAGGGAAATTATGCAGTTAGGAGAGATCTGATCACATGAGCCCTTTAAATCTGGTTGTACAGGTCAGAGACAGAGTAGTTAGATTCAAAGAGTGAGAGGGATTCAACATAAAGTAGATTCCCATTGCTGATTTTGGAGATGGAGGGGGCCATACTGATTAATTTTTGCCATTTTTGAACTTCATAAAACTAGATTCCTATAGTATATACTGTCTGGTGTCTAGCTTCTTTAACTGAACGTGTTTTTGTTGAAATTCATCCTTATTTATCCAAATTGTTGTGTAAAAGTAGTTCCTTCCTTTTATTTCTGAGTAATATGCATTGTATTAAAATACCACAATATGTTCATTCTTTCCAAACATTCTACTATTTTGAATAAAGCTGCTATAAACATTTCTGTACATGTCGTTTTGTAGACATATACCTATATTTCTCTTGAAAAAAATGACATTTGTTGAAAAAGACTTTACTTTCTTCCAATGAATTGCATTAGTACATTTATTTTTTAAAAGTTAACCATATATGCCTGTCTGTTTCTGGACTCCCTACTTTCTTCCATCAATGAACTTGTTTGGCTGTACACCAACTGATTACTCTAGCTTATATCAATAAGTAATTACATTTTTTTAAATGCCGTTTTTCTCCACATTGGGCATATATGAGTCTTTCATCCAGTGTATTTTTAAAATGTTGGAAAAGAAATAGTTTTCTTGACAGAAAATGTCTTTGTTGTTATAAAGGGGACTTACATCCAAGAGTAACACAGGGTGTTTATAAAGGGCCTTTTAAAAATAGACATGAGCCAAAGAACTTTAAAGATTGGCTTAATTTTCTTGGAATTTCTAGTTGGCATTATAATTTTAAGGAGAATATGGTACTATTATATCAGTCTCACATCTTCCTATTATATAATAATTATCAAAGGTCATTAAGTACAATAAAATTTTAAATTAATATCTAGGAGTCCAAATTTCTGAATGTCCCTCCTATACTTAAAGTATGTTTTTATCTCAGCTGTGTCAATAATTGAGACTTTCTGTTTTACTTTGTAGTTCCAGGTTTCTGTTCCCTTCGCTATGGATTGTCTTTTCTTGTGCACTGTTGTAATGTTATAACAGCAGCACAGCGCACATGCCTGAACCTCACAATGGTAGTCATGGTGAATAGCACAGATCCACATGGTTTGCTCAACACCTCCACAAAGAAGCTCCTGGATAATATAAAGGTATATCAATAATTTTCTCCACAGTCAAATGTTTAAACCCTCTCTTGCTAACTAACTTGTGTAGAGATGGAATTGTATTGATATGATAATATAATTGAAAAAGAAGCTCAAGTCTTCATCTACCTTGCCAGGAGTGACCTAAATAAAATGCTCCATGATTAAAGTATGCCTCAATACTTCTGAAGGGCTTGTTGTGTAAATCCTTCTATGCAAGGGAGAATAAAACCCTAAAGTTAGGGTTTCTTTACAATCTAGAAATTTGGACAAGAGAAAAAAAAAGGAAAGCATTTTAAACCAGAAGTGGAAGGTGAAGACACATTACATTTTTAAAGTTTTTGACAAGCAGGATATTTAAATGTTTCATTAATTTCATTTCTGGAAGATAATCAGTTGTTATCTGCCAGAAGCTGTAGATGCAGGAAAAAATAAAAACAAGATAGGTAATGTCAGTAAAAAGATGGAAACTATAAAAAGAGTAAAAAAGAAAAACTAGAAATCAAGGAAACTATATCAAAGAATGCTTTTGAGGGGCTCTTCAGTAGACTCCACACCACTGAGGACAGAATTAGTGAACATGAACATAGATCAATAGAAACTTCCAAAGTTGAAATGCAAAGAGAAAGAGAATGAAAAAAAAAAAAAATAACAGATCATTCCCAAATTGTAGACAGTATCAAATGGTGTAACATGTACATGACCAGAACGCTAGAGAGAATAGGAAACAAGCAATATTTTTTTTTTAAATGGCTGAGAACTTTCCATAATTAATGACAGACATCAAACCACAGATCCAAGAAGCTCAGAGAACACCAAACAAGGTAAATAGCAAAAAGAAAAACAAAGAAAAGCCACCTAGGCATACCATATTTAAATTTCAGAAGACCAAGACAAAAAGAATATTTTAATAAAACCAGAAGAAGAAAACACCTACAGGGGAACAGGTATAAGAATTATAGCAGACTTCTCATCAGAAACCACGCAAACAAGGAGAGAAAAGTGAACTTTTTAATGTGTTGAAAGAAAGAAAACCCCTGCCAACCTAGAATTCTGTATTCAATAAAATTATTGACAAAATTGAAAGACTATAAAATTTCAAGCTGTAGCTGTAACTTGAAAAAGCCTTTATTGTCTTTCAATTTTTGTCCTTCAATTTTCCCTCCATATATATGAATTTACTGCCATTGGGCTTACCACAAAAAAAATGTTAAAAGATGGTAGATTTTAATCCAACTATATTGATAACCACTTTAAATGTGAATGTTCTAAACACACCAGTTAAAAGACAGAAATTGTTAGAATTGATAACAAATAAAGATCCTCAAATATTCTATCTACAAGAAATCCTGTTAAAATATAAAGAATCAGATAGGTTAGAAGTAAAGGGATGAAGAAAGATGTAAACTATGCAACCATGAGAACACAAATAAAAATAAAACTGAAGTAGCTATATTAATTTTAGATAAAGCAGAGTTTATAGCAATGAAGATAACCAGAGATAAAGAGGGCATTGCCCAATGATAAAAAGAGTGAATTCTCCAAAAACAAATGATTCTAAACATGATCCTTAACAACAGAGCAGCAAAATATAGGAGGCAAAAACTGAGAACTGAAAGGAAGAATAGAAAAATACACACTTGGTAACTGTTTTCTATTTGTTAAATCTGTTCTTTGCTAATTTTTTTTTGTTCACATTTTGCCTTCTCTGGGTTTAACTGAGCATTTTATATGATTGAATTTTATCTCCCCTCTTGATATATCATTTATACTTGAAAAAACTTGTTTTAATAGCTTCTATAGGTTTTATAATATACATTTGTAATAATATAAATCTACCCCTATATAACACTACACTATTTCATGTATCATGAAGGCATCTTGTAACAGAATATTTCCAATTCCTCTCTCCCATCTCTGTGACTACTGTTATTCATTTTATGTATCTATATGTTATAAACACTCAAAACATTCCTTCAACAAAAAGTTATCTTTTAGATCAATTCAAAATAAAATATTTTCCACTTTCATTTATTCTTTTCTAATGGTCTTACTTCTTAAATGTAAATCCACATTTTTTAGCTATACCACTTTTCTTCTGCCTGAAGAATTTCTTTTAACATATTTGTGTGTTGTGCTTTTGTAGTTGCATGTAAGAAATCTTTGCAAAACCCAAGATCAAAAAAATTTTCTGTTTTAGAAGTTTTATAATTTTTCATTTTACAGTTAAATCTATGATTCATTTTGAATTACTTTTTGTATATGTTGCATTAAGGACTTTTTTTTAACATATGGATATACAATTTTTTTCCAGCCCAATTTGTTGAGAAATCTTTTCTTTCTCCGTTGAATTACCTCTGAATGTTCATTGAAAATTAGTAGTTGGAGGTGTAACACTACCTACTGGAATTTTAAGACTTACACAGTTATAGTAATAAAGACAGCATAGAATTAGTGTAAAGACAGAAAATAAATTAATGAAATATAATAGAGAGACTGACACACAAATGAACAACTGATTTTTTAAGATATGCAAAAGAACAAACATAAAACTGGACTTCATCAGAATTTAAAATACTGTTAAGATAATGAAAAAACAAGCCAGTGACAGGGGCACATGTTTGCAAATCATATCTTATAAAGAACTTCTATCCATACTCAATTAAAAAATATAACCCAATACAAAAAATGGAAAAAAGATGTGAACAGCTATTTCACCAATGGGAATACGCAGAGGAAAAATACTCACATGAAAAGATGCTCTATATCATTTGACATTGGAGACAAACATCAACTACAATGATAAATTACTGCACACTGATTCAAATGGTTAAAATTGTAATAATTGCAAATACAAAATGTGTGCAGGAATGTGGAGGAACTAGAATTCTCCTACAGTCCTGGTGAGAATGAAATGTGGTGCCACCACTTTGGAATACATTTTGTCATTTCATAAAAAAATTAAGCATACACCTACCATATGAGACAGCCATTCCACTGTTAGTTATTTACTGAAGAGAAATAAAAACATATGTCCAATCAGAGACTTATACATAAATGTTCTATAAACATTTTTGTCTAGCTTTATTTCGATAGCCAAAAAACTAGAAATAACCTAAATGTCCATTAGTAGGTGAATTAATGAACAAACTATGGCACATCCATAAAATATAGTACTACTTAGCAGTATAAATAGAATGAACTACTGACACAAAGAACAACATAGATAAAACTTAAGATAATTATGCCAAGCGAAATTAGCTAGACAATAAAAAAGAGTACATATGACAGGACTCCCTTAATATAAAACTTCTAGGTCGTGATAGCTTCACAAGTATATATATAGATACAGTTTATTGTGTCAATTATCTATTTTATATAAAATCTATTGTATATAAAATCTATTTTATATAAAGTCTATTTTATATAATAGTGTTTTGAATTGTATTCTTAAATATTTATGGTATTCCAGTGCTTTGGTTTAAATACTGAGAACCTCATATTCTAGAGAAATGGCAACTCATGGGAGTTGTATTTTAGAGCCTTCTCTATGGCTCTAAAAGAGGAGGGAGCTCTTGAGCTATGGAACTTGAAAGATTTCTCTAGCACATGCATCAGCCTGCCACCCCATGAAACCTTTTGCCATCCCATGAAATTTCCTGTCACAATTCACTTTACTGCTACATAAGGTACTACATTTAAAAATGAAGAAATAGAATACATAATTATTCTAAATAGAAAAACACACCAGAAAATTATTCCACAAAGCATATCTAAATTGTAGTCTAACATTACAAAATAACCTAAAAATTAGTAAAGCAATTATAGCTATGGAAGATACTGCACCATAGTGCAGTATCTACAAGAACTCAAAGTAGACATGGCCAGACCACAGGAGGCTATGCTTGAAGAGCAGATGAATGAAAAAAGGAAATTGACAGGAAAGGATTATCAAAAAGTCAGAAAGAACACTTTAGAAAAAAAGATGAAATAACAAGAAAAACAAGGAAGAACAGACACACACAGATATTTTACCACAGTAAGAAACACTGATTATAGAAAAGAAGATGAAAAAGAAGGTAGATGAGGAATATTCTGTAGTCAGTCTTCCCTCTTCCATCAAAGTCAAGGAGAATGTGTTATTATTCTTTTTAAAGTGTACCAATCTGACAGAAATTCTACCATAACTTTAAAGTATATATTCTTTTATTACTAATGGTATTACACATTTGTATATTTATGTGACCTATGGTTATTGATCATTTCCATTTTGTTCTCTTATAAATTATCTAGGGATACCCTTGATACATTTTCCTTGCTTAGGTATTGTACATCTCTTATTCATTTATATGACCCATACAAATGTGTATATATATTTATTTCTAAGATTTACATAAAGTCATTTATACGTTTATATGTGGAGTTCTTTGTTCAATGGCAACTAGTTAATGCATTGAATAGAAAAATATAAACTGAGGATTTATTTTTCTGGTGTGAGTAGTTTCAGTCTGAGCTCAAGGGATTTAAACCAATTCTGGTGAACTTTTTTTATTTTCTAAATTCTGCTGTGGAGAGTGATGGCTTTAAGCCATAAGAAAAACTATCCAAGATTTTGAGTGATCGGTTCACATGCACAGGGAGAGTTGAACAAATGTTTGTTGGCCCATCTGATATGGGTATGGGTGAGTATTGACTTCCTTGGTGCTTCCTGTGATTAAAAACAAGAAAAAACAAAACCTGACTGAGCATTCTGCTTCATCTTCTGTGTAGCCTTCTTCCCCTCAGTGGAAAAGATCTGGAACTTCCCTGGCACCCAGGCTACTATACAGATGTGTCTCACTGGTTATTATTTGGTATTCTCAGAGAGTCACTCCTACCAGATTTCTCCATGGAAGTCCTTTTCCATCCAAGAGAAATATACACTCTAGAGGCCACAGCTATAGGGTGACAGGGACTTGAAAAGGAGAGAAAAAAAGAGGAATGGAGGGATAAGATAATAGTGATGACAACAAACATATGGATTCCTACCTATTTTATTTAATATTGAACCAAAAATAACACCCAGCACATTCACCGTTTATTCAGGAAACTCTTTGTTACTTAATATGTTCCTCCTAATTATACAACTAACAGAGAAAGTTTAGAAAATGCCAGTATCTTAGACACTTCCAAATAAACTTTATCCTGTCCTCCCCTACTACCATTAAGATTTCTTCCTATTCAGTGGGTCCAAAAACATGTGCAACCTCCTTCTTCATAGTCTCAACAATAAATTCAACATTAGGATTTTCTTTTATCATTCTTTAATAATGTAAAAAGAAACTATAGAAGGCCCTCTAACGTAGGAATGGACCAACAAATGCATTCTGGAAAAAACATGCCACATCAGAACCAAGTAAAAGAAGAGAAATGACCTTTTTCTTTTTACTGTTCCATGCAGTTGTTTTTACAGCTCAGACAGAACTCTTCATGGTTTTATCTTCTCTCTATCATGACTTTTCTCTCTGGGAGCAATATGTATGTGGGGAAAAGTGGTTTTGTGAATGAGTTTAAATTAATAGAGGAGTTAGAGAAAGTGAACAGGCAAGAGGAAATTCACAACTGTAGTATACTATGAAGTACAGGAAATTAACTATTTAAATGTATATATGCTGTGCAGGAGGAGTTTACATGCAGTTTAGCAACATTCAAGAAACAAGCATTAAATGTCTATGCTGTGAGAGGTACTGGAGGGAGGTACAGATGGTGTCCTTGGCTGTGAGGACTTTACATTACTCCAATAATAAAATGTAAATATGTATAGAAAATGGTGTGATTAAAGAATAAAGAAGGTCATGTGATAAAGAATACTAATAAGAAGGGAGCTACTTTACAAGAGGTGAGCCAGAAGAACAGTTTCCCTGAATCCTTGAATGTCACAGTAAATTTCTGATATGCAGAGTGATTCGACGTATCCCCCCCTTGTCTTTTAGAACCCTGTGTATAACTGGAGCCCAGATATCCAGGGACTTATCTTGAGTTCCACCTTCTATGGTTTCGTCATCATCCAAGTTCCTGTTGGATACTTCTCTGGAATATATTCTACAAAGAAAATGATTGGCTTTGCATTATGCCTCAGCTCTGTGTTAAGCCTACTCATCCCACCAGCAGCTGGAATTGGAGTAGCTTGGGTCATTGTATGTCGAGCAGTTCAGGGAGTAGCCCAGGTATTAAAATAATGCTAAAACTAAACAGAGTTTAAATTCACAGGAAGTATTAGAGATTAAATGTCAAAACTTTCTCATTTCAGGGGATAGTTGGAACAGCCCAGTTTGAAATATATGTCAAATGGGCTCCTCCCCTGGAACGAGGCCGACTTACTTCTATAAGTACATCAGGTAAAGAGTTAGAGACTAGAATGTTTGAATCCTATTTTCATCTCATTGCATTATGTTCTTCCCTAGAGCCATAAGAAACATGTGTTTTGAATGGTCAAGGGCTTTGGAAATCATCTATTTCAGCATTCTTGCTGTGAAGATGAGAGAATTATATAGAATGGAGAAGAGGCATCCTTATCTCAACAGAGAAAAAGAGAGAAAAGGAAATATTTTTGTTATTTTCTTCTGATATTTGTGTTATGATACACAAATTTATTTCACAGGAAATTGTTCATTGCTACAGTGAGACTACATTATCTGTACTTTCAGATGCCTGCATTAATTAGGGATGTTCTTTGTACCTACTGATTAGGGTTTTTGCTGGGACCCTTTATTGTCCTACTTGTGACTGGAGTAATCTGTGAATCTCTGGGCTGGCCCATGGTCTTCTATATTTTTGGTGAGTCTCCTTCTGTAAAATCCTAGTTATTATTCAGCAGAATCTAAGAAAAATTTAAACATTAAAACCCAATATAATGTAATAATTCATATAAAGTTAAAATTAAAAATCAAGAACTCCACTGAGTGAAAGAGAGAAGTCAATATTCATTAAGTTCCTACCACAAGCAAGGTATTATGATGCTTAAAACTATACATGTATTTTCATACATAACTTTTGTAATTCTATAATGTAGGTGCTATAGATGCATATGCTTCTGTATGAAACTCTCCAGGAAAAGATGATCAGAATAAATAAGTTTATAGATTTCAGAAATGTATTACTTTTTATACTTAACATTCAAAGCATGATGTGGAGCACTACCCCATAATCAAACACATTAATTTCTACAGTAAAAAATGAAATCTGTGCAAACTAGAATACACACAAAAACTGTAAAGAAATAAGGTTTACAAATAAGTGATAAAATCACTTTTGGCTCTCTGATCTTGATTTCAGGTTTGTGAATAAGAAAATGTGGATAGGTTCTATTATGCCCATTTGATATGTGAGGAAATTTCAAAAGGCTTAGGTAACTTGATCAAAGTCATATACTTAAGGCAAAATTAGAAGAATTTATTTACAAAATGATCACTTAAAAAGGTAAGTATGAGATGTGGTAGAATCCCAGGAATAGTCCAGTTACCTGGGGCTAGTGATACAGGAGCTCGTAACATCTAGCATCCCCAGGTCCAAAGGCATCAAGCAAGGAAGTAGTTATCAGAATCCATTAGGAGAGCTCTATAGGGCAGGATGCCTCCTGATTTTTCATAAAAGGACACATAGATTGAGGCAATCACAGGACAGAGGTAACTAGGGTTTGAAAAAGCACCTTGATCTCACTCAATTCTCTCCCTCTCATCTCTGCCTAGAATTTCTGTTGGCCAAATCCAGGTAGAAGCAGAGGACATGGGGGCCTACTGATGTTCATTCAAATCAGCCATCTGTAGCCAAAGCAAGGTGAAGAAGGATGAGGAGTACATCTAGGGAGACAAACAGAAGATATCCAATACATACAGTGAGCAGATGGCAGAGGCCTAATCTGAAAACACAACTTCCATCCTCAAAATTCCATTGCTGTTAATGACTGTGTTAGTCTTCAGTAGTAGACAATGGTCAGTATAGTGATGGAACATTAGCCCCTTATCAGGAAAGGTGCTGAAAAAACTGAGAATGGCTAGCCTGAGGAAGAGAAAACTTGAGAAAACATACCTTGTAGGACTTTCATATAAATAAAATGCAGATCTGTTTTGAATTACAAAACTAACCCAAATATGCAGAAATTATGGGGAAGCGGGGGAGCAGGGGAGAGGTTTCAGCTCCATATAAGGAAAACTTTGGAATAACTAATGCTGCCCAACATTGCTGATCAAGGGTTGAATGACATCTAATATTTATGTTGTATTTCTGTGATAAGATCATGTACAGCAATGTATGCCACTTACAGTTATCATGGGTGGCTTCATGAAACTCAAACGAAGCTGTTACACAACTACACTTTGTACTATGATAATAGCTTTACTGTGAAGTCCCTCACATGCTTCTACCTTATCACTAAGAATCGAGGAAAAGAGATTAGATGACAGCTGTTTAGGAATTTAGGTGTCTGCCTCCCACAACTCTTTTACTGGAAATTACATGATGTCCACATATGTCAAATGACCTGTTCGTTAGTGGCAGAGGGAAAACTAAAACCAAGATTGTTTTAAAATTCCATTTGAATATTCTTGCCAATAAAGTTGAACAAATCTGAATAGATACTGTTTTAAAGAATAAGACAATAACTGTATTTAAGCAGCTGATAATTGCTAGAGATTACCAAATAGAGTAAATTGAGTCACAGACTTACATTTGCACTTAAAATGGCCTGGCCAGTTGGGCGCAGTGGCTCATGCCTGTAATCCCAGCACTTTGGGATGCTGAGGTGGGTGGATCACCTACAGTCAGGAGTTTGAGACCAGTCTGGCCAACATGGTGAAACCCCGTCTCTATTAAAAATATAAAAAATTAGCTGGGTGTGGTGGTGGCCGCCTGTAATCTCATGTACGTGGGAGGCTGAGGCAGGAGAATCACTTGAATCCAGGAGGCGGAGGTTGCAGTGAGCCGAGATCATGCCATTGCACTCCAGCCTGGGCAACAAGAGTGAAACTCTGTCTCAAAAAAAAAAAAAAATGCCTATCTATCCTGCTATATTTGTCTCCTAAAGACTATTTCAAACTCCTTAACTCTTCTCAAATCTCTAAAATGATTCCCTTTCCCTGTCTTCTATCTCAACTAACCTCCCTTTGACCATTGAAATCATTGCATAATCTGTCTGTACCCATTGCCTACATTTCCTAGCATCTCACACTCTCCTTAACTCACATGTGACTAGTGTCTGCACCATCAAACACAGCTGTTGCCAAGATCACTTATGGCTTCTGTCACAGCTGCCCTGAGGCCAGGCCAGAGGGCCCTTGCCCTGGATTCCACATTGTGGAGAGCCCATTCTAGCCCTTCTCTAGCTAGGCTCTCTTCATAGGGCAGGTGCCAAGACAGTAGGCTCTGTAGGGCTCATGACTCTGCTTCTAATCATTATACTTGGAATGTGTTGCTTAAATAGAGCCAAGGCTATTGGTTATATTGGAAAAGACCAGCAGGGTTCTTCCCAATATCCATTGAATTGGGGAGTGACCAAGGGAGGTAGGAGGCACTATTTGCACAAGATATGAATGGTACACCATTGGGGAAGGCAAGGGTTTCCACATATATCCATTCAAAGTACCTAGCAAGGTGGGAATGGATCTGGGTAGGAATGGGTCAAGCTTCAGACTAGTCACCAGAGATTTGTGTTCAGAATTCTAAATTTAAACATGACTCTTCAGGTTATTTTTTTTCCCTTTGGCTTCTTTCAAAATTGTCTTTGATTTATTGAAGTTGAATATTATATTGTAACTGAAAATCAAGTTAGTTGCTTACCACATGTACAGTCCAATTAACAAGAGTGGGGGCTGGTACAAGAAAAGTGGATTTATTCCAAAGCTAACTTGGGGAAGGGAAACACAATTTCTTGCTTTTAAATGTGCCGTTTCATCTTTGGAGCTGAAGTGGCAAAAAAAAAAAAAAAAAAAAAAAAAGTGAGCATTTTCATAAGGTAGGAGAGGAAATGAGCAAGGGCAGGGGTCCCCTTGCTACCAGGCAGTTATCTACTGCATAGTTGAGGTGGCACTTTCATGGACAGAAGTAGGTTGAAAAAGTGGCCAAAAAGGGCATGTTTTCCATATGCTCTCCTGGTGGAAGAAAGTTCCAAGGCCACTCCTGGAGAGTGGAAGTTCTGAGGCCACGCCCTAGAGATGAAAGTTCCCTGGCAATTTGGTCTGCAGATTGACTGTCAGCTCTGGAGGAGAGCTATGTCTTGAAGCACGTAGTTAGGAGAATTTTTCCTATAGCGAATGCCTGGTGAGGGGAGGAGGTGAAACGTTGTATTTGCATTTCTGAAGGGCTAAGTTGGAAATGAGAAGCAAGAGGAAAAGGGGAAAGGCGAAAAGAAGAGAAAATTTTTTAAAAAATAGCAATTCATTCCCTTTTTCTTAAAAAACTGGGGACATTTGGTTACAACATGTCAGGTTGTAACTTTTTTTTTTTTTTATTTATTCTTCTTGGCATTCTCTGGGCTTCTTATATCTGTGGTTTGAAGTTTATTATTAATTTTAAGAAATTCTCAGTAACTATTGCTTTAAATATTTTTTCTATTTTTTTCTTTCCCCTCCTTCCCTTCCTCCCTCCCTCCCTCCCTTCCTTGCTTTTTCTTTCTTTCTTCCTTTCTTTCTCTTCCTTCCTTTTTTCTCTTTCTCTCTTTCTCTATTTCTTTCTTTCTTCCGGTATGTTTCTTTACAAGTATATTACACCTTGTGGTTTTTTTTGTTACATGTATATTACAGCTTTTATAATTGTCCTACGATTCTTAGATATTCCATTTTTTTTTTTTTTTTTTTTTTTTTGTGAGATGGAGTCTTGCTTTTGTCACCCAGCCTGGAGTGCAATGGCATTATCTCAGCTCAACGCAACCTCAACCTCCTGGATTTAAGTGATTCTCCTGCCTCAACCCCCTGAGTAGCTGGGATTACAGGGGCACATCACTACGCCCAGCTAATTTTTTTGTATTTTTAGAAGCAACAGGGTTTCACCATGTTGACCAGGCTGGTCACGAACTCCTGACCTCAGGTGATCTGCCCGCCTAGGCCTTCCAAAGTGTTGGGATTACAGGCGTGAGCCACCACGCCCAGACCATTCTGTCTTTTTAGTTCTTTTTTCTGTCTTTGCAATTCAGTTTTAGAAATTTCTATAGCCATTTTATCAAGTTCACTGATTTTTTCTTGGTCATGTCTAGTCTACTGATTCATCAAAGGCATTCTTTATTTCTATTATAGTATTTTTATTTCCAGCAGCCCAGCCTCCCCATCTAGGGGTGTAGTTTCTCCCTGAACAATATAATTCATGCTTACAGGTAAACTACCACTCACTAACATTTATGTCCCACAAATAATTTGATCTTTCCGAGTCTCAGTTGCTCATTTTGAAAAAGAGATAATAAACAGTATTATATGAATTTTTGGGGAGTTGATTGAATAAAATAATTTTTGTTCTTTTTTATCCACTACCAAGTCGACTCCGTAAAGGCAGGGATTTTTGTCTGTTTTATTCATTGCTGTATCCCCAGTACTTAAAATAGGTGCATGGTAAATAATCGGCACTTAGTATTTGTTAAATGAATGCAAGTCTTCTGGAAGACTGACTGGTGAGCGCTATATACTTCCTGTCCCAACAGAGAATTCCTCGCAGTCAACTTATTCATATAAAAACTCATGTAAATAACTTGTCCAACTCTTATAGAATTCCAACAGTCCCTGAAGTCTGGGCTATATCTCAGGTACATGGCTGAGGCTACGCTGTCAAAACTGGGTCATAATAGCAAAGACATGGAGTCAACCTAAATGCCCATTAATGATAGACTGGATAAACAAAATGTGGTACATATACACCATTGAATACTATGCAGCCATAAAAAGAATGAGATCATGTCCTTTGCAGGGAAATGAATGGAGCTGGGGGGCCATTCTCCTTAGCAAACTAACACAGTAACAGAAAACTAAATACCGCTTGTTCTCATTTATAAGTGGGAGCTAAATGATGAGAACACGTGAACACATAGACGGGAACAACACACACTGAGGGGAACAACCTCTACCACTGGGTAGAGGGTGGGAAGAGGGAGAGGATCAGGAAAAATAACTAATGGATACTAGGCTTAATGCCTGGGTAATGAAATAATCTGTACAATAAACCCCTACGACACAAGTTTACCTGTATAACTAACCTGCACATGTATCCCTGAACTTAAACATTATAAACACAACAAAACAAAACAACTGGGCAATTGTCAAGCCCTGAGCAGGCTCAGCTGTGCCATATTCTTATGATGGAACACATGAGGAATTTGAAAAGATGAGGGCCTGAGGGCAGGCAGGCCCAGATGTCATGAGTGGAGGGAGCAGAGGATAGGAGATCAGGAAAGGGCATAGGCCTTACCCTATTTCTAGCAGGGAGAGGTCCCTGTGGATAAAAGGAGGACTATGAAAAACATAAGCCTTGTTGCAAAGTTTCAAAAAAGAAACAGGAGGTCCAGGTTCTCAGACTAATACATTGAAAAATGCGAATTTGGGAAAGAGATCCACTACAAACAGAAACTTCCAATTCTAACTTATCCTGCTTTGATAGGTGCTTGTGGCTGTGCTCTATGTCTTCTCTGGTTCATTCTGTTTTATGATGACCCCAAGGACCACCCATGTATAAGCATCAGTGAAAAGGAATACATCACATCCTCCCTGGTCCAGCAGGTAGAGCACAGTTCTCCATATTGGCATCTCCAAGATTCTACTCCAAACTAAACATGTTCCAGTTTGTTCTAATGTGCTAATTATTAATGAATTTCTTTCCAGGTCAGTTCAAGTAGACAATCTCTGCCTATCAAGGCTATGCTTAAATCGCTTCCAGTCTGGGCTATTTTCATTGGTACTTTTGCTTTTTTCTGGTCACATATCATCACGACACTATACACGCCACTATTTATCAACTCCACGCTTCATGTTAATATAAAAGAGGTAAGTATACTATTTGTTCTGTTTTTAACTTCATGAAAGACTCTGTGTACATTTTTTTGTCTCTAATGACCCTAGTCTCAGCTCTTGCCAACTCCTCACACTGTCTGGCTACTGCTCCTCACCTGGAAATTAACTGTTTCTGCTCTTTATATGAACATTGCCCAAAACAGAAGGTGCTGATACAGACACAAGTGTCTGGCACTCCAGCAGCAGTGTACATGCATCTGTGTTTCCACACATTCCCCATCTCCCATTTACTGTGTGATTCCCTTTGTATATTACTTAAGGCTCAACACCACCATTCCCTACAGAGACTGGGGGCCTCCTATGAAAGTCACTTAGCCAGGCCCTGTCACTCTGCCAAGCTTTTACCAATCCTCTCCAAGGTAAAGCAATGAGTCTGGGCTATGAAAACAAGACTCAAGTCTTGCTTTGGAAGGACTGGCATACCCATTACTCATCTGGCTTGGAGAATCACTGATACGGGCAAACTCCTATTATTCGAAACCCCAGACAAGACAAGACTCCTTTAGAAATGGAGTCTGTCTGGGCTTACCACTTGCCGCGTTCTGTAATGAACTTCCAGTAAACCAGCCTAGGGCCCAGCATAACAGTAAGGTCTTATAAACTCTCTCTGACTCAATTTTATACTTCATGAAACCCTGAAGCTGTTGTGAGGATTAGTAGCAGCTGGTCCAGTGTAAGCACTATACGCATGTCCGTAATTGTCATCTTTATCCTCTCTTATCATTTTCCCCAGGGCCAGTATTTCCCATTCCCGATGTAGTCTTCCTTCTCTATTAGCCAGTGCTTTTATATTTCATGATACTGAAATTGGAAGATTTGACAGGTTATGATAAATATTACTGACCTCAAAGCTATTTTTCTCTTTCTTTTGGGTAATGTGATCCCAGCAGTAATTCTAGTATTGTATATTGATGGTTTCCTATATGAAAGTACTCATTTTAGATAATAAATTTTAGCATAGGGATTACTCTGTGTGTCAGTACTGCTTTACCCATCAAACTCACTCCAAGAATAATGTTTCCTCTTCAGAATGGGTTTCTGTCTTCCCTTCCCTATTTGTTTGGTTGGATCTGTGGTATCTTAGTAGGTCAGTTATCAGACTTCTTCCTGACCAGGAATATTCTCAGCGTAATTGCTGTCCGGAAACTCTTCACAGCAGCAGGTAAGCAACAGCCAGAACATTTAAGCACTTGGGAGATATTTCTCCCCTGTCTTTAGGATGCACCTAACTATGTTGTCTGAATCACTCCCCAGGATTTCTCCTTCCTGCAATCTTTGCTGTATGCCTGCCTTACCTGAGTTCCAGCTTCTACGGCATTGTCATTTTCCTAATACTTGCTGGTGCAACAGGCAGCTTTTGCTTGGGTGGAATACTTATAAATGGCTTGGATATCGCTCCCAGGTAGGATTTGTTTATACACTTTTTTTAAACCTTTAACAAATAAATGTTGTATATATTTATTGTGTATAACATGATGATTTAAAATATGGATACTTTGTGGAATGGCTAAAATCGAGCAAAGTAACATATGCATTACCTCACACACACAGCATTTTTTTGTGTGTGTGGGAACACAAAATTTACTCTTAGGAATTTTCAAGAATATAATATGTTGTTTTATGCTATAGTCATTGTGTTATGCAATAGATCTCTTAAGCTTATTCCTCATATATAAATAAAGTTTGGTATCTTTTGGCTAATATCTCACTCCCAGTGCCTAGTAATCACTATTCTACTCTACTTCTGAGTCCAATTTTGTAAGATTCCACATGTAACTAAGATCATGCAGTGTTTGTCTTTCTGTGTCTGACTTATTTCACTTAAATTAATGTCCTCCAAGTTCATTCAAGTTGTCACAGATGACTTGATATCCTTCATTTTTAGGCTGAATAGTATCCCATTGTGTATATTATCACGTTTATTATCCCGTTCATCTGCTGATGGACACTTAGGTTGATCCTATATCTTGGCTATTGTGAATAATGCTGCAATGAACATGGTAGTGCAGATATCTCTTTAGACATTCTCACTTCATTTCCTTTGGATAGACACTCAGGAGTGGAATTGCTGGATCATATAGTGGTTCTACTTTTAATTTTTTGAGGAACATCCATACTGTTTTCCATAACTGCTGTACTAATTTATATACCCACCAATGGTATGCAAAAGTTCCCCTTTTTTCCACATCCCCACCAACACTTATCTTTTGTATTTTTGATAACAGACACTCTAATGGGTGTAGAGGGATATCTCATTGTGGTTTTAATTTGAATTTCCCTGATGATTAATGGTGTTGGGCATTTTTTTCATACACCTGTTGATAGTATATCTTTGTTTTTTGAGAAATGACTATTCAGGTCCTTTGCCCATTTTTTAATTGGGTTGTTTTCTTGTTACAGAGTTTGAGTTCCTAGTATTCTTTGGATATTAACCACTTATTATAAGTATAGTCTGCAAATATTTTCTCCTATTCTTCAGGTTGTCTCTTCACTCTGTTGATTGTTTCTTTTCCTGTGCAGAAGATGTTTAGTTTGATATAATCCCATTTGTCTGTCTTTGCTTTCAGTGCTTGTGCTTTTGTGATCTTAACACAAAAATCATTGCCCAGGTCAAAGTCATAGAGCTTGTCCCCTGTGTTTTCTTCTAGTAGTTTTACAGTTTCAGGTCTTATGTTTAAGTCTTTAATCCATTTTGAGTTGATTTTTATATATGGCATGAGATGAGTCTAATTCCATTCTTCTGCATGTGGATACCTGGTTGTTCCAACAGCATTTATTGAAGAGATCATCCTTCTTCCATGGTGTGTTCTTGGCACCAAACTGGCAAAAATCAATTCACCCTAAATGTTGGATTTATTTCTGGACTCTCTATTCTGCTCCATTGGTCTATGTATCTATTTTCATTCTAGTATCTTGTCATTTTGATTATTAAAACTTTGAAGTATATTTTGAAGTCAGATAGTGTGATGCCTCCAGTTTTGTTATTTTGGCTCAAGATTACTTTGGTTATTTGGGACCTTTTGTACTTCCATAGAAATGGTAAGATTGTTTTTCTATTTCTGGGAAAAATGTCATTGGAATTTTGATAAGGATTGCACTGAATCTTTAGATTGCTTTGAATTGCACAGACATTTTAACAACATTAATTCTTCCTATTCATAAGCACAGGATATCTTTACATCTGTTTGTGTCTTCTTCAATATCTTCCACTAACGTTTTAGTTTTCATTGTGGTCTTTCACCCATTCAGTTAAAGTTATTTTAAGAATTTTTTTCTTGTAACTATTATATATGGGATTGTTTCATTGATTTTGTGTGTGTGTGTGTGTGTGGATAGTTCATTGTAACTAGGGAGAGTTTTTAAAAATCTTTTTCTTTCTTAAATCCAAGCTCTCAAAAGCATTTTTTTAAGTCGTTAGTTTTTGTATAAATTTAAGGTGTGCAAATATAATTTTGTTAAGTGGGTATATTATGTAGTGGTGAAGCCTGGGTTTTTAGGGTAACCATTACCTGAATAATGTACATCATACATATTAAGTAATTTTTTAACCCTCACCCTCCTCCCACTCTTCCAAGTCTCTAATGTCTGTTATTCTACACTCTGTCAATGTGTATAAGTTATTTAGTTCTTACTTTATAACTGAGAACTTGCAGTATTTGGTTTTCTGTTTCTGAGTTGTTTTACTTAAGACAAGGGCCTCTATTTCCATCGATGATGCTGAAAAAGACATTATTTCATTCTTTTTTATGGCAGAGTAGTATTCCATTGTGCATATGTACCACATTTTCCTCATCCAATCATCTGTTGATGGACACTTAGGTTGATATTTTTGCTATTGTGAATAGTATTGCAATAAACACATGAGTGCAGATATCTTTTTGATATAATAATATCTTTTCCTTTGAGTAGACACCCAGTAGCACAATTGCAGGATCTAATGGTAGTTCTATTTGTAGTTCTTTGAGAAATCTCCATACTGTTTTCCATAGAGGTTGTACTAATTTACATTTCCACTAACAGTGTATAAGTATTGCTTTTTCTGTGCATCTTCATCAACATCTGTTGTTTTTTGACTTGAATAATAATAATTCTGACTGGCATAAGATGCTATTTCATCACTGTTTTAGTTTGCACTACCCCTGAGGATTAGTGATGTTGAAAGTTTTTTTATATGCTTATTGTCCATTTGTATGTCTTCTTTTGAAAATGGCTACTTATGTCCTTTTCCCACTTTTTTAATGTAGTTATTTATATTTTGTTGTTGTTAAGTTGGAGTTCCTTGTTAATTCTGAGTTTTTCTAAAAAATATTCTTTTTATTTCAATAGCTTTTGAGATACAAGTGGTTTTTGGTTACATGGATGAATTGACAGTGGTGATGTCTAAGATTTTAGTGCATCCATCATAGGAATAGTGTACATTGTATCCAATATGTGGTCTTTTATCCCTTGCCCCTCCTCCCATTTTCCCCCCTCTGAGTCTCCGCAGTTCATTATATCACTCTGTATGCCTTTGTATACCCATAGCTTAGCTCCCACTTATAAGTGAAAACATATGGCATTTGGTGGCAAACATATAAAAAAATGCTCCACATCACTAATTATCAGGGAAATGCATATCATAACCACAATGTGATACCACCTTACTCCTGCAAGAATGGTCATAATTAAAAAACAAAATAATAATAGATGTTGGCGTGGGTGTGGTGAAAAGGGAACACCTTTACACTGTTGGTGGGAATGTAAACTAGTACAACCACTATGGAAGACAGTGTGGAGATTCCTTGAAGAACTAGAAGTAGAAATACCATTTGATCCAGCAATCCCACTACTGGGTATCTACCCAAAGGAAAAGAAGTCACATGAAAAAGACACTTGCACATGCATGTTTATAGCAGCACAATTTGCAACTGCAGAAATATGGAACCAGCCTAAATCCCCATCAAACAATAAGTAGATAATGAAAATGTGGTTATATATATATTATGGAATACTACTCAGCCATGAAAACAAACAAAATAATGCCATTCACGGTTACCTGGATTCATTTGCTGCAGTTTCACTGCTTTTATAGCTCATTTCATGCTGGAATTGGTTTGAGCTTCCAGGATTGGCCAATCATAGTTGCTTGTAAACTAGGCTTCTGGTTTCCTTGCCTGAGTATTGGAAACAATCTTGTAGGTCAGTAGCTCTGGGCCTATGAGAGTAAACCAGGTGAACAAAGCCCTTCAATTTTTTATTAACCCCAGACAGTTCCCATTACCAAAACATATCACCTTCTGAATTTCTCAATGGAACTTACATATTTTCTAATTCTACTGGGTTTCACTCGAAATATAATCCCATTTTATTAATATCATCGTATCCTTTACTGCTAAAGACAATCTTTCTGACTCTGTGGTGACACTGGAAAGTTGCCTATAGTCATATACTTTTTCTAACATCTTAATGGAATTTGAGAAGTAGGAATTTGCAGTCATCTCTCTTAAATTTCATTTGATTAGGTTGGCATTTCCTGCAGTATTTGTACTACTTTACATTTGTGTATTATTCTTTTATGTATAGATATTTTGGATTTATTAAAGCATGTTCAACTTTAAGTGGAATGCTAGGAGGACTGATTGCTTCCACTTTGACTGGATTGATCCTTAGGCAGGTAAGAAACATACAGACATGTAGTTACTTTTCTGATATTAATTGTATAAAGATTATGCATAGGAAAGATTGCAGAGAAGATGCCAGAAGGAGATGACTTATGAGTTTTTGCATCATATGAAAATAAACTTGGTCAAATCAGGCATTTCTCCAAATCTACAAATAATACAATTTCTATCTCATTATTTGTCAATTAGATATGTAGAGAACTCTTTAGTAATTGGCCATTGGTACAGAAGTGGACTTCTTTTATTTTTAGTAATGAATATGTGGATTGATCAGCACAGGTATTTGACTAGCTGAGTGGTAATATAAGTAACAAGATACAGTTTTCTCAAAGAAAGAATGAAAAATCACAAGTAAATACAGTTAAAGATTGACCAAAATTTGACTATGAAGGAAGACTTCTGTTTTTGCAAGTGTCATGGACAAAGTTAGCTGAAATTCTCCTGTTAAGGACACTTAAAATGCCCTATCAAATTGTAACAGTTATTTTAAATGCATGCCTCATCTGCAAAAAAAGTAAAGCAAAAGAATACTTCAGAGATTAAAAATGAAAGAATAGTTTGATTCCAGAGAGGTAAATAACCACTGAAACCACTGGCTGCCTTGGGTGTTTACCTATCCTGGGTAATCTATGTCTTCAGTTATAATGAACAAGCAGAAGATAAGAGATAATATCCTAAAGCCACTCAAATAAGAAGAGTCAGAATGGAAATGCTGGCATAAATCTGTACTCACAAAGGACTACACCTTCCTACCACTAGCACCATGTGGATCACATATAAACTTTATTTGGAGGAATGCTTTCAACAAAAGGAATGGTAGTGTGTAGATAATTCCTCCAAATGCTCCTTATCCCAAAGTTGGGACAGGGAGAGATGGTCTGCATCCACCATGGCCACATTTCCCATAAAGAGGAATCTTCCACCACCACAATGTCTGTATTCATGGTATTAGAAAAGAAGAAAACATCACTAGAATCATAGAAGCTCCCTGGTCAGAGAAGTGGCCTCATTAGAAATGGGGAACACCAGGTGGCCATGGTCTGTTTCCTCCCTCTGAGCATAGTGCCTTTATTCTTCCATTGAGTTCACTCAGGTGTGCAGAGCTAACTTCCAAAAGTTGTTAGTGGAGCTAATTTTTCTGCAAACATCCAAGATGTGGAAGGAAATGTGACTCCAGAACTGTTCAAAGTTGTCTCTGCCTAGTAAGTTAACTTAGACAGTTCTCATCTGCCCTGCCTCAGCTTTAAAAGGAGAGAAAAACTGAATACTCTTCTGAGCATTTGAAATTTGAATGAATCAAATATTTGGTGACCAGAAGGCAAGCCTGGGAAGTCAATTATTGCAGCTGCAATAACTTTTCTGGTTCTCTTCTTGGGCATTTCCCCACTTCTTTGAAGTTAGATGTATTCTTGTAAGTTATTTTGGCCAATGAAATATGAGAGGAAGTGATACATGTGAATTCTGAGAAGCACTAGAAACCAAGAGGCCATTCTTTCCCTTTGATGCAACAAATAGTATTATTCAGAAGGATGACTGCAAGGCTACTAACCAGGATCCAGAAATCCAGGTTATATGGAGCATAACTCCTAGCCAACCCATTATGTACCTTTTGTGTAAACAAAAAACCAAATTTCTGTCATTAAAAGCCACTAAGACTTGAGGGTATTGGTTACTATACTATAAACTACTCTATTCTTGACCTGTCAAGATCTATCCAGAATGAATCCCAGGAAGAAAAAATGGTAAAAATACAGAATATATGGCATGAGATGGGGTAATCCAGTCAGAAAACCCAACATACAACTAACTGGAGGCCCAGAGATGAAGAGAGAAAATAGGGCAGAGGCTATGTATGAAGAGAAAATGATTGTTTTCTAGTTTTCCAGGAATATAGAAATTCACATCTTTAAGAAGCCTAGTAATCACAAGTAGGATGAAAAAGAAACCAGAAATTGCAGAAAAGCAAAGACAAAAAGAATGTCATACAAGCAATCAGAGGAATCAGAAAGATTGCCTCCAAATGAGCAACAGATAGACTGGTCTCTGACTTCTCAAACTCAAGAAAGGAAGACAGAACACAATAAAATTGCATCTTCAGTCTGCTTAGTGAAAATAACTACCAACTTAAATTTGTAAACAATGAAAATATTTGCCAAAAGAAAGACAACATGTTTCAAGCCAACAAAAACAGGGAAGTCAATTCACTAATGGATGTTTAAAAGTGTTTTTAGGTTTAAAGAAAGAAAATTAGAGATGCAGGAAAAAAATGAAGATCAGCAAAAGTGGTAAATAAGCAGACAAATCCACTTATTCACCTATTTGTTTTATTGGGTAAACAAAAGTAATGCCCTGTGGAGTTTAAAAAACACTATATACAAAATATAAAATAAACAATAATAAGAGTAAATAAGTCAAGAGAAGATAAATGGAGCAAAGTATTTGAAAGACTTCATGCTGTCTTGCCAGAGGATAAAAGTACTAAGAGTTTGATACATGAAGAAAACATGTTGTAATTTCTAATCTAATAATTTAAAAAATAGAAAAAGTACATCAATTTCAAAGTAATAAAGACAAAAATGAAATGATAAAAATACCTTATCTAAAAGAAGGCAAAAAAAGTAGAGAAAAAGCAACATAGAACAAGAGGTGCAAATATAAAACAATCAAAATAATTTGGTAAACTAGACGTGCCAGCAGCTACTTTAAATAAGCTAAAAGCTCTAACTAAAAGCAAAAGGCGGCCATATTGGATTAAGAAATGAAGCTTAACTCTGTGCTGCTTTCATATAAATATATAATAAAATATAAAGCAACAGAAAAGTTGAAATTAACAGAGAAAACATTCTACGCAATTTTTAGCTAAAAAGCTGCTGAGGCTATGTTGATCTCAGAGGACACCTTAAGACAAACAGTATTACTAGAAATGACAACAATCACTTCATAAAGATATATGATTCAATTCACTGAGAAATATGTATACACCTATTTCTATGTGTATGTATATTTGCTGTGGGAATTTTGTGTGTATAAATATATATACACACAAACACACACATATATATACACACATATATACACATACACACACACACAGCATGGAACATTTCTCTCTGAGATTGGAGTATGAAAAAAATGCCTGCTGTCACTATTTATTAATACTAAACTTTTTACTATGTCCTAATGAATGAAATAAGACACAGAAATATGAAAAAAAGAAGAAATATCATTAACATTTTTATAGGTGGCATTCAAAAAAAATCAGAAGATTAACACTACTTATAAGTTATTAGAATTAATAAGTAGGTTTTGGAATTTATAGAGTAAATCTAGAAATATACATTGTTTTCTAAATACCTGAATAAAGAGTGTGAAAATAAAAATTTTAAAAAGGATACTATTTTCAACACCATAATAAAAATCGTATATCTAAGAAAAAATTTAATGAATGACTCATATGATCTCCACAAAGAAAACCATAAGTGAGAGACTTGAAAGAAATTTTTTAGGCCGGGCGCGGTGGCTCAAGCCTGTAATCCCAGCACTGTGGGAGGCCGAGACGGGCGAATCACGAGGTCAGGAGATCGAGACCATCCTGGCGAACACGGTGAAACCCCGTCTCTACTAAAAAATACAAAAAACTAGCCGGGCGAGGTGGCGGGCGCCTGTAGTCCCAGCTACTCGGGAGGCTGAGGCAGGAGAATGGCGGAGAAGCTCGGGAGGCGGAGCTTGCAGTGAGCTGAGATCCGGCCACTGCACTCCAGCCCGGGCGACAGAGCAAGACTCCGTCTCAAAAAAAAAAAAAAAAAAAAAAAAAAAAAAAAAAAAAAAAAAAAAAAAGAAATTTTTTAAAAACTAAGTAAATGGAGGGAGATGCCATTTTTATATACTAAAAGACTCAAAATTATAAATATCTTCTCATTCCCCTAATGAGCTGTAGATTCAATGAAATCCCAATCAAAACCTTAAATTACTTTGTGGAAATTGAAAAGACTTTTATATAATTGACATGTGTTCACAAAGGGCCAAGAACAGTTAACTAAGAGAATCTTGAAGAAGACAAACTGGAATATTTGTTCTACCTAATATTAAGATACATTACAAAGCTATGAAAATAAATACCTTATGGTATTGGCACAAGTAGTAGACCAATAGAACTGAAGAAAGAGTGTAGAAAGATCCCACATATATGGACATTTAATTTATGACAGAACAGTGCCACCTTTGTTGTAAAGAAAGGGCTTATAAAATGGTACTGGGTTAAAGGAATATCATTATGAAGAAAAATAAAATTTAACTTATCTCAACATACAAAAATATGAAGTAGAGGTGGATTGCACATCTAAAAATTGTAGGCAAAATATAAAGTTTCTAGAATATAATTCAGAGGAATATTTTCATGATCTGACAGACAGAATTATTTCTTAAAAAGGGCACTAAAAGCACTAACACAAAGAACAAGACAACAAATTTGACTGCATTAAAATTAAGAACTTCTGTTCCTCAAAATATACCAACAATAGAATAAGTAACCATCAAGTTTGAAAAGATATTTACAACACATACAACTAACCAAGGGCTTTTAATAAAAATACATAGTTACTACAAATCAATAAGAAAATGAGAAAAAAAAAGATGTAAGTAGGCACTTTACAAGGCGAAATCCAAATAGCTAATAAATATAGTAAAAGACAAATTAAAAACCACAACTTGCTCACACTACACACCCACTAGATTGGTGGTCCATAATACCAAGGGTAAGTAATGATGTGCTAAAAAGCAAAATTAATAACAAATGCTGGAACTGTAAATTAATACAACACTTCTGAGCACAGATATTACCTAGTAAAGCTTAGGTTATGCAATCTTTATGATTCAGTAATTTCACTCCAAGATAAATGAATCTATACACATTGAGGAACATATACAAAAAAAAAATGTTTATACTATGAGGTTGCCAGATTTTGAAAAAAAAAAAGAAAAAACCCAAGAAGATGAAGACTGCCCAGTCAGATTTGACTTTCAGATAAACAAGAAATAATACAGGACTTCCGCTTCATTACCAAAATGCATGGGACATATTTGTACTACCAAGTTACTCATTGTTTATCTGACATTCAAATTTAATTAAACAGCCTATTTTTCTCACAATCCTCTCATAGCAGCATTGTTTAAAATAGTCCCGAAGTTCTTCAAAAATGATGAGAACAGTCCAGGCCCGGTGGCTCACACCTGTAATCCCAGCACTTCAGGAGGCTGAGGCGGGTGGATCACCTGAGGTCAGGAGTTTGAGACCAGCCTGGACAACATGGTGAAACCCCATCTCTACTAAAAATACAAAAAATTAGCCAGACGTGGTGGCACGTGCCTGTAATCCCAGCTACTCAGGAGGCTGAGGCAGGAGAATTGCTTGAACCCGGGAGGCAGAGGTAGCAGTGAGTTGAGATTGAGCCACTGCACTCCAGCCTGGGCTACACAGAGTGAGACTCTGTCTCAATTAAATTAAATTAAATTAAATTAAAATAAATAAAATAGTCCCATTGAGGCAACAGTCAAAAATTGTCAGCAACACAAGATGCAAGAGGACAATGGCATAAGAAAACTATTTTTAGGGATACAAGACCATACAATGCCTCACACTTTAGGGGAAATAAACTATTTAGAGAAGTTAAAAAAAAAAAAAAAAACAGGAGACGTAGTCAGAAAATGAGTGGAAAATAACAGTATCAATTATCTTGATTATATTTTCATTATCTTAAAATTAAGGATAAAAGAAAAGAAAAAAAAAAGAAAGACTATCCATAATAATCAATACTAAAAAGTTTTTAAGAAATGCCAAAACAGGGCCAGGTGCAGTGGGTCATGCCTGTAATCCCAACACTTTGGGAGGCCGACGTTGGGCGGATTGCTTGAGCCCAGGAGTTCAAGACCAGCCTGGACAACATGGCAAAACCTCATCTCTATAAAAAAAAAACAAAAATAAAACATTAACTGCAAATGGCGGCACGTGCCTGTAGTCCCAGCTAGGAGGCTGAGGTGGGAAGATCACCTGAGTCTGGGAGTTCGAGGCTGCAGTGAACCATGATTGTGCCATTGAGCTCTAGGCTACAATACAGAGTGAGACCCTGTTTCAAAAAAAAAAAAAAAAGAAGAAAGAACAGAAAAGAAAAAAATAAATGCCAAAATACGAACTGTTTGTTTGCATAGGGATGAGTATGGAGACGGAAGATAGGACCAAAAGGAAATGAGAGCCTGCCAAATATTAGTCCTATTATGAAAAAGATAAATGTTGATAAAATTTATACATCTCTTTCAATTTATACAGTTCAATATGTATCTACTATAAATAGATATATTTAGCTATGTATTCTTAAATCTCTATAGCTATATCTTTTGATCTACCTATCAAGATAGCTATTTCAACTTGAGCATGCATCTGAAGAATGTTTAAAGAGTAATACAGATAACTTTTATAAACCAGTAGAAGAAAACTCATTCTCTTCAAAATGAATCCAAAACTTAAAAAGAAATAAAGCATTGCAATAGAAAATACGAAATAATATGGGAGCAATATATCTTAACAAAATAATAGTGACGATAGATGAAAGTGTGTTAAATTTGCCAATTAAAATACGAAGACATTCTTCATCTATATAGGCTTATATGATACAATAATATGTCGGCTACATAAGATACTTTGAAAAGATGCAGAAAACTTTGAAATAATAGATCAGATTGAAAAAAATCAGTTAATTTTGAACTATAAGAAACTAGTAAACTTAATATCTGATTAAAATAGAATTTTAAACAACATGTATACAGTAGAAAGATAAAAGTGATTATTTTTATAGAGTAAAATGATTACTTTTTTGGCTATGTATAAGTGTGTTTTTCCATATTTGTTAAGTGATTGAGTCTACATTATTTTTAACATTACATTTTAAATGTTACAAAACAAAAAAACAAGAGTAATAATTTACAATTACTTTGAATTTTAATTCCTTAGGATCCAGAATCTGCCTGGTTTAAAACCTTTGTCTTGATGGCAGCCATTAATGTGACTGGCCTAATTTTCTACCTTATAGTTGCTAAAGCAGAAATTCAGGACTGGGCTAAAGAAAGACAACACACACGTCTCTGAAGGTGAGAAGTGATCAGATTAAGGACAATTTTTGAAACTGGGAATTCAGGAGAGAGAGGAATTAAGGATGACTCCTCAGATGGGGAGGAATAAGGGGCAGGTTTGGAAAAGAGGAGACCATGTTAAGCCTGAGAATATTAGACATCCTGATGGAAATGGCTGTGGGACTCTGTGGGGATGCTAAGGCTGGAGATATAAATTTGGGAGGCTGGGACTCTTTAACATCAAAAGGTGAGGATGAAAAAGAGAAGTTTGCAAAAAAGACTGGGAAGGGCCTTCAACGAAGTAGGAAGAACAGTTGTAAAATGGAGACTCGAAGTGAAAAAGGTTGGGAGCCTTTGGCAAGTGCTGTAATATCAAGACATTAAATTATATAAGGTCTAAGAATTTACAAATGGGTTAGGCAAGAGGAACTTTAAAGGTAACCCTGACTAAAATGATTTTCAAATGAATGATGGGGACAAAGAGCCCATTAAGGTGTGTTCAAGGTATGATACTGTGCTTTGCTTATGCCAACTCTATCAGTGGTAAATAAATGGTAGGAGAAATGTCTCTTTGTAGAATTATGTTGGCTAATGCATAAATAAGAATTGATAGATGTGGAATATCCTTATTTTGCAACCCTCAATAAATTGAGATCCAGGTGTTGAATTTCAATGATCATTAGTATCACAAAAAGAAAGGCATGAAGACATTGTATACCTTCTGATGAAAGAACACACCACCACTAATGTCTTGCTAAGAAAATCAAGCTGAATCTCATCAAACCTTGTATACAGCTACCATTTTGGAAGAAGTACAGAAAACAGAGAATATGTTTGACAAAATCTGAGTGTGTCATTAGCAAATCTAAACTGTAGGAGATTTTATAGGTCAAAAGGCTCAGGTTCTTTAATAAATAAATTACATATAAAGAAAAATAGGGAGGCCGAGGAGGGTGGATCATGAGGTCAGGAGTTCAAGACCAGCCTGGCCAAGATGGTGAAACCCTGTCTCTATTAAAAATACAAAAATTAGCCAGGCGTGGTGGCGGGCACCTGTAATCTCAGCTATTCAGGAGGCTGAGGCAGGAGAATCTCTTGCACTTGGAAGGCAGAGGTTGCAGTGAGCCGAGATCACTGCACTTTAGCCTGGGCAACAGAGCAAGACTCCGTCTGAAGAAAACAAAAATGGGGGTAGAAATGGATGCTCTAGATTAGAAAGAACTTAAATGATAAAACAAATTTTTAAATATTGGCAAAATGAAACACTATAAAAGTATACATGTGGGTGATAAGTCTATAAAGAAATACAGACAAATAGATTATTATAAATGTCAAAGAAGTTGTCACTTTTGGGGCAGGGAGGGACCATTTGAAGAACTTCAGGAATCCTGGCAATATTCTATTTTTCATGTCCAGGCTAGTGATTACAAACACTTATCCTATAATAATTCATTGAGCCAAATATTTGTGCAATTTTCTGTGTTTCTGTGTTTTATAGTATGAAAAGAGAGATCAAGAGAGAGAGAATATGGGCTGAGGAAACTGAGACAGTCAGGATAGGCATTCCTATAAAGGAAATCAGAGAAGTGGTGTGGTAGCTGTAGAGGGATGTAGAACCAAGGAGGGTTTTGTTTGTTTTTTGTTTGTTTCCGAAGATAGATGCAATAGCATATAAGGTGACGGTATAATTCAGTAATGAGGTTCCACAATGTAGGAGATAAGGCACAATGACAGAATTAAAAAGTACTTGACTCAGCCGGAAAGGATGTAATTCAAGCACCACGACTTGGGTTGGCCTTGGGCAGAAACCTAGAGCTTATCCACAGTGGCAGAGAGAAGGCAGTGTTGTATACGTGATGAGTTAGTATGTAGGTTGGCATTTCATCTGTGCAATAAGCAAGGAGGTTCTCAGTTAAGAGAGAGGGGCTGAGAGACAAGGAAATTAAGAAAACACATATTGGTAAAGAAGGTAAAATTATCATTATGAGCAGCTGATAAGGTTATCTACTTAGAAAATCCAAGTGGGTTGACTGGAAAACTACACAAACAATAATGAATTCAGTAAGTATCCTGGAAAATTTATTGATAAGTATTATATTAATATTAATAAATAAATTTTTCACCTTAAACAAAAATAGCCAGTTAACAAATTTATTGGAAGAAATGATCCAAATGATGTTTGAAGAAATTTTTTTTAAAAAAATAGGATCTCACTGTGTTGCCCAGGCTGGAGTGGCATAATCATAATTTACTGTAGCCTCAATCCCCTGGGTTCAAGTAATCCTCGTGCCTCAGCCTCCCTGGTAGCTGGGACTATAGGCATGCAACACTACACCCAGCTAAAGGAGGAAAACTGATAGTGTCACTCAAAAATGAAATTGAGTCAGTATTAAATTGATCCAGTATTGCAAGTACTAAAAATTTCCATAATGGTGTACTCACAAAAATTTGCCAAGATGCAAGCATAACTCAAGATTGTTGATTTAGAAATGGCAAAAATCTGGATATGGAATTAAGCATGTTTGTCAATGCAGCCTTAGTTAATACATTTTGTTTAAGTGAATGGAATATAACTAGTAATTTAAAAATGCAAAAGTTTATCTGAATATTTTAATGTAGAAATATCTGAGATTGTCCTTACAAATAAGCATATAACAGCACTAGAAAATATCCCATAGACATTAGCAAAGGTTTATCCTCTATTTCCAAGGCACAGAGTGTGGCACAGCTATGAGAACAATCACTTTGCTTTATTCAGAATCCATAAATCTTATTTGTTCTTTATATACTTGACCTATTAAATTTGAAAGTTATACCAAAGTTTTCCATTATTATTTCTATCCATTTTTCTTTTTATGTCTGCTTTGGCAGTTACTATTGAATACTATATTCTGCTGTTACGATTTCAAAAAGATTTTGACGAGTATATCTTACTTTGAAATTTACTTTTGACTTTATAAATTTATGAATCCTTCCCATTTCTTAATTTTTACTTTTAATTTACTTTCTGATGTTGATATGACAACGTTAAATTGTGGGTGTGGGTGTGGATGTGTGCTTATTTTAGATTCCCTGGAATGCTTTTGCATTGCCTTTAAATTCCACCTTCCTGAGTCATTTTATTTAACATTTTTCTTACAGAAGGTATATAGCTGGGTTCAATTATTTCACCCACTTTGAGAGCTGTCTCCTTTGTATGGATGACTTCAATCCAACTGCGTTTATTGTCATTACAAATATACTTCATTTTCTAGCATCTTATTTTCTATTCCCTTGAAAAAATCCTCCTTATCTTTTTGGTCCTTTTCCCCCTCCTGCCTCCTTGCCTGCCTCTAGTAATTTAGATTTGTAGAATATTTTAAATTTTGATTGTGTTTATGCTAACTCTTCTTTGAAAATGTGTTCATTTTTTCCATTTACATGCTATATTCTTTTTCTGCTTTTTTTCCTCCTTCCAAAATATCAAACACATTCAATGTTTCTAATTATTTTTCTTTGGTTCAGGCTAATTCTACGTAAGCCTGTAATTCCCCAAAGATGATGTGGGTAGAATTTCCTCCATCCTCCTTTCTGTTTATCTGGTTGCCCTTGGCATCTTTCCATCAGGCTGGCAGTGGAAGTTTTAAATTCTCATTTTAGATATTAGGCTAAATGGCAGAGGGGCTCTGGGAACACCAGTATGAATAGTGCCATAGTCCAGGAGGTATTCTGGGCCTTGCTGTTTGTGTTGCTGTGCTAATGGCTGTTTCTTCAACAACCTGTATCCTCAGGGCTGTCAGTCATTCAGCAGCACACAGGCATTTTGTTCGTGGAATCAGCAGTATTTTACCTGTCATTCTCAAACTGACACATTGCTGCAAAACTGGTTACCTTACAACTTTGCCTTGTAATTTTAGAGGTTGGAAGAAAATAAGAAAAGGCAGAATAATGGCTTTGCGTTTCTCCTGTAGCCTAGAAGCCATTGCCAATATGCCTGGGGCACCAGGATTGCAAAGGTCCATTGATTCCCAGATGCCCTGCCTCCTACCCAGCCTCACCCAGGAGGAAGTCGCTTCGCAGTCCTGGAACTGCTGTTTCCACCTCTGTCTTCCCTCTGAATGTACCGAGATCATGAGTTTAGTAGACAGCTGTGAGCTGATTTCCAATGTCACCCTTTATTTTGGCCCTCAGTATTCTGAATTTATTATAGCTAATAGTCCTTGTTGATTTGGGTATGAGGTCGTTCTCTAGGTTTTGTAATGTTCTATTTTTGTTTCTTTACATTTATTTCAGTGGATCCCAGGGACAATAGTTGAATAAGGGGCATGCATTTTGCTTGTGGTAGTTCCTTTACAGCAGGGCTTCTCAATCTCTTTTGTGTAATAAACCACAACTCAGAATATAATGTGGAGGATTCTAAAGGAGATTAATTATGTTGAAATAGTTATCAAGATACTAAAAAGCATGTTTATGATAACATGATTATTATTAGTGCTTTAGTTTTAAAATAATATTGAACAAAACAAAATATTTTGAGATATTAGTAATAATTGTCTGAATAAAAGTTCTCTGAAAAGAAATTTAGAGGAAAGAGGCTATCCCAGCGAACAGTTTGTGAACTAGGGAGAGACAGATTTAAGGTGCAGTCTAAAGAACAAAAAGAGAGTTTATCGTTTATAGAGAAAGTTCCCTCCCAGGTTCCCACTCAGGTCCACTTAGGCACATGCATGATTCAGATTTGCTTGGTTCTGAGAGGTTGACACTTGCTGAATTCTGATTTGTCAACTCAGGCCACAGTCTATTTGTTGGTTCAGACATATAAACAGGAACAAGCAGCTATGAACTAAGCTCTTAACTTAGAAGGTGTGTGGGTCTTATGAAAACTCAAAGTGCATGTGTGACCTCTAGTCAGCAAATGACTGCTTGGCTCTATTTTGATTTTAAGCCCATTTAGCCAGTCAGCATCCAACTTGAAGGATTTGTTCTTTCATGGTTCACAATTGTGATGTCACAGGAAAATACCTGTGATTTTTATTGATATTTAAGTCCTCCGTATGACCACTGTTGTGATGTATTGTCTACATTAATAATGGAAGGAAATGTTAAATTTTAGTCAAATGTTAAGGAAATAAAAATGTAATTTTTCTTTACGTAAATTCATAGACCCTAGATTAAGAATCCCTGCTATCTAGTATTCATTCAGACAGTAAATAAACATATTTAAGCACTTTTGTAGGTGCTGGAATAGAGCAGTGAGCAACATCGTCAGGACTTCAGTGCCTAAAAGAGCTTCACATTTTGATAGGGGGAAACAAATAGCTAGATTTAAACAGGATAATTCCACACACTGATATACTAAAAAGAACATGAAATAGGGTAACACAATAGAGCATGTTCAGGAGGGCTGTTTTTGCTGGAGGTCAGTGAGTATTCCAAGGATGAACAATAAGGTACCTCTTTCGCATCACTGAAGTCTCAACACAAATGTCACCTACTGGGCAAAATTTGTTCTCACTTGAACCCAGCTCTCACTGTTCTATCCCAGCACCTGTAAAAGTGCTTAAATGTATTTCTTTACTGTCTGGATGAGTATCAGAAAGCAGGGATTCTTAATCTAGGGTCTGTGAATTTACATACTCTGGGAAAGAGTATTCCAAGCATAAAAAATAACCAAGAAAAGTAATCTGGGATGGGAATGAGCCCAGTATTCCTAAGAGGGAGAATGAAGGGCAGCATGGTTGGAATCTTGTGAGTAAAGAGAGATAAACTGTGTAAGTGGTTGAGGTTAAGTGGTTAATGTAGTGCTTCCAGGTCATGGCAAAAGCTTGGTTTGCATCCAGTTCTGTCTATAATCAAATCCATTGGATACTTTTGAGACAAGTGACTTTCCTGATCAATGATTTATAAAGATCATTTTCGCCACCTTCTAGAGAAAGGACTTTAGGAAAACAAGAGTAGATGCAGGGAGACCAGGACAGAGGCTGTTTCAGAGGTTCAAGTGAGAGATGTAGGCAGGGGATATGGTGAGAAGCAGCCAGATTCAGATGAGTTCTGGAGGTAGAGCAGGCCAGACAAGGCAGGGAGATTGTGAACTATGCAGAAAGAGAAGAAACAAGGATAGGACATAGATTTTGGCTTTAGCAACTAAAGCATGTTTATTACTGAGATTGGAAGTGTTGACAGGGAGGAGGATGGGGTAGGATTTTGTCCACATTAAATTGAAATGTTTCAGAGATCAAAAGGAAGGCTCTGGTTTTATAGCAAAGGTTCCTGCTCAGGTTCTCATCCAGTTCCTTTATGCAAATGAAGGATGTTGGGTCAGCATGATCCTGATGGGGGTCTTTTGCAGACAGTTGTTAAAACAGGCTAGAACAATTTTAAAGGGGAGTCAAATGTATACCCCAAATATGTGGAAGATCATTAAGACTTGTAAATAGAGCACAAGAGGGATCCTATCCTGAGGGAAGCTGGCTGGAAAGATCTAGAAATTGGAAATTTCACCCAGTCATTCCAGTCAGTAGGCTTTATGAAGATGTGCTTTTCAAAGATTTGAGGATCTTGGATGTTTTGAATTCAGCCTGACTGGAAGTATTTGCCCAGGTGCAGATGAAAGTGTTAGTGACAGCCCAAACACCATCTTGTGCAGTGAGAAGATAGTCTAAAGTAATGTGATTGTCTAGGACCACACGAGTAAGGGAGTCTCGGGATCTGTTATGCCCTTATTGCTCAGGCACTGGAGTGGGCAATTCTGTAAACAGTGCAAGAAAAGTTTCTCTTTGTATATTCATTCCAAGCAGAACCTAGTCCAAACCAGGATCCCAAAAACCTTCCTAATCTAGCTCCTTCATTAGGGTTAGCCTTCCCAGGTAAAATACATCCTTAAGAGTGTCCACACTGTCATTTTTATAATCTGAGGGTTTGTCATTAGGGTAGTCATCAATTATTGATAGAGCTCTTTTACACTTGGGATGCAACAATGATGCTTCCAGGGGTTTTAATAATTGTGATGGGAGCAATGATTTGATCCAGAAAGCAAATGCCTGCATTTGTTCATGTCCTGAGACAGGGATAGGAAAATTCTTGACTATGGTAACTGGAGCCAAAAACATAGCCTTTGTGGGAACACAATTTCCTGAGAGGTTATGAAAATTCAAAGACCCATTTACAGGTGAGAGAGAGGAGAGAATATGGTCAAACCAAGTGCTAGTCTTAGGTAATAACAGAGTGGATGATCAAACTGACGGACTTGGAAACCCGTGGGAAAGGTACTGGCTATCAGGATGTACCAGTATACTGAAGAAGGCACTACAAAGGTCAATAGCTGAAAAGTATTGGCTTAGTCAGGAACTACTGGGTGTTGAGGAATGACTATGTTATTGATAGCCCTAAGATACTGGAAAGATTGCTATCCTCTACTGTTGGGTTTACAGATGGAGACAATAGGAGTATTGTAAAGCCTGGTGCAAAGGACAAGTTTCTTTCATATAAGGTTGTCCATTATGGTCTGTATACGAGCCTGGGCCTCAGATTCAGGGTGTATAGCTTAACACTGGGGAGGGGCTTAATATGGTTTACCTGAATCTTGATCAGAGGTGCTGAATGCGTGTGACCAACATCAGTATTGGATTGTGGCCTAAGACTCTTGGGCAGCTCCTGGAGAGCAGGATGGACAGCATTGTGAGGTTAACTACACAGATGGTAACTGGAGTAAAAGCTGTTTCTGTGGCAAAGTCTCCTGGTGAGGATAGCTCAAACATTATTTCCTCTTTTTGAGAGAAGGAAATATGGGTCTAGTAGGTTTCTAAGCCTCTTCCTAGGAGGTATAGAGAGGCCAATGGGACAATTAAAAAACAATGACTGCCAGTGAAGGGTCTTAGTTGGAAGGGGATAGGCAAAGATTTAGGGACCATGATAGGCTCAGCCTAGCCATCTGAACGAGTTCAGAACTACAGGAAGGGAACATTGAAAGCAGGCCAGGGCTAAGGATAGATGGAGTAGCCCCAGTGTTGGCCAGTGCTCTAACTAGTTTGTCCCCAATTCTGATATATAATTCCTCTAGCCAGTTAATTTTAAGAAGGAGAAATCCCCTGAATGTCCCAGAGCATTCCTTGATTGGAGGAAGAGTGCCAGGGGACTTTATTGGGATTTAGTTTTAGCCAAATATTGGAAGAAATTAGGGTAAAATATCTACTGTATTCTACAGGCAGACAGCAAGAACTTGAAAACAATACACAGGGCTAATAACAGGTATACTTTAGTTTTACTTAGAAGCATAACATTTTCTCTCCACATTGATCATACAGAAAACCTCAGATTTTAGAACCTCTTGAGGCTAGGAAGTCAGACCAAGCTAGGATTTAGATTTTACTTACAATCTTAGAGTTCTTGGGCCTGCCAGGAACATTTACTCATTCACTGTAAGGCTGGTAATTCTTGAAGCCAAGCATTTATGTACATTCTTAAATATGACATTTCAGTTAAAACTTTGGTAATAAAACTAATGTTTCCAATTGTATACTATTTATAAAGAGGGAGAAAATTTTATTAAACTCAGATAAATAAAACCAGAATACTCACAGTTTCTGAGTTTTGAAAGAATCAAGTAGAGAGTAAAAGCAAATGCTTCCACTTTTGTTCACAAAAGAATATTTTACCAAATTAATGAAAACTATAGATAGCTGACGAAAGAAAATTTCCTTGAATATGAAAAACAAAACATATAAGTAAAGAACCAACAATGTTTTAAGTAAAAGTCATTAAAAATTATCCTTATCAATTATTTAATTTCAGGTAATTTGTTTCGCTTGATCTTGATTAACAGTTTCATGAAAAGCAATTCTGAACTAAAGCCAATTGAAAATGCTACCAAAGAATAATTTATTTTTATTATTTGTTTATTTTTTTTGAGACAGGGTCTCCCTTTGTTACCCAGGTTGGAGTGCAGTGGTGAGATCATGGCTCGCTGCAGCTTTGACCTCCCAGGGCTCAAGCAATCCTCCCAGCTCAACCTCCCAAGTAGCTGGGACAATAGGCCTGCACCAACATGTCCAGTTAATTTTTTGTATTTTTGTAGAGACAGGTTCTCACTTTGTTGCCCAGGCTGGTCTCGAACACCTGGACTCAAGTGATCCTCCAGCCTCGGCTTGTGTTGGGATTACAGGTATGAGCCACTGTGCCGAGCTCCAAAGAATTTAAAACATTAACTGTGAATGACAAAATCCCCAAACAGCCATGGTCAAAGATCTGATGGGAGTTTACAATTGACAAAGGAATCTGGGTATTTCTGTGGCATACTACCATTTAACATAATAATCATAATCGTGAATGATAACACATACCATGACAAACCAGAATTTTAGGAATCTCATACAGGTTTGGAACATATTTTAATAACACATTTACAAAACTAGAAGTTAAAGAAAGCTGAACATTTCTTTTTTTGACAATGTTTCTCTATGATTTATAAGCCTAATCATTTACTATGTCTACAAGATAAAAAAGACTTAATTTAGGATTTTGATCCTGAGGAAACCCGCCAAAGATGTCAAAAGTTTCAAGGTACTTGATGAAACAGAATCATAGGTCATGACGAGATAATATTTATTCATCTAACTGGAGTGATAATCAATAGACTTCAAAAGCAATAGAGAAAGTTCCATGGATGTAAAAACCTTAATCCTTTTAAAGCTCAATTTTCCTAAGTAATCAAAAATCTAGTAAGAACAACATGAAGCATTGGAACTGATTTTGGTAAAACCCACAATTTTTGTTTCCTTGGTCAGTTACCTAAAAGGCAAAGAAAAAAAACCTGCTGTGATACGATTGTCTCTCCTTACAGAAAACGTATTTAGATAACTTGGGTGTTAAACCTGACTTTAAAAAAGAGCATTTAAATTTAATCAGGCACAAGAAGAACTATGGACTATGAGAGTATACTATATTATAGAGAAATGTAAACAAGAAAACTAGTACTTTGAGCAGAGGAATGCGTTGTTCTTAGAAACAGCATGGGATGTCCTGGTTACACAAAATAATTCAGGCATATCAAGAAAAGCCAAGCCAAAATAAGTTGTACAAGGGTAAAACACTGCTATTCTAGACCTTCAAAATAAACTCTTTAGCATCAGTCCATAACAGCACAATTGGAACCAGAAGAAGTTACAGGAACTGATGAAAAGTTTGGAGAGTCATGACCACAGCCAAACAAAGAGATATACCTTTTTCAGGGTCAAAAGAAGGAAGAACCTGAAATTAGAGAAACTAGACAGTTATCAGGAAAAAATGTGACCGGAATAGGAACTGTTTGTAGTTTAGAGGATGGCCGTTAAACAGATTTCATAACTAAAATCAAACCTTCTTGCAATTTTACTGAGAGCAAATTAATATTTTCAGAAAGCCTTGTTCTAACACAGGGGACCAAGTTTTTAAGTTCTGTGTCAGTGTGTTTTTAACATCAAAGTTCAATCCCTAGAAAAACCCATAAAAGATTTGCTTCCAATCATAGGCAATCTGATCACAGAGAAAATTCCTTTTATAAACTGTCTTTTCATAAACCTTAAGACTTACTTAGACTATTTATGAAATGCTTGAAATTTCTGCTTTGTTCTATACTTCTTCTTTCTTAACCACTCATTTTACTCTAAGACAAAAATTTACCAAACAAAAGTCTTTCCTATACAAAGTTATTTTTTTCCTTTAAACTTCTTACCAAAAATACATTGTATTCTCCTCATACAATTGGAGACAGAATTGTCTTTCTCATCATTAGTAGTTTAATCACACACATTAATTACAATGTTAACTCTTAGCAATTCTAATTTCAGTGAAAACCTAGGAAGTAAGCAACTTTTAACTATCAATCACATACCAATAATCCATGAATACACATTTTACAATGTCCAGATCATGGGTTTTCTAACAGAGCAACTCTTTAAACCAAATAATTTTATTTCTCTGAAATAAGAAGCCAAAAGCATCTGAGCCTCAACTCAGTCTCAGCATAGTATTTTATCTGGAAATGATCCAGACATTCAACTAACATCCGTCATTTAATTTGGCTTAGCAAAACTCTAAGGGTGTAGTTACCAAACAGATTTGAGAAACCTCCCCAAGGAAACATATTATAAAACATAGCCATTATCAAAAGTTCATTTACAAACTTTTATCCCATGCACATCTACCCTAACCATTCATTCTTAATAATTATGCCTGGAAAATATCATGAGATATCAGACAAATCTAGCCATCGTCTCAAGCTAAATTTTCTATCAACCAATTTTACATTACTGCATGCCATCCAAGTGTCATAAAAGTAAGAATCTCAAAGTTAAATACATGCCTATTTTGTTGATAACTCAGAAAACACAGCCATGTCCATCAAACCAACCATTTTAGATTAGCCCCATTCATCAGAAGATTACTAAGTCACATGAACTTGGAAAACATTTGGCCTTGTTTGCTTAATTTATGAGTACTCATTTAGTTATAAGCCAATTTGGTACTGTAGATAACATACAAACAGACACATACAAACATATGCACAAAAATACAGGCAAACACAAAGACTGTGTAGCTTTAATTTTAAAACTCTAGCCGTGAATCGGGTAAAACTCATTAGTTTAAACGGACAGTTGGATTCAAACTGCATCTCTGTAAGTGGAACAGGTTGAAATTTATCTGTTCCACATGGCTGAAGCCCTTATCAAATTTTAGAGAAAATAGGGTAGGAAATGTACATCTCAAGCAAAGGGAAAACTCAAGCTTCTCCAAGAAGTTGTCTGGTTGTGTTACAGGCATACAAAAAATGAATGCTTAAGCAACACAAAATCACAGGAACACATGACAAGATTTGACAAGAAAACATGCAATGAAAACACGTAATGAGTCCACGAGAAAATTTAGAAACTTTTCCAAATAACCGGGTGAACAAGTAAAAGAGGAAGGAAGGAATGAAAGATAAAGCAGAGGTGTTTAAAAAAAAAAAGAAAAGGTGCAGAAGACAGGCAGAGCAACAGGAAAGGGGGCCCAGTGGAATAAAGTTTTTCCAGAGGATTTTTTGCAGCTTTAGTTTCAGTCTTGCGAGTGCTAATCTCACTTTACGTTTAATTAAGGCACTCACTCAATTTGGAATTATTTTCTGTAAGAAAGGCAATGGTAGCCTCTTGATTCTGTTTACAACTTTTAAAGTGCCAATTGATAAAGGCTTCCCATTGTCTCTGAGAGGTTCACTTTTTCTTTGTGTGCACAAATAGACACGTTTCAGAATTTCAAAAGAGTCCTATTTTGGCCAACAAAATTAGAGCTTATGGTGGGTAATTTTTGTTCAGAGACCTAGCCAATTACAACTCATTGTACCATAATTTTTGCTTATAAAACCAGCTGGAGTCACAGGAAGTGGCTGATCAGACGGGAAAAACTTACAACACGGGCTACCCATTGCACTGACGTGATGAAGTCATCCCTTCCAGTACCCATAGTGCCAACATCCCCACAAAACTTTACAGACAGGCCAAGTCCTAACAAAACCCAGGGCCAGTTGGGAAAGTCTCCTCTAGAGTTGGATGGTCAGAGCCAGGCAACTTGAAAAGCCCCCAGCAAACCTGGAGCCAACAGGGAATGTCCTGTCAGGGGTCTGGATGGAGGAAACTGGTTGAAATTGGAAAGATCTCCCACTAAACCCGGGGCCAAAGGGAATGTCCCCTCTGGGGTCTGGATAGAGGGAATTACTAAGGCTAGGAAACTGTCCCCCTCCTCCGAACCGGGGCCACAGGTAATAAGTCCTCTCTGGAGTCCAGATGGAGGGGCCTACAGGGAAAGAACGGTCTCTGAGACTTCAACCAAAGCGTGATAGGTCTGAATTTGAGAGGACTTACCCAACCCTTCTCTCCCCTCTGGCAACACTGAGAAGACAACTGAGTTCAAGGGGCTCTTGCAGGCACACACCACCGATGGTTTGGTTCAGGACAGGACTTCAAATCTCACTTTTGATGCCAAGAATGTGAACAAAAGTTTTCTGAATAGGAATTTGGAGGAAAGAGACTTTATTCTGGTGAACAGTTTGCAAACTGAGGAGAGGAAAGCCAGGGTACAAAACGAAGGCGGATCCCAGAGAACGAAGGGAAGGCTCAGTTTTCTGTTTTGTTTTGTTTTTGAGACAGAGTCTTGCTCTGTTACCCAGGCTGGAGTGCAGTGATACCACCACAGCTCATTGCAGCCTTTAATTTCCGGGCTCAAGTGATCCTCCCACCTCAACCTCCTGAGTAGCTGGGACTATAGGCAAACGCCATCACGCCCTGCTAAATTTTTTTTTTTTAATATTATTTAGATAGAAATGGGATCTTGTATGTTTCCCAGGCTGGTCACAAACTTTCAGCCTCAAGCAGTCCGCTATCTTGGGCTCTCAAAGTTTTGAGATTTAAGACTAAGCCACCATGCCAAGCCAGTCTGTTTTTATAGCAAAGATTCCCTCCTGCCCAGGTTTTGTTTTTTTGGAGACAGAGTCTTGATCTGTTGCTCAAGCTGGAGTGCACTGGCAGGATCTCAGCTCACTGCAACCTTCGCCTGTTTCGCGAGTAGCTGGCATTACAGGTGCCTGCCACCACGCCTGGCTAGTTTTTGTATTTTTAGTAGAGACGGGGATTTCACCATGTTGGCCAGACTGGTCTGGAACTCCTCACCTCAAGTGATTCACCTGCCTTGGCCTACCAAAGTGCTGGGATTTACAGGCGTGAGTCATCGTGTCACGCCCCATCTAGGTTTTTAATCAGGTTCATTTATGTAAATAAAAGATTGAAACACGTTTAGTTGTGATTGGTGAGTGTAGATGATTTCTGATTGGTTGACAAAAGTGAGTTCTGGTTGGTCAATACAGCTGAACCCTGACTGATTGACTGAGGCTGCTGAGCTCTGATTGGTTGGTTCAGGCGAATGCTGGAAGTCCCAAATATAAAAAGATGCAGGTTTTCAGGGAACGGAGAGTATTTGTGTGGCTCCTACCTGGTCAGAAAATCACTTCTTGGCTGTATTTTAAACTTAGGCCCAGTTAGCCATCTGGGATCCATCTTGAAGAATTGGCTTGAAGGATTCACATTTGTTCACTATGTAAACAGATTTTTAACAGTAGATTTAGGTGAATGTGTTTGGGTCTGTAAAGAGAAATGAACTGTACAGTTCTGTTCCTTGAAGGCAGAGACAGAGAATGAAGCCATGTGAGTAGTAGGAAATGTTCCCTCCACCTTTGCACCTGCAAGTGGACTCAGTCACTTCACAGGCCTATTTCTCCTTCAGACATCATCACAGCTACATGGGCAATGGACAGGAAAGAATTTCAGGACTGTGATAGTATTTTAACTTCCTGCAGGCCTTTAAAATTTTCTGTGTTAACCAATTAAAGTATTCAGTGGCTTTGGAGTCATCCAGAAGGTGTGAGCTCACGCAGAGCCAAAAAGGAGAGAAAGAAGAGTGAATGTTTCCTTCTAGACAATTCACAGTCTTTAGTTCATTTGTAGACTTTTATTGCATGGCTTAAGTGAAGATTTGGGTTTGTTTTCCAAGTGTTTGGATTTTACCAACGTTGTTTTTTAAAAAATAATTTTGCATTTTCCTCTCTGACTTAAAATACCAACTTTTAGTAAAAGAAATCTCTATATATTTATGTCTATTTCTGGACTTAATATTTAGTTTAATATCTGTTACTAGACCTATTATACAATATATTCAGTGGTCTAAATTTTAATATATGTAAATATCAGGTAGGTCAAAAAACACATCATTTTCACTTTTGAAAGTATTACTTTGTAGTATCAGCTGTTTATTCTTCCAGAAAAGTTTATAATCAGTGGACCATATTTAAAAATACCTATAGCAGTGTTTTCAGAGTTGCACTGAATTGCAATAAATTAACTGGGGAAAAGTTGGTGGTTATAAGAGTACTCAATATCAATATTCAATATCAATAGTACTCAATAATATTGATATAAGAGCATAATAAGACCGCCACTGCTGAACTTGGCTTAAGGTTTTCCTCAGTGGAGTATTAGTTTGCTTCCTGCATTCCCTATGCATTTCTTACAAAACTTAAAGTTGTTTTCTTATATTTTCTGAATTTGATTTTTATTCATTGTATTTTCAGGAATATTGGAAAGATGTCATTTGAATATATTTAATTTTTTAACTGAAAAAACTATTGCTAAGCTATCTTGTTAGTATAGTTTTGAATAATAGATTCTTGTGTTTTGGAGTGGATGATCCTCTTTATCTGCAAATAATAATAATAATGGGCTAATATTGGGATTCCTTTATTCTTTATAGCTTTAATTGCACAGCCTCTAGGCATATTCTTAAATAATAAATTGGCTGCCAATTTAAAATAGGAATTTAATTATGTTAATGAATTGTCTTTTTGTTCTTTTTTAGATTGAAAATCAAAAACCAAGAATAGAAATTGAGTTTTGTTAAATGTGTTTGTAACTTCTATTCAGATGATTGCATATTTTTCTTTGTTGTGATTTATTAGTAAAATATACTTTTAATATTAAAACCAGACTTCCATTCCTGATATTAAAACTTTTTATATCAAAGAAAGTATTACAAGGAACTTGGGATTAGTTTGATGGGGCAATGGAGCATTACATTTAGTTCTGAACTTCTTAGTATCAAAAATAAAATGGAAAATGCAATTAAAAAATAAAATACAAGCTCTTTGTCTAATAAAAATATATCAACAACATTGCTTTGAGGGAAGCAAAGCTTTCCTTGGACTGAATTCTTTGAGTGAATAATGTTGTGGACGGAACATAAATAGGAGTAAGAGCTTCTCCACCATCTTCCAGAACCATGGACCTGGGCTTTATTAATCTATTGGGGTATTAAATCAGATGTTTACCAAATACCCTGATGGAGTATTGTTAACATTATAACCATTGAGTTGAACAAAGATGACTTAAGGGATGTGATCAAAATACAGTTCTATTTTCTATCTCCTACCTTCACTATTTGTTTAACTTGAAAAAAAACTCAAGGTACAGTAAAGTTTTTAAGAGTAGCACAAAGAGCTTTTTTTCCTTAACCATTTGAGGGTAAGTTGCTAGCATGATGCCCTTACCATCATCTCCACACCACTCACACAGTTTAGGGTATCCTACAAACAAGGACATTTTTCTACTTAACCACAAAACAACCATCAACATCAGGTAACTAATGCTGATACATTTCTACCATGTAATTCTGAGACCTCATTCACATTTCATCAATTGTATCAGTGATATTCTTTTTGACCAAAAGATTCACTTCAGAATCTCATGTTGCATTTAGTAGCCATGTCTCTTTAGTTTCTTTAACTCTAGAATTGTCCTTAGTCTTTCCTTGACTTTGATGACATGATTGAAGAGTACAGGCTATTTTGTAGAAGTTCTTCAGTGTAGGTTTCTTTGATGTTTTCACATGATTAAATTCAGGTTAGGGATACCACAAAGATGTCCCTGTGTCCTTCTCAGGTCATTATACCAGGAGTCATATGATGCTGATATGTACCATTTCTGGCTCTTCATTTAATTAAGGTGGGGCCTATCAGGTTTTGCCTCTGCAAAGTTACTCCTTCTCACATTGAAATTAACAAGTAGTTTGTTAATTTGGAAATATGTAAATATTTACACACTCTGGAGCTACGTAAATATTTCATCCTACATCAGACTTTCAATTTATTCACATTTATTTTAGTAAAGCTCATAATTATCTGCTTTATTTAATGATGTATAATATATTACTATTTTTGTTTACTTTGATGCTCAATTTATCTCAATTTTGGCCAGTTGGAGGTTCTTCATCATTCTTTGAGCACTTTCTTACTTTGTGGCATGAAACAATATTCCAGAGTCATCTTGAGTTTTTCCCTGACCACGCCCTGAAATCAGCCCTCCCTCTAAGAAGCTCTAGTTCCTCTTAATGTTTGAGAATCGTATTTAGAAACCAAGATCTTGGTGGTAGATGTGTTCATGGCTTCTGGGGCCTCTGCTCTCAGGTCCACTAGGTAGACAGTTAGGGACTATATGTGCATACATACATATCTATCTACCTACCTACCTACCTACTTATCTTTCTATGGATACCTATGAATTTACACCAGTACTTCCATTCCAATCCAACACAGAGTTTCTTCGAGTTTTCTACTTTTCCATATTTTTAACTTTCTTTTCCAGCAGTGAGCTCCTATTAGTCTTAATGTTTGTATTTACTCTGTCAATCCCCTGGTATGCCACCATCATCCCGGTTCCAGACATCCTTCCCGTTCTTTTCCCAGGCCTACACCTCTCACTCTGATGCCCCCTTGTGGGTGCCCTCCTTTCCTGCCCGTGCTCTGATTCCCTGCCACAGGCCACACCTCCCGGACCAAGGCAAACTTCCTCATCTCTGTTGGACACTGACGTCTTTGCTGAGTTGCACAACTTTGCTTAGAAGCTTTCCTCAACCCACTTCAGTGGGCCAGGCTGTCACCCAGCTCAGACACCCTCTGCACCTGGTCAGGCTTCAGCATTCTGTGCCAGGCTGTCCTCCTGCATGAACACAATCCTCACCCTGCACGGGCTCTGACACCTCTCACTGGGCCACTGTGGCTCCCCACACTGTGTCCTGCTGGAGTATCCCCAGGCTAGCCATTAAGCAAAATAAGCTTGTGTTTAGGGCACCAAGAGAAGAGGGCACCACAGAACTTTCCCCCAGCTGTCATGCCCTTAAGTCTTTCACTGGTCATATGATGTTAGTAACATTTTTTAAATTGTCTTTATTTGCTGTTTAGATTTAATCTAAAATTTTTTCAAATGTGCTCTTTGGCATGGTGAGTGACTAAAGTTTAAAAGTTTGATTTGAAGGTGGTATCAGATATAACATTTGTTTCTGTCTCATGCTCTGAGGGTTTTGCCTTCCTGAAAGCTGACTGGGTCTGGCTAGCATTTAACTCATCAGCTGATTTGTTTAAGGAACACTTAAGCTCTTTATTTTAAGAAATGGAAGGGCCAAGGGTGTTACAGAACCACCAGATTCATATTTCCACTACTCAGTAACAAACTAATGCACTCAGCAGGTAGGTTTTGCAGCAGAGAAAGAATTTAATGAATACAGAGTAACCAAGCAAGGAGACTGGGAAAATCCTCAGAGGGATCTCCATTTCCAGAGGAAACTCCTTTTCCCCCAAGGACTCTTGTGCTGGGATTTTTAAGGGAGTCTTGGAGGGCAAGGACTAGAAAACTGAGGTTACTGAGTGGTCAGGGTAAGGTGGATGAAGTCATCAGGCTGTATTCTTTGGTGAGCCAGCTCCCTGTGGGGTCCTGCAGACCAACTGACACAGTAGTTTCACTGATAGGCAGGACCTGAAAGAATAACTCAAATAGAAAACATAACGTTTCACAATGCTTAAGTTGTTATCTCCAGAGCAGTTAAGGGAAACTATAATCTTTTGACAAGGTCTACGTGGTTTTGAGGCAGTAGGCAACAAACAACTATGAGAAAGCATGAGAGAATAAGCTGACCTCATGATCAATGCTGGATGTGCTGCAAGCTTGGTTATTTTCATTTCTCCCCCTCCCTTCTTCTCTGATTAAATTTGTAAAGTTCATAGGGATGGTTTCGAGGGGGCAACATGGTTTGTCTGTATTTAGGGTATCATTGTTATTAATCTGACCCTGCAGCAAGGCAGTCTACCTTGCTTATTGTTTCCCTACCCTATCCCAATAACTGTTTTTGTTTTTTAAAGCAGAGATGGGGTTTTGCTATGTTTCCCAGGCTGGTCTTGAACTCCTGGGCTGAAGCAATGCATCCACCTTGGCCTCCTAAAGTGCTGGAATTTCAGGTGTGAACCACTGCACCTGGCCTCCAATGATTTAAACAAATTCAGAAAATTAAGTGAGGATGCAAAGGGTTTACCTTTTCCCTTTAAACCTGCTCAGTGAAGAAAGAATTTTAAAACTCTAGGTTATCCCACCCCCACTATACCCCACACTCTTATTTATTTATTTCCTTGTTAAGCCCTCTTAGGTAATAAAAAGTACTGTGGTCACTTTAAATAGCAAGCACACATTCCCAGTTAGATAACTGAAAATACTATTTCAATATAGAATTTAGCTAGTCAATTGTCATACACATACGAGACTCCTTCCCTGTGTCTCCAGCTGGGACAAAGCTGCAGGCAGACCTTCTCCTTCAGGGAGAGGGGTGTGAGCAATTTCTTTCGTCTGGCTTTTCTCCTCATCCACTAAGATGCTGACTCCACCTCTGACCCCTCCTGAGGTATAACCAGGAGAGAAAGGAGGGGAAGCAGGCATGGAAATTTCTGGTTTGTTTGGCCCCATTGTCAGTTGCCCTCATGCTCCCTGGGCTGGTAGGTGTTGAAAGCAGATCCTTTTCTTCATGCATAAGAGGCTGACAAGGCAGGAAATGCACTTGGTTTTTCCAGCTGCCCATCTCTCTTGGTGTCCCAGATCCACTCCACACAAATCTTCCTTTGTGGATATCACTTCTCCCTTCTAGGTGGTCCCTGGGGGCTGGCTATCACTCCTCTGTGACCTGCATCTAACCACAGGAAACACGCATGTAGTCTCTGGTCCAACAAAATGGAGAGGTCCCGTCCACTCCAAATGCAGTGGTCACTGTCTTTCTGCCCTCTTCCTCCAGTGGAAAGTCAGAGCCCCTCACTCCCAGATTCCTCAGGAAAGCCAACAGCTGACCCATGGGGCCACCAAAACACGGACTAGGCTCTAAGCAACCATTGATATAATTTGTCTATATTGATTTACCTAATTCTGTACTTTTCATATCAATGAAATTATGTAATATGTCTGTGACTGGCCTGTTTCACTTGACATGTTTTCAAAGTTCACTCACATCATAGCATGTAGCAATACTTCATTCTTTTTTTGTGGCCCAGTAGTATTCGACTGTATGGCTATGCTACATTTTGTTTATACATTAATCCACTGAGGAGCATTTGAGCTGTTTACACCTTTTGGCTGTTGTGAATAGACTACTATGTGCTTTTGTGTGTATAAGTTATTATGTGAAGGTATGTTTCAATTTTGTGGGGTATATACCGAGAAGTGGAGTTGCTGGTCATATGGCAATTCTATGTTTAATGTTTTGAGGAACTGCCAAACTCTTCTCCACAGCATCAGACTATTTTACATTCTCACCAGCAATGTAGAATAATTCCAGTTCTCCACATCCTCATCAACACTTGTTTTTTTTTTTTTCAGTAGCCATCTCAGTGAATGTGAAGTGGTATCTCATTATGGTTTTGATTTGCTTTTCTCTAATAAGTAATTATGTTGAACATCTTTTCATGTGCTTATTGGCCATTCTTCTATTTTTTACAGAAATATATATATTCAGTGTATTTGCTCACATTTTAATTATTTGTCTTTTGATGTTGGGTTATAAGAGTGTATTGGATAGTCTAAATACTAGACCCTTATCGGATTGTGATTTGCAAATTGTTTCTCCCATTTTATAGGTTGTCTTTTTACTTTCTTGTTAATGTGCTTTGATGCAAAGTTTGAAGCAAAGTTTTTAATTTTTATGAAGCCTAATTTATTTATTTTTTCTTTTATTGCTTGTGGCTTTGTTGTCATATAGAAGTAATCAATGCCAACTCAAAGGTCATGAAGATGTTCCCCTAAATTTTCTTCCAAGGGTTGTATTGTTTTAGCTCTTACATTTAGGTCTTTGATTCATTTTGAGATGGTTTTTTCATTCTTCTTTAATTTCTTCCTACAATATTTTGAAGTTTTCAAATATAAGTTTTGTACTTTTTTTGTTAAACTTATATAAGTATTTTATTATTTTTTATGCTACTTGAAATGGAATTGTTGTCTTAGTTTCATTTTTGGATGGCTCATTGCAAATGTATGGAAATATAATTGACTTTTGTATATTGATCTTGTGTCCTGCAGCTTTGCTAAACTCATTAGTTCTAATATGTTTAGTAGATTTCTTAGGATTTCTTAAGCAAGATTATATCATTTGTGAAATATAGTTTTACTTCTGTTTTTCCAATCTAGATTCCTTTTATTTCTTTCTCTTGCCTAATTGCCCTGTATAGAACCTCTAGCATAATGTTGAGCAGAAGTGGCTAGAGTAGACATCTTTGTCTTATTCCTGATCTTAGAGAGAAAACACACATTTTAAAATTCTTACAAAGCCTTTCTTCATCTACACTCTATTGAGGCTTTAACTTTTATGTAACCTGAACTATTTTAGAGGCGTATGACTGGTTTTTAATGACATCCTGAACAATATCTGTAAGGTATGGTTTGGATGTTTGTCTTCTCCAAATCTCATGTTGAAATGTAATTCCTAATTTTGAAAGTGGGGCATAGTATGAGGTGTTCAGGTCATGGGTGCAGATCCCTCATGCTAGCTTGGTGCTGTCCTTTGGATAATGAGTGAGTTCTCACTCTGAGTTCAGGAGAGAATATGGTTGTATAACAGTGTGTGGTACCTCCCATCTCTCTCTCTATTGCCCCAGCTCTCACCATGTGATGCACTGACTCCTCTTTCACCTTCTGCCGTGATTGGAAGATTCCTGAGACCCTCACCAGAAGCAGACGCTGGCATCATGCTTCTTGTACAGACTGCAGAACCATAAGCCAAAATAAACCTCTTTTCTTTATAAATTACCCCGACTCAAGTATTCCTTTACAGCAACACATATTGTCTCCCTAGGATAAGATGCATCATGATTGCCTATGTGAAGGGAATACATATATTCAGCTAACATGTGGAAACATTTGCAGCATGTTTAGACAGTCATTAGGCAATGTAAGCAGCTGTTTCCACTGGAAAACCCAGAAAATGTCTATTTGTATGGATGCCATGTTTTAATAACTAATACAACTTCAGATACAAAATGGAGGAAAAAATTTCCAATACAAAGGAAAGATCGTATGTGCCTTTCTCACTGTTACTCCAGATAGGCCCCTGGATTGACACCCCAGTTTAGAACCTTGGCCACTCCCCCTTTTCAGGTTTTGGAGAATATGACTTCGAAGGAGCTAATCTGGACACCTACTAACCACGTAAAGCCCAGTTTCAGCCCAACTTGCCAGAGGTCACTATCCCAGTTAACACAGAAGACAGCAATTGTTCTTTGAAAGGACTAGTGACACTTTTGGGTAGGGTCCATAAAAAAAGAGTGTGTGGTGGGTGCAGGACCACAAAAGGAGGCTTTATTTTCATTTTCTTAATAACAAGTTGGTTTACAAAGAATGAGAATTTGGTAACAGTACAAAAGGTATGCCTTATTATTGCTGTGGATAAAATATATTCTTATTAGGGAGAGAAGCAGTATCAAACTACTTGAGTGTCAAACCCCACTGGTATGCCCTGTGGTTTTTTTTGCTTTGTTTGGATTTGTTTTGTTTTCAGGATACAACATAGATACAGAGCAACTGATGGATGGTTTCATACTGTGTGCCTGGATCTAGCAAAATTTTGGAGTTGTTTGGATCTTTTACATAAAGATTTTTGAGAATAGGGAAGAGGAAGGATGATAAATTTGCACAGACAGTCGTATTTATTTTTATGTCCAGAGGAGAGAAGTGTGAAAAAATGCTTAGGATAGCCTATCACTGAGGCAAGGAAGACAACTTGAGAAAAATATAATACATGAGACCATCTTTTTGAAATGTTTAAAAGCTTTCTTATGTCCTCTGGGTACAGGGACTCACCAGTGATATTTGTGTGCACTATTTTTTTCTTTGTTTACAAAACTTAGTGTGAAACAGAGCACTTGCAGAGCCTGGGACAACTTCCTTATTGAAGGGAAGAAGGACCAGCACACAACGCTAAGGCTGAGGGACAGTCACTAGTACCAGGAAGAAGGTGGTAGGAAGAGTCCTAGGGTCCAGTTTTACCCTCCCACATACCCTGTGTGCATCGTTTTTTAACATGTATTGTTTGTAACATGTAATATATCTGAATTTTAAATGGGGGTGGTGATTTATCTCAATCTTCCTCTCTGCATCAGTTGCTTTATAAATGATTGTTAAACCAATAAACACACACAAGATAAAATTTTATTCTAAGGCTTCATGAAAGACTTTTCCACAATTTTCAACTTTTATTCTTTCTCATTGTAGATGTGTGAGCTAGTGCAAAATTTTAGGAGATTTCCATAATTTAAGGATGGCCCATTTTAGAGGAAACAGCACAAGTCACCTCCCTCGTTGGTGGGCCCAGGGAGAAATGTAACTCATTTTCAGAAATAACTAAAAGTGACAGATAAGAAAGAAAGAATAGGATCCAGGGAAGGAAAAGAGATGAATAAATGCAGACATTGGGTGACTCAGAAACAAGCAAGTGATCTTGTTGTGCCCTGGTGGGCAGCATTTTAATTGTCACTGATGAGAGCCTGGGGTTGGCTTGGTGACTGCTGGAGAAATGATATGGAGCAGACCCAGACTCTAACTTCTTAATTCCAGATGAAGAAAGATAATCCATAGGTTTAGATGACTCGATGCTCAGAAAACAAATAGAATTAAAGAAAAATCTGGTCCTTTTTCTTCCTATCCATTTCTCCCCTAACTGTTCTCCCACCACTCTAGAACTGTTCATTCATTGATTCTTACTGTGATTCAATAGCATTTACTGGCACTTACTGTATATGATACTGTTGTTCTTTGTGTTAACGATGTTACAAAATAATGAATGTCATGGTTCCTGAACTTTAGGAGTTTCTACTCAGACTGTGTAGAGGAAACTGTCATAAATGAAGCAGCTGAGGAACATGTGGCTACAGCCCTGCCAGGAAACCTGCAGGGCCTCTCTCCTCTGGTCTGACAAGAGCACTTCAGACATTTTTCTTTCTCCACTTACTGCCTCTCTTCCAACTAAGAAGAAAGATATAAAAATAAGACCCTCCCTGGATCTTGCACTAGCAGATAAAGACACCATCTTGGGCCATCGGGTGAAAAGGCAGGAGCTGTCCTTACACCATTTCTCATCATTCCCCTAACTGGGCTTCAGGTCACAAAATTCCTCCCTTGTCACAACCTTCTCAGGAACTTTCCATTAGTGTGTTGTGTTTTTTGCATATGCAACTTTTCTGTCAGCTAGCAGCTTCTCACAATCTTAAACATGTTTGTTTTTAACTCCTTATTTGAGCCCATATGCTTTTGCAGCTACTTTCTTGCCTCTTTCCTTCTGCTATGGTTTAGATGTCTGTTCCCTCCAAATCTAATATTGAAATTTGATCCCAATGTTGGGTCCACTTGCAGGAGGTGCTTGTGTCGTAAGGGTGAATCCCTAGTGAAATTAAAGCTCTTCCTCAGGGGTGAGTGAGTTCATTCCTACAAGAACTACTTGTTTTTAAAAACCTGGCACCTCCTCTCCCCCTCCCAGCTTCCTGTCTCACCATGTGCTTTCTGTACAGGCCTGCACTCCTTCACCTTCCACTATGAGCAGAAGCTGCCTGAGGCCCTCACCAGATGCAGATGCCCAATCTTGAACTTTCCAACCATCAGAATCACAATCCAAATAAACCTGTTTTTCTTCATAAGTTACCAGCCTCAGGCATTGCTTTATAGCAACATAAAATCAAAAAAGACACCTCCTTTTCATACCCAAACTTCTCAGCAGTGGTCTCCTTTCTGTACCTTCTGCTCACTTCTCATCTGGATTGATCACTGCAAATTTGGCATTGGTAACTATTCACTTTTTTTGGAAACATTCTCTCTTCCCTTCCCTTTCTTAGCACCATATTCTCTTGGTTTTCCTTTTATCTTTCAGGCCCTTTCTTTTGCTTTCTTTCTTTTTTCTTTCTTCTTTTTTCTTTCTTTCTTTCTTTTTTTTTTTTTCTTCCTTTCTTTCTGCTAATCATCCTCCAGCTGATGATTAAATACTGGAATTCTTTAAGGCTTATTCCCAAGCTTCCTTTTCTTATGCCACTTTTACCCATGGGATGTCTCATCCATGCTAAAAATTGTAATCACTGCCTGTATCAAGATGATTTATACGTTTGTAAATGTAGCCTAGATCTCACAAGAGAAATCCAGAGTCATGTGTCCATTTTCCTTCTTGTTGTCTTCACTTGGGTATAATTGCTATCTGTGTGAGAGGCATCTGCATTAATTTAACAGCAAACCAAAACTCAGGAGTTACTCTGGACATCTTCCACTCTCTCACTTAGTTATAGAGTCTGTCAGGTTTATTCCCTAGATCAAATAATCCACCTAAATCAAATAATCCATTCACCTCTCACCATGTCTATTCCCTCATGCCAGAGGCCATTGTTTTCTCCTGGACTACACTGCTCCTACTCCAACCTAATCTCTCATGCAGAGTAGCCTTTGAAAACAAGGACACTTCCCACTGATTTCAAAATAAAGACCAACACATTCACTGGGCCCACATCATCCTGTGTGCTCCTGACCTTAATTCTTCTACAGCCTCCTCACAAATCATACTTCCCTTATTCTCTATCCTCTGGGATACCTAATTGCTCCTTCCTGCCATGAAACTTTAGCTTATGCTGTTCTTTCTTCCTAAAACATTCTCCCGTCAGTCTCCCACACCGGTTAACTATTATCCTTCAGATCCCAGCTCAGCTGCAACTTTGCAGGGCTGGCCCTTCCTTACATTCGATTAGTGCACTTATCATCCACTCTCATAACCCATGTAACCACTTGTTATTTCTACAGTTATTACACATTCACTTGTGTGATACTTTGATTAAAGTTATCTGCCCTCCTGAGATACTGAGTTCCTTAATACTGTGTATGGTTTTGATTTCTGCCATCCCCACAAGGTGTGTGTGCATTAATATTCATTTCGTGTTGAAATGGTTTTACTGTCTTATGATCCTCCATGCTGCCCATATAGGGGCTTTAACAAAAGCACTATACACATTTCTCCAGATATTTGGAGTGAGTTTAGGGCAGTGTGTGTCTTACATACATCTTTGGAAGGCATTTTAGGTTAATGAAGTGAATGTTGAATGGTTCCACGTGAATTGAATCCTACTGAATGGTGTGTGGGATTCCAACAGTCAGAGGGGCACACAAAGGCAGACATCATGGGTCATTGTCCAAAAGCAGTGACACATGAAGAACTGTTGGAGGGGCTAGAAGAGACACTGGGCAATGTCCATTCACTAACATGTTAAAGATCTGCACCAAGCCAAAAAGCAGATGTGGGGAAGAGGTTAAAATGGCCAGAAAGAAGGTAACTGTCCAAAAGCTGATTCTGGAAGCACAGGTATTCCAGAGGCGGCTCTGATTCCAAAGCTGGCATCCACAGATTGGAAGTTGTCAGAAAGAGTTAAAGTGTACTATCTTGCTCCCATTAGTTGCAGACATGTTCATTCCTCTTGTCATGATGGAATCATTATTGTTCTTTCCTCCTTGACATTTTTCACCAACAATGGAAAACACTATGCATTCTGTTGTTTGGGGCTTTCTTTTGATGACAGCTCTGAGGATTCATCTTCTGCATGTTGGGCACAACTTGTTTGTGATTCTCAGTTCTCAGTCCCAAGGTCTGGCTTCCTCTTTTGCTTTAGAAAGAAATTGTCCCCAACCCCTGATGCTTTTACCAGGGTAACAGTGGAAGAGTGGAGAACACAGAAATCTCAACACACCTATGCTTTTGGTAGCTTGCAGTTAAGTAACTAGTCTGTTTTCTTCCTCTGTAAAATCTCCAGGCATAGTAAAATCTTTAGTATTATATACAGGGTCTAGCTAATGGCTTACCAGTCAAGCAGGCACGAAAGGGAAATGTCTCTGAGGGAAAACAATGAACAACTAAGCACCAGGATCTAGCACATCTCTTGGTTTGCTCAGAGGTGGGTGAATATCTGTTCTTTAGCCCAGTCCTGCACATCTGCTCTGCCAAAGATGAGGTAGAAAACCAGGCCTGATATGTTAACAGCAGCTGAAAGCAAGAAGACATTTCTCCAACCAAACTCTGAATCCTGAAGGCAGAAAATTACAAGTTATTAACTGTCACCCAGTTCTTGTCCCTCTTGGTTCAGACAGGCTTTGGCTCTGTGTCCTACTGCTCCCTCCCCGACCTCCACTCTGGCTTCCATAGGCTTCCCAGTTGGTCCTGGAATACTCAAGTACATTTCTGCCATGAGGCCAGAGCACTGGGCATTTCCTTGGCTGGAACGCTCCTCCCCCAGATATCTATTTGTCTCACACTTCCACTTCCTTTCAGTCCTTGCTTAAATGTTCCTTTTCAAGCAAGTGGTTACTGTGAGTCCTTCCTTGACCATCGTGATTAAAATAGAAATTACACCCCTTGTGTGCTATTCTCCTTTTAGCATTTGCTAAGCATTTGCTATTCTCCTGTTACCTTCAATATGTCATATGTTTTATTTTCATAGATTTCTTTCAGTTTCTTTTCTACAATATAGGTTTCACAAGGGAAGGAATTGTGCTTTATTCACTTAAATAGCACATGGCACATACTAACGTTTAATACTTATTTATTGAATGAATGAATGAATGAATAAGTCAATGAATGTCAGGAGAAACAAGAGCAGTTTGAGGATTTCCATTTTAAACAACCATTTCCTGACAGCTTGTTAGTCAGTGCCTGGGAGGGAACTGAAGCTTCAAAAAAGATAAGGGACTTGATTTCATAAAGAATACTCTTTCTTTGTTGTTCTTCATTTATTTTTCTGATTTACTGGTGCAAAATCACAGGAAAGTCATTCTTTAACTTTCCTGTGGTTTTTCACCAGTAAGTGAATGGTATATGGTAGTGTTTTTCACCAGTAAATGAAGTATATGGCAGAAAAGAAGCATGTCACATACTTCTCTATTCATGTAAAGTTTATACCAGTAAGATTCTTAGGAAACTTAAGAGTCTTAAGTTTCTTTAATCTTTAAGTCATCATGTAAACTAGGTTATTTTTTACTACTTTAAATGCATCTTCTAGGATACAAGGCCGTGCAAATGTGAAAACACCATGCCTCTATAGGTTTCTCTTATGAATATTCATCAGAACATTTGACCTCACCTGACTGATGAAAAATCCAGCAGCAGTGGGAGAGGTGGCTCCAGCTATGTGTGCAAAGACTTGTAATAGTCCTTTGAGAAAGCCAGTGTACCTGAGAGAGAGAGATCGTACTCTATTATACTCAAGTATACCTACATTTGAAAGTCTCAATACCTGAGAGAAGGAGGGAAACATTCCCGTGCAAACAAAGGGTTAATCTCAGCTGGTCTGTTGCAACTCTGTGCTTATCTGTGGGGATGGCTGGAATTGTGTAAGCCTTGGTGAAACCTGAATGAAATATACTGACTAACGATTAGTATAATCCTGTGCTAGGGATTGGTACTCCCAAGGGGGTAACCTCTATTAACTTGTCAACATTGTTTATGCAAGGTGGTCAGATTGATGGTCTGCATCTGGTTTGTAAGGTTTTTGTTGTTTTTGCTTTGGCTTCTGCTGTTGAGTCTGATCTTGTAATTTTTATACCCTCCGTGGGTATAAAAGACCCCTCAGCAGATGAGACATTGGCTCCCCTGAGACAAAGGCATCTCTCACATTTCTTGGTGGTTCATTATCTGAAGATGAAGGATGTCCTGTTGACTGGGACAGGACCCTGGGAGCTATGTTTGTCTCAGTCAACTCTGTATTTACTGTATCAGAGACAGATATTTCTCCTGCAGTCCTGTGTCCTTTGCCTTTATTAAAGATTTTTATGGGCATGCCCTATAGAATCTCAAGAATTCTTTCAGTGATTCCACCTTAGGCAACTGCTGCATTCCTCAACAGAGAGAGATTTGTGTGAGTCTCCCTCAGTTGACTCTGAGCTTGGCCACTGACTCCTCTTGTTCATGCCCAGAAAAACTAAGTTCACAATGGTTGACCAGCTTTGAGTCTCTTCCAGGAATTATTTAGATGTAGGGTGTAGAGCCGGTGCTGACATTTCCTGCAACCTGTTGCACCTGCCACATTTTACTTTCACATCGGAGTATATTTAGGGCTGCTAGACTTAAACTGAGTTTCTGAGAGGATGAGGAAAAAGAGGTCCCTACCGAGGAGCAATATCCAAGAAGTTAACAAGGGCTCCTGATTCACAGAAGCTGCTGATGGCAGAAGACAGCACCAAGAAGGTCATGGTCATGCTGTGGCTGGATCTGACCCAGGGCAGGGACACGAGGATCACAGATGGGAGGAGAACCCCTGGGGTAGGAGGACAAACACAGAATAAACTGGAGGCTGCTCTGAGCTTCCTACATTCACCCCTGTGTCCAGCCTCGCCCTTACCAATGGCAGTGAAGAGTTTCCTGATGGTGATGAGTCTGAGGATTTTTCTGGAGAGAAGAAAGTCTGCCAATAGACCTCCAAGGATAATGCAGATACATCCAACAACAAACGGCAAGGCAGACAGGATCCCACTCTGAGGACCAGAGACTAGGTCAGGTACATGTGCCCTTACCACCCACACCATGACACAGACAACCTTGGACAGATTGTCCACATTTGCGGCTTTTCTTTATATACACATCACTTTTAATACAAATTCCATGTTACCGTAATCAGCCAATATAGTTTTAGTATGTATATGTTCATAGCTCTGCTTGCAAAAAAAAAAAAAAAAAAAAGAACTAATGCTCTCTTTATATATAAAAATCACCTGGAAATAAATATTTAAAAGACAAAAATCCAGTAGAAAAATAGGCAAAGGATAATAACAGACAATTTACAGAAAAAAAGAAAAAATAAGTGGCTCCTAAACATGTTAAAAGGTATCCAACTTTGCTCATAATGAAAGAAAACAAAATAAAACTATGGTGAGATACTATTTTTCATGGATTAAATTGGCAAAAACACCCTTTTTTTTTTTTGGCATGCTCTGTTGCTAACACTGTGGAGAATCAGGTTCTCATAAATATTACTGGTGCTCTATTGAGGTTAATTTGACAATATATAAGTTTATAGTGCATTTACCCTTTGACTCAATAATCTCATATACAGAAATTTACTCCACAGAGAGTTGCACAAAGGTGTGACAAATGAATAAGATTTTCACTGCAACATTGCTCAAAGATGGGAAACAATCCAAATACTGCTCAGCAAGGTTCTCATGTATTGATATGAAGATTTCCATGGCATATTAAGTGGCAAAAACTTAGTATATAAGCATAGCGGCATATTACAGAGTATACTGTTTTGTATTTAAAAAGTTGGGAAAATAAGAATATATATTCGTGTATGCTTGCATTCTCATAAAGAAACAAGGAAAGAATATATATAGGAAATTTAGGCCAGCCATGGTGGCTCACACCCATAATCCCGGCATTTTGGGAGACTGTAGAGGGAGGATCACTTGAGCTCAGGAGTTCAAGACCAGCCTGGCCAATATAACAAGACCTCATCTCCACAAAAAGTTAGCCAGGCATGGTGGTACACACCTGTGGTCCCAGCTACTCAGGAGGTTGAGGTAGGAGGATTACTTGAGCCTGGGAGGTCAAAGCTTTAGTGAGCCATGATTGAACCACTGCACTCCAGCCTGGGCAACACAGTGAGACATTGTCTCAAAAGAAAAAAAGAAAGAAAGAAAAAGAAAAAAGAAATTTAAAGAATGATCATTGGAATGGTCTGGGAGGACAGGGCAGATTAGGAAAAGCAATGAGTAATGAAAGAAAGATTTTTCACTCTTTTTTTTTTTTTAGATGGAGTTTTGCTCTTGTTGCCCAGGCTGGAGTGCAATGTCACAATCTCGGCTCACCGCAACCTCTGCCTCCCCAGCTCAAGCGATTCTCATGCCTCAGCCTCCTAAGTAGCTGGGACTACGAGCACCCGCAACCACGCCTGACTAATTATTGTATTTTTAGTAGAGACAGGGGGTTCACCATGTTGACCAGGCTGATCTCGAACACCTGACCTCAGATGATCCACCTGCCTCGGCCTCCCAAAGTGCTGGGATTACAGACATGAGCCACCACGCCTGACCCACTCTATGTTTCAATATAGTTTTTAAAATGTTGAACTTTCTTGTTATCAATTGAACTTCTAAATTAAAATTCTACTGAATAAAATGCAATGAAAAGGAGACTCCTCTGTTATATATAACCCAAACAATGGAAAAGATTCAGCTCTCACCTGGTTCAAGTAGTTCATTTTACAGATGAGTAAGCCAAGGCTGTCAAGGTTACATTACTTAGTGAGAAAATACCCTGAGGGCAATGAGAATCCAGGTCTCTTAACTTTTTAGCCTGGAAAGCTCTGCTTTCTGGTCACAACTTGTCTTTCCATTCATTCTCCCATCTTCCTCTTCCTCAGCCTTGGCCTCTGAGGGTCAAGCCCACCCAGCCTCACACCAGAGACAAATCATTCCCAACAGCCAGCCTCAGGAAGTCTGTTGCTTAGCACTGGCCTCTTGCTTATCTGGTCCCCTGATCCCCTGGATTAAGGTTCTGGTTTAATTTCTGGCCCTCCTCCTCTTTGAAAAGACCCGGAGCCACTCCCTCCTGGGGCTTTCTAATCTCAGTGCCTGCAGCCTGCTTGCATGCAGACGCTGACTACTGCTAAGAAGATCAGCTCTCTGTTGGCTACTTAGCACATTTTCACCAGAGGAACCCAATCAATATGAGAAAGCTTCTTCCTGAGTACAGAGAGTACAAGAGTAACATTGGCTTTGTAAACTGTCACTAACAGGTTATGAAATCTGATACACTCTTAGCCACTTTTAAGACATCCATCTAGCAGGAATTGAAAGGCTCCTGTCAGCCATTCAGGGCATCTGTTTCTTCTGTGGAAATTCAGAGAGCTGTACACATATATGCACTTTTCTTTCTATGTGTTATACTTGAATAAAAATGACTTTTTAAAACAAACATTACTCCACAAATGTCTATGTAAGTCTTTTTTGGGACTTTATGTCCTATTAATATCTTATTTTCAGCATATGTTGTTTATGTTTCTCTGTCACAATTTTCTCAGAGGCAGAATTTGTTTTGCTAATTTTTATTATTTATGCTACCAGCAGAGCATCTTGTTTGCAAATTTTGATTGGATTGAGTATAAAAATTTTGCACAGGGCCCTTAAAATATGATAGTATATTGTATAAAATATGATAGTATATAAAATATGACAGTAAAATCAAACTGACCTAGAACCATATGTATCATCCTGCTGCAATAAGTAGTGAACCACATTGAGATCAATCAGAATCCAAATTAACTAGACTCCATTTCCTACATGGAGGTCCTGGTCCTAATCCCCCGATTTTGTGACCATGGGAGAGACACAGGATTATATATGAGCTCTCTATATTTAAGCATTTAAACAGAAGATCAGAATGAGTTTTCTCTATACTTACATCTCTGAGGTTGGCTTGAAGTACCGAGCTGATGTACGTTGGTGTGTATGCCATAATGGTATAAAAAAGCCAGTATTCACAGAAATAAGAGACTAAAATGGCCCAGAGTGGTAAGGATTTGATCATAGCTCTAATGGGAAGAGACCAGCCTGGTGAACAGTCCTAGAAGAAAGCACACAGCAATGTCCCCTCCATCAGAAGGCAGCTCTCTCTATCGCACTCTGCATTTCTGAGACGTCTAGAGGGACATAGAGAAATGTCAAAGGAATTTCTCAATGTACCTGCTGAGCCAATGAACACACAATGTATCTCTTCTCACCAGCACTGATAAAGGGATGATTCACAGGATCATCATAAATGAGAGGAAACCAGAGAAGACAACAGGCACAGCCAATTCCTCCTAGGAAAAGAGGATCCAGTTAGCACTGGATGGATGGAAGTACTTCTTTCAGTTTGACTCTAAGATGATTCCTGTGGTTGACAGAGTGACTAGCCTCAGTACTCCACTCTTCCTGGCATCTATCCCTTGCATGGCCCTATCACAGGGGGAGGGTACTTCCTCACCACTTGACTTTGACCTTGGCCATACAACTTGCTTTTGCCAATGGTATGGAGGAGTTTCAAGCCTAGGCATTAAAAACCTTTTTTTAAAAAAACTTATCCTCTTGGGTCTTGCACACTGCTATTGGAAGACTATGTTCCAGCTCATCCTTTGACCAAGGCAGATGACAGACACAGAGAGTGGAGCCACCCAGCTGTCCCACAAAGAACCACGGGAATAAATGTTTACTGTTTTAAACCACTGAGTTCTGGGAGATTTTGAAATGCACTATTATTAAAGCTATAGCACACTTACAAGAAAGTAGCGTGTTTGCCCCACGTGCTTGAAAATGCCCTCATCATTCACATACCACTCGGCATCCCTCCTGCTAGTCATGCTTTGCAGAGTTCCTTTCATCATTAAACCTTTTCATATCTATCTCTTATCTTCCTCAAAGCACATACAAGTGAGAAGCAATACCTTATTATGTGGAATTAATTACCCAATTTCTAGACATGAAATGAAATTAATCCTCAGCAAAGACATTTTTTCTGATATATACATTATTACAGAGTTGGGAATTTAACATTGTCAGTATTGAGTGGAAATATGGCCCATCTTCAAATTCCCTTTTTAGAATCTTAAGAAGTCTTATGAGCTCTCTTTATTTGGCTAGCATGTCATTTACAGATTCCTTCACAAACATCATACAGCAGCCACTATACACCAGGCATTTTGCTACATTTTAAGACTATAAAATGACAAAGACACAGTTTTGCTATCAGGGAACTTAATCAAGTGGGGAGGGATAGATATGAAAATTAGCAATGTTGCACACTGGAGTTGGAGGATGTCAATATTTATTCAACAAATATTGAGTGAGTTTCTATCATGTATACGGTCCTTACTGTTTCTCGAAACCATAAGCACAGTAAGATTTTCTCATTGTTTGAATAATTTTTGTAATCTGCCCTTTGAATGTTTTCATGATAAAAACTTTGAAGGTTGGTGTGCTGTGGAATCATTACATATTTTTTTTGGTGAATATATTGACCTGATTTTACAGAAACCCTTGATCTAAGAGGCCCGCCGCTAATGAGCACACTAGTGGGACTATAACGAATTACCATAAACAATTTAGGGGTGGGATTTTGGAGAATGTTTCAGATATTGAACAAACTTTAGCTGACAGCAGCTAGGCGGATTCTAACCACAGTTCCACGAAGGTAAAACTGTAATGTAGTAAAATACTGCCTCTGGAACTTTCCATGTGTCTTTGGAACCTTTCTGTAGCATCTCTCTGTATATTATGTCTGCTCCTGAACCTTACATAATCTGCCCTGTCCTGCAGGCTCCACTGGTTGATTCTTACTCTAATTAGCATTTTACCTATGATTAGGTCACAGTCACACAACTTTCTGACTATGATATTAATTTGGTGCAAAAGTAATTGTGGTTTTTGCCATAATAATAACTGGAGAAATTTTAAAGAATATATTAAATTAAAAAGCATGACTAAAATGTAGTCTGACTAAAATAACATTTTCTTTTCTTTTTTTTTTTTTTTTTTAGTCTCTTGAGACAGGGTCTCACTGTGTCGCACAGGCTGGAGCGTAGTAGCGTGATCTCGACCCACTGCAACCTCCACCTCCTGGGTTCAAGCGATTCTCCCACCTCAGCCTCCCGAGTAGCTGGGATTACAGGCATGCAGCATCATGCTCGGCTAATTTTTGTATTTTTAGTAGAGACGGGGTTTAACCATGTTGGCCAGGCTGGTCTCAAACTCCTGGCCTCATGTGATCCACCTGCCTCAGTCTCCCAAAGTGCTGGGATTACAGGCATGAGCCACCACGCCTAGCCTAAGATAACATTTTCAACATCTTATGAAATAATTTGCTCTGAATTCCTTTAGGTTAAATTTAGAAGCAGTAAGGAATGTTATGATGCCTCTAATGTCATAAGATTATTCTAGCTACACACTCAGGCTGCTGAAACTTAAATGTTAAACACAGTTGACTCTGAACTCTACCAGCTTTAGCTATGTAAATATCCATATCTATTAGGATTTGGTTAACCATGGATAAATTGCATCACAGAATTCTCTGTCATAAAAAATTGAGATTTGAAAAGCAAACTCACCAAAGATATAGAAGACATAAGGCCATCCTATGGTCTGGCAAAGGAGACCACCAATGAGTAGAACAATGAAGGACCCCAGCATTGACCCTGAACAGAAAAAGTGAGGATATTCTGGGTGAGAGGACCCGTCTTGGGGCTCTATGTGCTTTCTACAACGCTGAGTTGCACAGTGAGGGAAGGTATGAGTTTCAAGTCAAACTATCTAGGTTCAAATCCTGCTCCTTCACTTGGTAACTATGTGATCTTGGACAAGTTATTATTCTATTTGTGTCTGAAATTCCATACATGTGAAATGGAAGTAATTATATACAGCTGACTTATAAAATTGTTTTGAGGATAAGATGAAAATATGTGCAAAACACAAGAATGTTTGACACATAGTAAGCATTCAGGTCATTCAGTTACAATCAAGAAAGGCAGTATGGGGTAGTATTTAAAGCAAGGACTAAGAAGACAGAGTGATTGATATATAAGATCTTGGTTCTATTGACAGGACTTTGCTGAGTTCTCTTGAACAGTGCATATAAAGTGGGGTTTAGGGTATCAATTACCTGATCCAGCAATGGTGGTGAGTTGACTCCTTTCCAGTGGGGGAGCCCATTTGACCCAAATTGAATATTGACCAGTTAATACCATAACCTGGGGGGAAAAAATTCCATTCTTGGAGATCTGAGGTCATTCTGGAACCTATATCCCACTTACACCTGGAAAACATCTTGGTACCTGGGCTATGCCTTGTACAATCCGGAGGACAATGAGCAAGGCCACTCCTGCATTAGCTGCCAGTGGAATGAAGAGGCTCAGGAATGAGGAAATAAACAAGCCAGCACCAACCACGTACTTGGCTCCAAATATTCCAGCCACATAGCCACTGGGGATTGGAGCCAAGAATGAGCCATAGTTGAGGGAGCTGAGGATGATTCCCTGGATTTCAGGACTCCAGTCATATGCAGGGGCCTAGATGACAAAGAGAGTTACTGTTTGTCTTTAGTTGAAGAATTGACAGTTTTCATTGAGAGGCCTTGAGAGGCAAAAAAAATAATTGGCAGTTATCTTTCTTTTTACATCTCTTCAGTTCCTCCAATATACCAGTATCATGTATTTAAAGTATATGCCCAACATATTCTTTCCGCTCACCCTGACACAATTAACTAAAAATTAAAATATAAGAGAGCTCATAAAGAAACAAAGGCTATAAAGGAGAAAGCATTGTAAGCAAGGTAATTTAAAAAATATGTGGAAGGAAGAGAAAGCGGACAAATCTGTGAAACATATTTTGTACAGATTTTCATCACTGTAGGGGAAGAATTTGTGTCCCCTAAATGGTAAAATTTTTCATTTATTCTAATTTAGCCCCTGGTTACACTCATAGACACTAAGTAGTGATGCAATCCCCTTAGATACTTATTATGTTCTTTATTCCTTTATTTTCTTTTCTTTTCTTTTTTCTTTTTTTAAGACAGAATCTCTTTGTCACCCAGACTGGAGTGCAGTGGCACGATCTCTGCTCACTGCAACTTCCGCCTCCCCAGTTCAATCAATTCTTCTGTCTCAGCCTCCAGAGTAGCTGGGATTACAGGTGCCTACGACTATGCCTGGCTGACTTTCATATTTTTAGTAAGGATGCCTCGGCCTCCCAAAGTGCGGGGATTACAGGTGTGAGCCACCATACTTGGCCTGATACTTAGGTACTTGTGTGGCACATAGTACATGTTCAGTAAATACTTAGTGGTTAAATGAATCTCACCCTAAGATAAGTCTTTAAGTCAAATTATTTGAGTCAAAGAAAGAGTCCAGAGTCTCATTAAACTTACCATTGCTTTAAATTCTTTTAGAGTTTCATTCCAGTAGTCCTGGGAGTCAGTGGAGGGCCGTTCTGTGGAGGCATTGGGCTGGCTAGGTGGAGCCGTGTTGTTCACCATAGCCGGAATGGCAATGCTAAAGTTCATTTGTTGGGTGTAAATTGAAAAATTACAGAGCTGCAAGATGAGGGCCAGCCCATGTCGGACTGTACAAAAGCCTGAGAGGAGAAGGGCATGCAAAGTCACAATCAGAATGCTTTTCTCCCACTCTCCCTAAGTCTGGAAGAAGGAGAGAATTGGTAACTGTATGAGATGCAGAAATACAGAGAGAGAGAGACATTCCTCTGTAATTGTGTAATGGACTTCTGTCCCCCTGGGAGGTAATGGGGGAAGTGGCTCCCTCAGAAGCATTTCTCAAACAGAGACTTGAAGAATGTGTGGAGTTGGTCAGAACAAGCCCTAGGGGAGAGTTTTTCAGGCAGGGCTCTGGGATGAGAAGATTAGAATGGGAATGGGAAGAAATTGATTTAGAGAAAGAATTGGCTGGGAGCAGTGACTGATTGGATATGGACAGTGACAGAAAGGAAACTGCTGGAAGTGACTCCCAAGTTTCCCGCTTGGGCAGCTGGGATAGCTGGAAGTGCCATTTATAACCAGGAAACATGGAAGATTAGCTTGTCTGGGGCTGGGGAGAGATGAAACTTGAAAGATAGGTGATGGTTAGATCATAGAAGTATTTAAACTTCATCTTAATACTGTAATCTATGCTTACACAAAATTTGCTAGTGTTCCATAGGAACTCTGGGTATATCCCTGTGGTTGAGTCCAAATACATTAGTTTGACAACAGCGGAAAGAGTTCATCCACTATCCCTGTAGAGAAATCCCAGAGGTAATGTATGATCACAAGGTATGAAGATGCCATTTTCTTGGCTCTGAAAGGGTGCAAATGCTCTTGGAATGAACAGCATGGTTTCGTTTTGTGTAGTAATGCTCTTGTTAAGTTCCTGCTCTTACCTTTGGTTCAACTCTGAGAGCATTTAGTTCCCCATCCCCAACCCAGCCAATGCACCATCCATGAAAATCTACATTGGAATTTTGATCAGTCATATTGATATGACAGATTAAATTCAGAAGGATTGCCACATTTATAGTATTGTCTTCTAGTCAAGAAGGGATACCTACCCATGTACTAGTATTGGTCTTTTACACAGTCCAAGGTGGAATTGTATAGTTATTTTCAGTTAAGGCCTTCACAAATTTTGTAAAGTACTTTTTATTGTTGTGTAACTGAGCTCTTTTTCCTATCATTTTCATCAGGTTTTTCCCCATTGGGTTTTGATTCAATAAAGAAAGACAAATTATGTACAAATAATGAAAAATGTAGTTGATTATGTTTACTGTTTGCAACACTTATTTCATTCTCCTGGATAATTTAATTCACTGGTATTTTCAAAAAAAATAGACAAAACAGGAATGGTAAGAATGGGCACCTCAGCTATATTTGCATTTACTGAGACTGCTTCTCACATTATACCATTAGGTATGCTGCTAGTTGTTGGTATGACATGTCCTTTAATTATATTAAACTACTCTGTTACTACCTTTAAATATTTTTATGGGAATACATAAGTTTTATAAAATGTATTTTAATCCTGGAATCAGACACCTGCATTCCAATTCCAGCTTGTGTGTTCTACTTACAGCTGTGTATTCTGGGGCAAGGTACTGAGCTCTCTATGGCCCCCAAATTTTGCCTGAAAAATGGAATTAATAATAGAGTCTACATCAAGGCACTGTGATAACAACTGAATAAGTTTATATAAGTTCATTATCGTTATAATAGCCTATCACCTTTGTATTATTGGGATGATCTCTTCTTGTTTTTAATAGGCTATTACAAAATTTAAAAACGTGATGTATTTGGCTAGTGTTTTAGCTAGAATTTTATTTAGTATGTATAGTTGAGCTTAAAATGTTGTTTATGTATATATGTGTGTTTTTTTTGCTATACTAGCTTTGTTTTTTTTTAAGTTATAAACTTCCATCTGAATCTATGATCTGAAATGTTTTAGGTACATAGCCATTTTTCTTCTTAATAAATTTTTGATTTTAGAACAGTTTTAGATTTATAGAATTATTGAGTTCCTCAATATCTCACACAAAATTTCCTCTGTTATTAATATCTTATGGTGCATTTGTTGCAATTAATAAACCTACAGTGATATATTATTAACAACTAAAGTCCACAGTTTATTCAGCTATCTTAGTTTTACCTAATGTCCTTTCTGTTCCAGAATCCCATATAGAGAACCACATTACATTTAGTTGTCATGTCTCCTTGGACTCTTCTTGTGTATGACACTTTCTCAGACTTACCTTGTTTCTAAAATGTATTCTAAGTACCTTGTAGTGGAAAATGTCTAAAGACCTTGATAGTTTTGAAATGCACCAGTCAGGTGTTTTGTGGAGCGTCCCTTAACTGAAATTTTTCTGATATTTTTCTCATGATTAGAATGGAATTATGTGTTTTTGAGAGGAAGGCCATGGAGGTAAACTGCCATTCTCGTCACATCATATTATGGCCACACACTGTCAACAAGGTTTCTTACTACTGAGTTGATCTTGGTCCCCTGGCTTGAGGTAGTGTTTGTCAGGTTGCTCCACTGTAAAATTACTCTCTTTTTTTCTTTTTCTCCTTTTAATGTTTTATATGAATTAATATGTACAAATGTACTCTGGAAGAAGTCACAAGCACCAGTCACACTTAAGGAGTAAGGAGCTAAGCTCCATTTTCAGAAGATAGAGTGCTATATATAAACTATTTGGAACTCTTCTGCACAGGATAAATAGGCATTTTCTGCTCCTTAAAACTCTCATATAATTTTTCTAGTGAAACTACTAGAATATACTTGTTTGTTTCTGTGTTTTAAAATGAATAACTTTTTGACAAGTTTCTTCATTTCTTAGGTGTTTTTTGACATGTATAATTTTCTTTATTCAGATTTATAAATTAGAAACATAAAATGTATAATTCCTAGAAATCATAATTTCTACAAAGTTATAATTAAATTATATTTAAAATATTAAATTTCAATAAGCAAATTATGATTATGTAAAGTTTTTATAATTATAAATTTTAATTCCTAGAAAATCATTTACTTATGTACTTTCCCTATAATTAGCTTTTATACATTTTTGATGCTTCTGTCTCCTATTTTCTCATAACTGCTTGTATTTAATATCTCTGCCTGATTAATCTGAGTAGTGGATTGTTTTATTGCATTGAGTGGCATCTTCTTTTATCAAAGAATCAGCTCTTGTATATATTTTTAATCCAATTTTTTAATGATTTGAGTTCACACTATTTTCTACATTTAAGTTGTCTGTTTCATTTTTCTATGTAATTTCCTTAAAGTTGTAGGCTCAGTGAATTGGATGTTTAATTAACTAGTTTTCATTTTTTATTATACAATCTCTGTTTTCTTCCCTTTTTCAAATCTGTCTTCTCCTTGCTGCTGCTAATTCCATTTTAATTCCACACTGACATTTTTTTCCTCCTTTGTTTCCTTTCTCATCTATATTAGGGACTTCTTCCATATTCTTCTGTTGATTTACTTCCTATACTCTATGCTTTATTATTATTATTATTGTCATTGAGAACTTTAAGAAATTGAAAATGAAAATATTCCTCAATTTCCCCGTAATAATATAAGCACAGCAGTGTGATGTAAAGGCTAACAACAGCTGATTTGAATCCAGCTGCTACCTCTTTATACCTGGATGATTAAGATGTGTTACTTCATCCCTCTGTGCCAGAGTAGGCTCCTACAAAATGGGGATGATGCTAGTAGTAGCACTTTCCCTGAAGGATTGTTGTGAGAATTCAATGAATTAATACATACAAACTGCTTAAAACAGTGTCTAACATAGGGCTTGCACTCATTATGTGACAGCTATTATAATGAACTGTGATCTTTCATAAGTGTACCTGTTGATTTCTCTTCTATCTAACACATGCCTTACCTTACTCTTTCTATGTAAATATGCAAACATATTTACGTAGGTTCCTTGTAGTCCACCCCTACAGCCTTGGACTATAAAAGCCAGTCATGTGTGACTTTGTTCTCACATTTTGAAACCCCTGCACAGGGCCACCCATGCTAGTTTGAGGCCCAGCTATGATGCGGTGGTGTATGTGGGTGGGCTGGTGGCAGCAGGTGGGGAGGAGGAGGTAGGAAATTCCTTCACCAATTCAAGGGAAGCTAACTATTGTACCATTTTAATTCCGCAATAACATTATATAATTTGAGAGAAAGTCTTCCAAATTTCCAAGTTGATTTCGGCAATCACTCATATTTTCCTCTGCTTTGTAGCACTGGCCCCTAATGCTACATTGCAGATCAGAAAGGCCAGTGAAGCGTGAGGGGAAAGCTGCAGAATGTGGGCCCATGCACGCTTCACCCAGCACATCCCAGCACTGTAGACCCTTGAGGGGCTCATGGGGTCTGTGGTCTGCCCAGCTTCTGGACACTGCCACTCTAAGCTGGGGAGCACTAGCTGAAGCTCCACAGCATCCTCTTTGTTCTTGCTGTAACACTGCACCATGCCTCAAGGATGGGAGTTTTATCAGCTCTTGGCTCCTCTCTCAATTTCTTCCAAATTGTATTAAATCTGTCTGCAAGACTTGGAGTTTCTAGTGTGTGGTAGGAATAATTCCTTAGTTTCAACGTAGATGGAAGTACTTTCTCAAGTGTTGTGCTTGTTTTATACATTTCCACGGCTTTCAGAAGGGGGTGCTATTGTAAATGGGCCTTCTGATGTCATTCTTCCCCATGGAGGGGGGCAATATGTTTTCCCTGCAGGCATTTGATATGGAGAAAGGACACTGTCCCTGATATTGTTCTCAGTGCCTTTCCCACCCTTCTGTGGTCTCCACAGTAACAGAGGAACAAATATCTGGAAGCTACAATCCTCAGGATTCCATTCAGATTCCACAAATGAGGACATTCTGGCACAATGTGTCAGGCTGAACTCAGTGAGAAACCACTGTGCTCTGGAGGCAGCTGCAGGTTGATAAGCGAGAATCAGTCATGTTAGACATGGGATTTCTGCCTGTGACTTTGGGGGTCCGTCTCAAAAACATCCACTTTGTGATGCACATGGCTGGGATCATTGGCAGTGTAATGTCCCAGATTTTCTGAAAGTAACCAACCTGACTTTTGCTTCCCTAGCCTTCCAACATCTGTGGAATCTTCCAGTCCCCTATATTAATCTTTCTTCTCAGAAATACCTAGATTTGCTTTTGATTTTGTGATATAACCCAGACTGATACAGAAGCTCATGGACCTCTGGGGGAAAGGGGGATCAGAAGGTCAAAGTGATGTCTGTCTCCAGCCTGGCCCCAGAAATCCCTAACTGAGCCTGAGAGAGAAAAACTACTGATCTTCAGGCAGAACCTGAAGGCCCAGCTTTTTTCACTCAAGGTTTCTGGGTTATTGGAGCAGTTCCTTTGTGTAACCAGGTGACCAGATAATGGGGGAGGGGGCATTTCCCCACATCCCGTGGAACACCTGGATTCAGCTCACTAAGTGTCTTAGAAGCACAGCAAAGACATCAGTAGCCTTTGGGGATGGGAGTACTGGTACTCAGAGAAAGCCCCAGCAGTGCCCTGGGAGTCTGATACAGAAGATCCAGTCATGCCCAGTAAGCATGAGCCAGAGAAGGAGATGAGAGGAAAACTGATGTTGGACACCAACAGATAAAGCAATCAGCAAGGTTTATTCCTAAGCATTTGTGAGAAATACTTGGATACACAACAAAATAACTTGGTAAGGCTTGGAGGAGTAGCTGGGGTTCTGCCTTATTAGGTAGGATGAGACTGCCAAAAAAGGATGAGTGTTAATAGCATGATGCTGTTTGAAACAACAAGCTGGGGTAAAGTTGGTTACAAAGTAGTTGTCCAGTATATCTATAGCCCAGAGTGGTCACCAGAGGACTGGGTGGCATGGTAGGCCAGATGTTGTAGGAGACTATAGAAAAAACCAGAAAGACCATAGGGGTTCCACTTTAGACAAATTATAGATGAACTACCCAATGACTGCCAAAAGGTGGGCTGAGGAAGGGACACTATGTGAGCGGTAATAATGAGCTCATAAATGGCAGAATCAGGATTGCAAACTCAAGCATTATGATTTCTGACCTGTGCTTTTATCCAGTATGCCATACTGTACCTTGGTAAAATTTTACACATAAGTTCTTCACAATACCAATTTTGAGGGAGAGACAGAATGATAAAAGAATTTGGCCAATGGTATAGTCTAGTAGACTCTGAAGTCCTTAGAAACAGATAAGACTTTCAGCCAAGACTATTGGAACAGTATTCATTCTGGGTCCAATTGTGACTAGTTGTAGGATGAGTACTAACATGCAAATTTCCTGATTTCTTCTGTGATGGACGAGATTAGGAGAAATCTCTTTTCTTGAAGATATGCATAATTCTTAACAGACAAAACAGACAAACTGGCTAAAATGTTGAGTATTACAAAGCATTCCTTCTTGGTTAGTGTTTTGCCTTTTAAAGGCATTATCTTATGAAATGACTATATCCTTAAAAGAATTAATGGATAACATAGTTATAACTCCTTAAGCATTTAGGGTAAAATAAGATGTTCTACAGTTTCCCTTAATGCATATTATAAAAAGCATGATATTGTAATATAGATAAGAGAAAGGAAGAAAGGTGACTTCCATGACATGGTAGAAACAAAAAGCCCATTTTGGGATCGGGGTCAGGTTTGGATTTAACATGAGCAGAGAGATCCAATGTGTCTTGAGCTTAGAATCAGACAAGCCAAGGTTGGTTTCTATATTTCCTACTTAGAACCTGCTCTGATTTTTTTCCTTCATCTCTAAATAATGTCATGATACCTTCCTGTCTTATATACCTTCAAAGTTTCTTGTGAGAAATGAAATAATTATCAATAACTATTTATAGCCATATAGAATTCTTGGCAATTGGTGGTAGTGAGGAAAATGATGTATATCAACAAAAGATGCCACAGATCTTAGTTTTATTTACTAACACAAGTCAAGGTGCCAACAGATCCTAGTTTTATTTACTACAAGTCAAGGTGCCATAGATCCTAGTTTTATTTACTACCAGATTACTGTGCATGATTTTACCTTTCCTGGAGCATTCCTCTTGAGCCATATTTAAATTGCCATCATTGGAAATGTCCCCCACTGTAGCTTTGACATCTGGTCCAGTAGACATTTTGGTTCTCTCTTCCCAGGGACTGACATTTACTTACTAAAATAAAAAGAACGCAAAAGCAAATACAGAGAGAATCTTATATGATACCGCCCCAATTCTTTCTAAGAACTAGGAGCAAATGTTGTTCTATAAGAAAAGTGCTACATTAGGGTTCATGAAAACTAATTTGTCATCCTGGCTTTATCACTAACCAATTGGTTGGTCTTTGAAAGGTCGCAGTTTACCCTGGGTCTTAGTATCTATGTCTCACAAGTGAGGAATCTGGCCTGGATTGCCTTCATAAATTGTAATATCCTTTCTAGTTCTGTGTTCCCATGTCTCTAAATTGATATTAGTATTACATGGACATGAAAACTTGACAACCTTATTTGAAATTTCATCTAGGAGATTCCAGTGGATTAAATTACCTGAAAAACTATTATAAACACCTATACATATTACATAAAATATAGCAAACACCCTTTTACATAGCTGCAAAAACAGTAAGAGATACATCCATCAAGTTATATGTCTGCGCTAACTTCAGTGATCATGAGATTGGGGCACAGAAGCATCAATTTCAGTGATGTGGGGGCCTGAGATCTAAGTCCCTGTGGGGATGAAGGATGAAGCCTTAGGCCCATGCCAGGGAGGCGATTATAAGGGAGATTCTAATATAGAGTTAGATGCCTCAAAGGGGTTCAAAACTTGGTTAAAGAGGCTCTTGCCCTTTCAACAATAACAGTGACAACCCTCTTTGTCCTAAGTTGTGGTTTGAAAATAAAGTACTTCACCTGAAAACTGTGAAAGTTCATATCTAGGTTATGGAGAATTGAAGGTTGAAATTCATACTTCCTTCATTGTCTGAGAATTCATCCCTAGCTAAAAAACTGACCAAAGAATCAAGCCCAGTCTGATTCGCTCAAAACAGATTACACAGAATTACTGCAGATGAAGCTCTATATATTATGAGCTCAAAATAAAAAATTATAAACACTCAAAGAAATGATCCATCCAAAACAAGTTTTCAGACTCAATGCATAGCAAAATTAAACTACTGAGAACTTCTAAAAATAGAATAAACTGACAAAGACATTACATAAGTATGCTTTAAATAATTGAAGAAATAAAATATGGACCCTAAAACATAAAAAGATACCAAAAAGAATAGGCAGATTTAAGAAAGATACTACTTGAAATACAAAAACAATTAGGCATTAAAATTTCAAACTAAGTGACTAGACATAGCTAATGAAAGAATTAGCAAAATCAAAGGCAATGAGTTATGTAAATTATACAGAATAAAGCTCAGTGAGATGATGAGGGATGACAGCAAAGTTAAGAAACTGGAAAATGGAGTGAAAAGGTCCAATGTATGTTGAATAGGACTTCTAGGAGGACAAAATAAAGAGAATTGAGAAAAGGCAATACTTTAGGAAATAACGAATAGGAATTTTTTAGAATAGATGAAACCACAAGATTTCTCAGATTCAGGAATCAAAATGAGTCTCAAGCTACGGAAATGAAAAGAATCTACACCTAAACATATTTAAGGATACTGCAGGACACGAAAAGAACAAAACTTATTTATAGTAATAGATACCATAAAAGATGACTTTATAATAATAGATACCATAAAAGATCAGTTTTAGAAGGGGAGAAATTGATTACAGCATTCTATCAGATATGGAGTAGCATTTGTTCAAGTTCTAGCTAATAAAAAAATAAAATACAGTAAATTGGTAAAAAGTAGGAAACTATTGGAACGATATATGAATACAGATTAAGAACAAACATGATAAAATGTGCGTCACTTCACTATCAAGGACATGGATATTAAAAGAACAAGATCCTATTATTTCTTACCTATTAATTTTCATAAACATTTTAAAAGACTGTTACAAGCTTAGGCAAAAATGTGGGGAAATGAGCTATTATTTGAGGCAGTCAAGCTGCATCTTCTCACTTGTATTGCTGCTTCATGGTGTGTACCAGACACTAATAGGCACAGCCACACAGAATAGTATGTTTCAGGACACTCCTTAAAGCAATATTTGTAAAAGCAAAAAGTCAGGAGCTAACTAATGATGATTTAATATTTGCATAATTAAATGCAGATATTTTCTGAATACTATACGGTTATCAAAGAATTGAATACACATATAAAAGCATATAAAGATTTAAAAGACAGGTAAACAATCAAGTACCTACAGTCTTCAAGAGACTCACCTAAAACATAAGGATTCACATAAACTTAAGAAGTGGGAATAGATATTCCACGCAAAAGGACACCAAAAGCAAGCAGGAGTAGCTATTCTTTTTTTTTTTTTTTTTTTTTTGAGACGGAGTCTCGCTCTGTCACCCAGGCTAGAGTGCAGTGGCCAGATCTCAGCTCACTGCAAGCTCCGCCTCCCGGGTTTAGGCCATTCTCCTGCCTCAGCCTCCCGAGTAGCTGGGGCTACAAGTGCCCGCCACCTCGCCCGGCTAGTTTTTTATATTTTTTAGTAGAGACGGAGTTTCACTGGGTTAGCCAGGATAGTCTCGATCTCCTGACCTCGTGATCCGCCCGTCTCAGCCTCCCAAAGTGCTGGGATTACAGGCTTGAGCCACCGCGCCCGGCCAGGAGTAGCTATTCTTATATCAGACAAAACAAACTTATAAGCAACAACAGTTGAAAAAGATGAAGAGAAACATTATATAATGACAAAAAGACTAGTCCAACAGGAAAATACCACAATCCTAAATATATATGCACCTAACACTGGAGCTCTTAAATTTATAAAACAATTACTACTAGATCTAAGAAATGAGATAGACAGCAAGACAATAATAGTTGGGGACTTCAATATTCCACAGACAGCACTAGACAGGCCATCAAGACAGAAAGTCAACAAAGAAACAATGGACTTAAACTATATCCTAGAACAAATAGACTTAACAGATATTTACAGAACACTCTACCTAACAACTGCAGACTATACATTCTATTCATCAGCACATGGAACATTCTCCAAGACAGACTATATGATAGGCCACAAAACAAGTCTCAACAAATTTAAGGAAATCGAAATTATATCAAGTACTCCCTCAGACCACTGTGGAATAAAATTGGAAATCAACTCCAAAAGGAACCCTCAAAGCTGTGCAAATACATGGAAATTAAATAACCTGCTCCTGAATGATCATTGGCTCAACAATGAAATCAAGATGAAAATTTAAAAATTATTTGAACTGAACGACAACCGTGACACAACCTATCAAAACCTCTGGGATACAGGAAAAGCGGTGCTAAGAGGAAAGTTCATACCATTAAATGCCTACATCAAAAAGTCTGAAAGAGCACAAATAGACAATCTAAGTTCACACCTCAAGGAACTAGAGAAACAAGAACAAACGAAACCCAAACGCAGCAGAAGAAAAGAAATAACCAAGATCAGAGCAAAACTAAGTGGAAATTGAAACAAATAAACAAAAAAATACAAAAGATAAATGAAACAAAAAGCTGGTTCTTTGAAAAGATAAATAAAATTGCCAGACCACCAGCGACATTAACCGAGGAAAAAAGAGAGAAGATCTAAACAAGCTCAATTTGAAACAAAACGGGAGATATTACAACTGATACCAGAGAAATACAAAATATCATTCAAGACTACTATAAACACCTTTACGTGTGTAAACTAGATAACCTAGAGGAGATGGATAAATTCCTGGAAATATAAAACCCTCCTAGATTAAACCAGGAAGAAATAGAAACTCTCTGTGCAAAGGAATGGGGAGGGCAGGAATGGCCATGCAGGAGTTGAACTTTGTCTTTGTTGTTTACATGTGTGACAACAATAATGTAATTTGAATTATTACTGTAATTAAAAATAAATTTCAGGGACACAGGTAGGCTGAGATGAAGAACGTGAGCGTTTTAGAGTCAGTTGCTGGTATTCTCTGTCAGGTATTCATTTTAACTCCAGGAAAGAAATGAGGAGGACACTGCCCCGTCACTTCAAGTCAAATGATAGGAGCTGCCCGCAAGGGGGTCATTCAGGGAGCTTGACATATGTCCCTTATGTGTGTGTGCTTGTGTGTATGTTAAGGTGAGTGACACATGCCTCAGAATCTAAGGGCATGGGGTGGTGACTCCTGGTCTGAGGTTGCAGAGCACAGCAAAGGTCTACACCACGCTGGAGGCTGTGATACATCCCACAGCAGCAGGGGTGAAGATGCACAGGTAGAAACCAGCAGGTCCCTTATGAACCAGATATGGATGACTCAGGAAAAATCCAGTTTACAATCTCTTAAAATGAGAACTGTCTGGAGAGGCCACATGACCCCAAAAGAGAGGACAGACTGCCTGATGCCCAGCACCTGAGAAAGGAACCCTAACTGCTGAGTTAGTGAACACATATCACCCCTGACATGGGAGGACTGGTGGATCCCACCACTGGGGTACAATAAAGGATTCAGCATTGAACATTCATCCAACTCAAAGACCACCAATGCCAGTGCACAAGAGTTCTGGCTAAGAAAGACACTTCCTGCTTCTTGCTTCTAACTCCCTACCCACCAGCCAACAAAGATCAGAAGCGACAGCTAGCAAGAGGGGTAAGAGTAGTTGCTGACAGAGAAAGGGAACAAGAAGCCAACCAAATGATCCCTTCCCTCCCCAGAACCAAGCTGGAGTGGTGGGTGGCGGGGAAGGGGAATGAAGGTTTACTTTTAGATCAAGTTTGGAATTTTCTGGTTTTCATTGGACTGGACCCATTAATTACAAAATGAGATTATTTGAAGACTACAAATAAACTATAAACCCATTACTACTGAAAATGATCAGAGAAGTTACAGCACCAAGCAGATGTAAAGGGATACGATGAAGTTACAACTCCAAGCAGATGTAAAGGAATAAAATGTAAAGGGATAAGCAGTAGGTGCTGGTGAAATAAAATCATTTTCCACTTGCTCTCTGTGAAGGACTCTTCTTATTAATATAAAAGAAAATAGACCTGATCCTTTGGTGCTATTGTGTTTAAAGATAAGTGGAAATGTTACATAATGTCACCACTAAAGTTGGTAAGTGAGCAACTGACAGAGAAGTTGCCTCAATGATGTCCTTCAAAACCACAGATGTTAGACCATGGAGCCCTCTAGTCTGCACTGGAATTCAAAAACACACTCAAAATTGAATTGAAATCCAAACGAATACTCATTGGCAAATGGAATAGTTCTAGTAACTCTGAAAAGAAACTTGGTAAAATGAGGGGACTGAATAGTCTGCTGGAAAAATAATTTGCTTATTATTTATTTTCACACCTCAGGGCAATTAGTTGAATTGAAAAACTCCTATCAGTCACAAGAACTAAAGACATAGCTTTCAGGGTAACATTTTTTTCCACAGGCTATACCCATACAGACTCTTCTAGTGTTCCAGCGTCTAAGAGTTCACTGACCGCAAGTTCATTCATTGATTCCGTAAATATTTATTGAATCAATGAATGCAATGTTGTGCTTTCATAGCTCCATCTCCTGCATGACTGAAGGACTTAGTAATCATTAAATTGCCCTCTCCTTGTGCTTATTATAACCAGCAATCAATTGCCAGTTTTTTCAGTAATAGGTGATCATGGTTTTGCTGACGTTAATGAGAGCAGTGGGAACAGACAGCCGAGGGCGAAGGGAGGACAGTGCTGTTGTGGGGCAAGGGATGCAGGCATGGACAGTACACCTGTGAGAAAGTTACATCCCAGGAGGGGCACATATGAAAAGAAAGAAGTAAGAATGCCACATGGTATGAAAAAAACAAGAGTAGCACTGACAGAAACTAGGTTATTAGCATCAGGAGAGGAGGGCAAGCACTCTGCCTAGTCTAACCACTTTACCTAGTGTGGTTGTGTGAAATGGTTATATTTGAGCTGAAATGGGAACACTGAGAAGGAGGCAGCGCTGAGCAAGAACATGCCAGGCAAAGGAACCAGCAAGTCTGTCACATTTTTCTAGGCAGAAGGTAGTCCAACATGGTGATGCAGAGTGAATGAGGAGGTTAATGGTAGGTGATGAGATCAAAGAGGTGGGCAGGGGCCAGACCATTTTGGGTCTTATAGGCCGGGTAAGGGGACTGGATTTACTATGGCCACTGTGTGGCACATGGGCTATAAAGGACAAGATTGAGAACCAAGAGACCGAACAAGAAGCTGTTTCTTGACCTGTGCAAGGGTTGATGGTGGATGGGCTAGGCTAGCTGTGGTGAAAAAGACCACATTCAGGACCTGTTTTGGAGATATGCCACTAAGACTTACTAATGAGGTGTATATGGGAACAAGAGAAAGGGAAGAATCATCAGAGACTTCCAGACTTATGACTTGAGCAAATGAGTGAATAGTGTTGCACTCAAAGTTGGGGAAATGAACAGGGAGGGCAGAAGGTTTCAGAGGAAAAGCAAGAACTTTATTTTGGACATAGGGGTTGAGACTCCTGTTAGACCCAGAAGGGAAGATTGACAGGTAAGTTTTGTGTCTGTGAGTCCATAGCTAAGAACAGAAGGGCCTTGGTAGAAATATAAATTTGTAAGTCATCAGCCTTATCTATTTATTTTGAAACCAGGTAAATGAGGAAAAAACAACAAAGAAATGGAGCCAGCCATTCTTATATCAATTTCTCATCAGTTTTTCTTGCCAAGACTACTTGTGTCCGTTCTTTTTGGATTCATATGCATCCTGTTCCTCTGCTAGTCATCAGTTCACTGTAGAATGAGACTTTTCCTTAAGGTGCTGTGCAGAGCTATTAATAGCTCAAATGTCAGCTTATGTGGTCTCAGCACTGAACATTTTTCCTCCCTATGAGAAACAGCCCATGGCTCTCACTCACAGTCTGCAAATAAAGTCCTCTGCCCTAAACTCTTCATCATTAACCACTTCCCAAAGCCAGGTTAGAGTTCATTTATTTTGCTTTCCCATAAATTCACTGGAACCAAACCAGAACAGTTTGGTTTTGACTGATATTTTAGGCATGATGAAAATCTTCCTCTGTGAGAATTCAGTATTGGCATTTATTGTTGCACTGTGGATTTGATCAATGCTTAAAAAAATTAACGTATTTCACAAAAACAATCCAAATATATCATTTAGTTTTTCTCTCTCTTCCTCTCTCTCTCTTCCTCTCTCTGTCTCTTCCTCTCCCTCTCTTTCTCTGTGTGCATGTGTGTGTGTGTGTGTGTGTGTGTGTGTCTGTCTGTCTCTGTTCAGCTATACTTTTAGAAAATTTCATTCTCTTGAAATTATTCCCTGTAGTTCCATGGCACTTAATGCAACATCCCTTCTCACTTACCAGAATTATCTCAGGACACAGGCATTCTCTTCTCCACTCCCACAGTCTCTCCCCCAAACAGCAAATTAAGCTGCTCTCTAATGGAAAAAGACCCATTCCCATCATCTCAAAAGCAGAATATTAAGGGTAAAAGTTTGAAAGCTAACTAACCTGAGGGAGGAAGAGTGCAGGATCCTCATTCCTTTCAAATAAATTTCTCTAAGCTCTTTGCAATTGTCTAATTCTGGGAGGTAAATAATTACCCAAAACCTTTAGCCCTTATGTTACCAGCTTGCAGGATTTTATTGGCTCAGTGGTTTAACTTTTAACTTTACATTTTATTGTTTGATTGATAAGCAAATCAAGCTCATTAAATCTTCCTCATGCTTCAAGCCCAGCTGAGGTCACCTATGTCTTCCCTCATCCTTAATCAGAATCAATGTCCCTTTTTATAAGGATCTTGACACCCCACATGCCTCACTGACAGCAGTGTTCCCTTCTGGGGTCTCTCAGAGTTATTATAATCTTCATGGAGATGGGGTATATTTGTTCCCTTTGAGTCCCTTTTCCACCATGCTCCTATTTAATAGAACTGAGTTTTCCAAAGAGGAGAGACTTAATACATTTTGGTCGACTTGAGTGATTTTTGTGGTTTTTTGATTGTAACTTTTTGTAAAAAGGCCAATGAGTTTTCCGTGAAAATTAACTCTGTGATTCTCCTCCCTTTTATGGCAAAACATTTCAGAAGACTCATACATATTTGCATTCTGTGTCCCCACCTCTAGTTTTCTCATGAATCCATCAGCAACAAGACAGCCCTTAGCAAAGCCATCACCAGCCTCTCTGCCAGCAAATCCAGCAGTCACATCCCAGGCCTCATCTGTCAGTGCTTGACAGATTCCATCACTTATTCCTTCTTGATGCCTTGTTTCATTTGATTCCATCAGCTCTGATTTTCCTCATGTCTCATTTGTTGTTCCTTCTCAATAAGTTTTGCTGAATCCTTACCTTTTCTCTGGTTTCTACTGTTGATGTGCCCAAGATTCTGTCCTTGAATTTCCTCCCTATCTAAACTCACTCCCAAGGAGATCCCAGCCAGTCCCCTTTCTTTTCACACCTGATTCTGACCTCTTCTCTGGGCTTCGACTTCAACTTCATCCATCTCTCATTGAGTACCCATTAGGTATCACAGTCTTATGATGGCAAGCAGAGCTGAATCTCCCTCCAACCCTACTCCTAGCCCAGGATTCCTCATCTTGGTTAATGGCATCACCATTTCCCTGTTAATCTTGCCAAAAAAAAGTCAGCCTTCATTCTATACTTTCCATCAACATTCATTCCAACAGTATGTTCTATCAGTTCCACCTTCATCTCTTTCCATTATTTTTTATTTCCTCCATTCCTGTCACAATCATCTATCACCAAGGTAAATAAAATGATTACTTACCTGGCCCCACTGTTTCCATTCTCTCTCTTTTAATCCATCCCGCATAGCAGGCAGAATGTTGGAAATATACATATGCTCATGTTACTTACTGGTATAAGAGACTTCCAAAGCCTTCCCAGAGAATCTAGGACAAAAGAGAGCAAATTGGCCTTCCTGAAGGTGCTCCAATGCCTTACATCACCTCGGACACAGCAACCACTGACCTCTGCCCTGCTATTCTTCCCTCACTAAATTCCATCCAGTTCTGCCTTCTCCATGAAGTTCAAGGCCTCTGCACTTGCAGTTCCTCCTGTCAGTGATGCCCAACTCCCCAAGATGATTGCAAATGTTTTACCAATGTTGTTAGAAAAATAAAACACTTGAAAATAGATTTTCCAAGAAGCCTCTAATATGGTCTTGATTTTGTGTCAATCTAGGCTAACTTGCATATTTGTGTCTTAGTTTTAAGAAATATTTTTTAATTTTTAAAAATTAAAAATAGATCAAAGCTTATAGAATAAGGGTACAAAGAAAATATTTTTGTACAGCAGTACAATATGTTTGTGTTTTAAGCTGTTATTACAAGAGTCAAAAAGTTCAAAAGCATTTAAAAGTTTATAAAGTCAAAATGAAATAGTAAGCTAGAATTTATTATCGAAGAAATAAATTTTTTTATAAATTTAGTATAGCTTAAGTACACAGTGTTTACAAAGTCTACAGCAGTGTACAGGCATGTCCTCGGCCTTCACATTCACTCACTGACTCACCCGGAGTAACTTCCAGTCCCACAAGCCCCATTTATGAAAAGTGTCCTAGACGTACCATTTTTTATCTTTTTACTATACCTTTTCTATGTTTAGATATGTTCAGATTCTCAAATATCACTGTTTCAATTGCCTACAATATTCAGTACAGTAACATGTGGTACAGGCTTGTAGCCCAGGAGCAATAGGCTAGACCATGTAACCTAGGTGTATAGCAAGCTCTACCATCTAAGTTTGTGTAAGTGCGCTCTATGGTATCCACACAACAACAAAAGTGCTGCACAGCACATTTCTCAGAACGTATACCCATGGTTAAGCATTGCATGATTATATTATAGCAAATATACAGCACATACTCTGTGGGGAGAAGAAGCAGTAGGTGAGTTTCTGTGGCGGGCACTATTAATTGGCTAAGCCAAACTACATTTCCAAGTTTCTGTGCCCTAGCTTATATCTACTATAAGGAATATAGAAACAAAAACTTCATTTCTATGGCTTCGTTGAAACAAATGGGACCTACACATTTCTGGCCATTGATGCATAAAAAGAAGTAGGCCTGTGTCCCATCTCTTTTTCTTTTTTCTTTTTCCTTCTGCCTTAACAGTGGATGTCAGGTCTCGAGGTGTGGCAAGTACCTGATGGCTCATGAGTCAAGAGCAAGATGAAAGCCAATAAACTGATGATGGCTGTATCAGTCAGGATAAGCTAAGTTACACTGGGATAACAAATGACCCAAAAATCTCAGTTGCCTCTAATAACAAAGTTTTATGTGCTGTTCACAATTCATGACCATTGTGTCTTGGCTATGGCTTCTCACCATGTTTTCCTCACTTCAGGGCCCAGTTTGACAAATCAGGCTTTATTTGGAACACGGATGGTCTCATGGCAGAAGTAAAAGAGAAATTATGGTGAGCCAAGTGTTCGCTCTTACAGGTTTTGCCTAGGTGTCACTTCCACTCAAATTTAATGGGGCAAAGCAAGTCAGATGGCCAAGCCCAACAGAACCAAGATAGAGAAATATAATTATTTCCAGGGGAGGACCAGGGAAAATTTTTGAACAGTAATATAAGCTATCACTGTTCAAGCTTCAGTTCAAAATTAGTTAGTTAGTTAACTATCCTTTCCGCACACAAAATATACTTACTCCTTTCCTATGAAAAGTCAATTCAAAGTCTCATTTAATTATAGCTTCAGGGCTGATGCTGACAATTTTATGATATTCTCTCATCAGGTTGAATATGACTTGTCTTGCTCCAGAAACTCATGAACTAATGAGACAAGGTGTGTGTCTACACACCCATGCACACCCAATGTGTCATGCTAGGACACAGAAAACATAATTGCAGACAGAATTGCACAGTAGTTTGTAGTTCAAAGAAATCTGAGATCATGTGGGTAGCTATTTCAGTTTTCCTCCTATCTCCCCACATGAGATAGTCGCTAATAAATCTGTGGCTCTGCACACCATGAGTAATTCCCCCAGGATATTATTTTTCACAGGTCTTGGCTCCACGCTCTGGTCAGTCCTTCCTTTTCCAATATCTCCTTTGACCATATTTGAATAGTCCTTGCAGACTGGGCAGAATGCCTAGCTCATTGCTGACAAAAAAAATTTTTTTTAAAGAGAACACTCCCCACACACACAAGTGACATAACCCTTGATGAGTCATAGCCTCCTTTATCCAGGTTGGTAGTCCTGCGGTATTATGTCACTCAAAATCATAACCAGTTTCCTATATAAGGGCTTCTCCCTCCCTCCTTTCTCTCTCTCTCTCTCTCTCTCTCTCTCTCTCCCTCCCTCCCTCCCTCCCTCTCTCTCTCTCTGACATGGGTTACTTTGAGCCTACTAGGCTTCAATAGAAAAGCCATCACCTTTGCTTCGTTATTTTTATGAATGGTTACCACCTTGGTTTGATGCTTGCACAAGGCCAAGCTTTAAAATGACTTTCTTACTTCAATCATTTGTCAGTTTTATCTTTAACTGTTGGGAGTTGAGAAATAGTGTCTTTCAACTCAGTAAGTCTAGATTTTAGTTTCTCTCAATTTCCTTCATTCTGATTTTCAAATCAGCTAATTTCTTGTGAGATTATGTCTTGTCTTATTATACTTTGTTAAATATAGTCAATAGTAAATCACACAATTTATATTAATTATGCCAAGAATTTCACCAAAAATAGTAAGCTCAATAGGGAAATTACCTATAAATTAGTTTCTAAAGTTTTCTAAATGTTTCACCTGTGCAAATTAAGTACTACTGCCCTTCTAAACTCTAATAACAGCTTCTTTTCTGCTCCTATCCCATCCCTGAAGCTAATGCCCCAAAAAAGGCGGTGCTTTGTCTTATTTTGTTTTTAATTTATGGCAACACCCTATGCTATGCCTTGCACTAATTTCTGTATTGGTTAGAAAAGGAGAAGGTATGCTGTGGTAAGAGATGAAGCCTTAATTAGTGGCATACAATGTAATTTTATTTCCTGCTTCAAGATACATGTCTAGCACAGACTAGCAGCAGCTGTGATCCACATCATCTTCCTATTGAGACCAGGCTTATGGACAGCTTCCATTTGAAACATTGCAGCCAGTCTCATGGCACAGAAAAGAGAGAATATGTGTAAAAACTTATGGCTGGAAACATGTTATTTGTAATTAAATTGAATTGATCAAAGTAAGTCACATGATCTAGATAGACATTAATGCAGCCAAGAAGTATGAGGAAGGCAGCAAGTATCTGCGAACAATAATATACTCTACCATGGGGTCGAGTAGAAAAATAAAAAAACTTGGGTCCCTCAGACTTTATTGAACTGGTATACCCGTTCTGAACTGCCTATAAATTGGGAAAAATAAAAATCTATTTGTTTAAGCCATTACCTGTATACAGTTCAAGAAGTAAGTAGTGTCTAATTTGGTATTAAACTCACTTGTATTGAGTTTTATTTTCAATGACTTCTTTTTTTAGGTTTTATTTGTCTCCTTGTAGGGAAAAGAAAGATCAGACTGTTATTGTGTCTATGTAGAAAAGGAAGACATAAGGAACTCCATCCATTTTGACCTGTGCCCTGAACAATTGCTTTGCCCTGAGATGCTGTTAATCTGTAACTTTGCCCCAACCTTGAGCTCACAAGTATGGAATCAAAGTTTAAGGGATCTAGGGCTGTGCAGGATGTGCCTTGTTAACAAAATGTTTACAGGCAGTATGCTTGGTAAAAGTCATCACTGTTCTCCATTCTCGATAAATGCACAATGCACTGCAGAAAGCCGCAGGGACCTCTGCCTGGAAAGCCGGGTATTGTCCAAGGTTTCTCCCCGTGTGACAGTCTGAAATACGGCCTCATGGGATGGGAAAGACCTGACCGTCCCCAAGCCCAACAACCATGAATAGTCTGTGCTGAGGAGGATTAGTAAAAGAGGAAGGTCTCTTGCAACTGAGACAAGAGGAAGGCTTCTATCTCCTGCCTACCCCTGGGAATGGAATGTCTCGGTATAAAACCCAATTGTACATTTGTTCAATTCTGAGACAGGAGAAAAACCGCCCTGTGGCAGGAGGTGAGACATGTTGGCAGCAATGCTGCTTTGTTATTCTTTACTCCACTGAGATGTTTGGGTAGAGAGAAGCATAAATCTGGCCTACGTGCACATCCAGGCATAGTGCCTTCCCTTGAACTTATTTGTGACACAGATTCCTTTCCTCACATGTTTTCTTGCTGATCTTCTCCCCACTATCACCCTGCTCTCCTACCGCATTCTTCTTGCTGAGACAGTGAAAACAGCAATCAATAAATACTGAGGGAACTCAGAGACTGGTGCCGGTGCAGGTCCTCTGTATGCTGAGCACCTGTCTTCTGAGCCCACTGTTCTTTTTCTATACTTTGTCTCTGTGTCTTATTTCTTTTCTATCTCTCATCCCACCTGATGAGATACACCCACAGGTGAGGAGGGGCAGCCATTGCTTCACTCCTCCCACTTTTTCCCTTTTCTTTATAGTATTTATAAATAGTTTATTAGTGTTTTATATATCTACTTTCTTAGTTTCTGTAATTTCTTATGATTTTTATTATCTGAAGATCTGGAGAAGAATGTCCAATCTTTTTGTGTTCTCCTGACTCTTGCCCATACGTGATTGTTTCAGGTGTGTTGTGTAATTTCAGATTGTGAGTTCATATTTAATGTTTCACCTCAGCTAACCCTGCCATGGATTGAGAGATTGTTTCTCCAGAGAGATGTTGTGTTTGCCTCTGTTCAGTAACACCAATCTGAGACCTTTTGTGTTCCTGACTGTCATAGATATAGTACTGATATTTCACCATAAAACAAGACACTGGGGTTTAGGTTAAGGTATATTTGGCCCATGTATTACGAATAATGTTATTCTTGTTTTACTAAGCATTTTTTCATGTAAAATAAGTAACAAATATACACATATGCCCTTCTAGCAAATTTCGAGTTTTTTGAATTCACTTTTTTTAATCTTTTGGCTTGGAATTATAAATTCCATACTGTAGATTTCCAAATGTCAATATATCCTAGGCATCTTAGTCAATTTGGACTGCTGTAACAGAATACCATAGACTGGATGGCTTAAACAACAGAAATGTATTTCTCACAATTCTGAAGGCTGAGAAGTTCAAAATACTGCCAGACTCAGTATCTGATGAGGGCACATTTCCTGGTATGTGGACAGCTGTGTTCTCCAACTCCAGAGAGTTGTATCCTCCAGTGGTGAAGAACAGAGAAAGCATGCTCTCATGTCTCTTCTTATAAAGGTACTAATCTCATTCATGAGGAATCCAGCCTCATGACCTAATCATTTCCTAATCTCATCCCATTGGTGGTTAGGATTTTAACATATGAATTTGAGGGAGACTCAAACATTCAGTCCATAACAGTAGGTTTCTTGGAAGAATATTTCTGGCTAAAAGATACTTGAAGAATTTGTGCAGCTTTGGAGGTGTAGTGTTATTTGTTGGCTGATTTACTGACATCCTAGAGTCATATTCTCCAGACAGTTGAGCTAAAGGCTGCAAGTTTACATGCCTCCTTTCATTGTTTCTAATCCAACCAGCATTTAAGCCTAGCTCTTACATTGTGGAAATGGAGGCACTAAAATAAGATTTCCCCATGGATCTACCATGATCTACATATTTATTCTTCTTTCTCAGGAACTGTGTTGTTGTCAGAATGTCAAAACAATTGCACTTTGCTCCTTTACCCTGAATGCCCTAACCCGGAAGAATGGCAATGTTGCTGCAGGAATACACTGGGCTGATTGCTCTGCTACCTGTAGGAGGTGCTAAAGTAGATCCACTTTGATACTGGCATCCTCACTGCAGCCCTAAACATCATGAGTTTCTCTGTTGGTGATATTCTTGATGAACTGCTTTGAGAGGCCCCTGTCATTACAATGGAAGGTACTTTTTAGCATACTGTGAACTTATAAAATAAGATCTGTGACAAAGTATTCTTTTTATTGTCAGTCTATCCCTGATGAATCAGTCAGTGGCTTTGTTGGCTCTGTTTCCTACTTTGTGACTAAAAGAAGTTGTATTACGCATTAAAACCTAATCTTTAAAGTAGCATACCATCAATCCTGCCATATTGTTTTTCATTGGTTGTGCAGCCTGGTACAGGGTGAGAAGGGGATACACAGGGTTGGAATAGCAGGAGGCAGGAATAATGGGGTGCCACCTTAGAAGCTAGCTATTATACTAGGACTACAATTAAGTCATCCAAAAGTATGATATTGTCTTAGAGTTGAACATGGCTAAATTCTATGCTTAATAACTTGTCTAATATTCCACAACAAGGCATATGGTGGTGATAAGAGTTTTTTTTTTTTTTTTTTTGGAGGTTTCTGATTCTAATGGCAATAAAACTATCTTACTACTGAACTTAGGATGCTACGCCTTCTTTTGGGATGTATTCATTCAACAATTTTTATAATTTATCCCATTACCCTTAGTTTATTAAGAATTTTAAACTTTAAATGCATTTTTAATGCATTTTAGCAACTATTGTGAGGAATATAATATTTTATCAGTATTGACTTATTTAGTTAATTACCTTTATAAATGTTGTTATACCGGAATCATGGATGTCATTGCACTTTGAAGAAGAACTCCATGAGGACTACACCTGAAAATAAGCTGCTGAAGGATCATCAAAACTAAAGATTTTTTCAGAGCAACTAAGTTTTAAAAATAAGAGCTGTGATTTAACTATGGTTTCCATATTTATATGCTATTTATGAATCATACAGTTAATTTGATAAGACAGGTAATACAGATAAGACATGATGCATTTTTGTTTAATTTATTATCTGAAGCTGCAGTAAACATTTAAGTTCACTAGACTGATAACAGCTAATACTATTTATTGTTAGGATTGCAAAATCTGCCTATGAGTGATCCTCTCTGTCTTTTAAGTCAAATATGTGAATTTACTTCCCAAGTATATCTTTAAAGACTTCTGAAGCAATCTTGTGCAACGGCACTTTTTCCACAAAGCCTATCAGGATCTGTTGGCTGAACTTTACAGATGAAATATGGTAGAACCAATTTTTCATGTAAGGAAGAAGCTCTAAAGAGACAAGCTAATAAATGCCGTGATGATGCCCAAACCCACATGGGTTTGGTCCCTCAGAAGCTTTCAGCCACAATATCAGAGTATTGTGAGTAATGGGTTAGTTCCTTCTAGAAAGAGGCCAGATCATCTGTTTTTGTTACTTTGATGATTCATTATTCTGTAAGTCTGAAATAGACCTGGAGCCTAAGAAAAGGCCTCCACCTTAGGGAAGTCTGTAACTCAAAGTCTGAGCAAGTTTTACTTTTTCTCTGTGTTTTTTAGTGAAGGGAAAAGGTGTTCTTGCCATGATCTGGCCTTATCCCCATTGGAAAACATGTGTGAATTTCAGACCAAAGACCAAGTAAATGTTAAAGTATTCCTTTCTCTCTCATTGTCCTCCATACATGTATTTCATTTGGAGGCCTCTCTCAAATGTATAGTTTGTAGATAGTTATGTGCTGGTACATTTTTAACAACTGGCTCTAACAGAAAAGTGAATACACACATATACACGCACAAAACATTTACACACCTGTATCTATACATATATTTGTTAATAAAATCCATGGTACCACTTGCAGGTTAATGTAAAAACTTCCACTAACATTTCTGTATATAATTTGAGAAATAAACTTTAAGCTAAACTGCTTTCTTGATTTTCAGTTTAGACCTATAACTTCAGAGGAATTACTATTTCTTGTAAAAATGTTATCAATTTTAGAATTTTATTGCCAACAATAGTGTCACAATATCAGACTGCAAACTGCTTGTTTACTATCTGTTTGATCAGAGAAGTCACTCACACATTAACTAACGGGTGCGGTCCTGACGTAAATGTTGGTTATGTGCTTTTATTTCATATTTCAAAAAAAATGAAGGAAAATGAAAGTATGTCAAAACTTTGCTCAGATGTCAATGGCATGAGCAACTACTTGCTGAATTAGATAATAGTTTTTGGGTACTGAAATAGTTTTGGGTAATATTTCTATAATAATTTGGGCTATTCAGAATGTAATAGCTACAGATATGTCACACTTTTAAGTTTAATCTACATTATTAACATTTTCTCCAAGATTTTCTTAAGTCTAGACAATCAACAATAAAGTCCTAATTTATAGTGTTTGTTGATTTCCATGGTGTGAGAATGTCCACCAGGCTAATTTCCAGCTACTCACACATTAGTGAATGCAGAGTTGGGAAGAGATGCACAATAGCATACCATTAAATAGCATTTCTACCATTCAAATAGAATTGACATAAATAACCTCAAGAGCATGGAGAGCAAATATTAAAATGTACTGTATTTTCATCTTTCTAAATTTAATTTAATTGTAATTTTATATAATTTAATTTTTAATAATGGTGGTGTTTAACAACAAGTTTGCAAAATTCCTGCAATTTTAATAATTGGTCCTTGTAAGATTGCAGTCATTTGAGCCAGCTCCAGCACAGCCCTGGCTCTGTGACTGCTTATAGAGATTAAATGACTGCCTAAGAGAATCCCAAATTTCTGTCTCAAGCAAACTGGACAGGTGTGTTTCCTCATACTTCACCAGTTCCCCATTACAATCCATCCACACTGATGCCATCAGTTTCTTGATTACTCACACATCTGACCATTCACTCCTGTACTCAGAAGCCTTGGATGTCTACTTTTTAAATTAGAGGTTCCAGTATCCTTAGCATGCCACACAAAGGTTTGTGTCAACTGACCTCAAGCTGCCATCCAGTCACATCTCCCCACTGTATGTCCATGTTCTCTAGTCATATTAGTCTTTATTACTTAAAGAAGCCATGGCTGGCCACACCTTAGTGCCTTTGATGACTCTCTTCTATCTCCCTGAATGGACCTTGCCCTTTTCTCTGCATGGAACTTAGTGACACCCTTTTCCAGATCTGACTCAAATATTCTTCTCCTTGGGAAAATTTCTCACCCTCTTCTCCCTCCAGTCAGAACCATATGCTCAACCCAGTAATTCTCATGAACTTTTGTATATATATATATATATATTATATATATATATGCTATAGCACAGCTTTCTTTCACATTTATGATTTTCTGAAAGCATGTGGTTTATTTATTTATCAATTTTATTACACATAAACTCCTTGAAACATTACCTAATTTTCCTAGGCCAGAAGCAGTATCTGTCACACGTGCATGCTCCATAACCCTTGTTTAATGTAGATGACATTTAAGACCTTAACTATACTGGCATTGCAAGCATAAACCAAGTACTTTTACAATATATTTTTTCTTAATAAACTACTTAATTGAATTTCATATTATTCTGTTTAGTACTTCTGCATCTACTCTAGTAATTGAGATTAGCTTCAGGTTGTCTTGTGTTTCCTTCATCTAGTTTTGATTTCATGGTAACGCTAGCTCACAGAATTACATAGAAGGTGCTGTATTTTCCTATACTTTGAATTGGTTTACAAAACCTGAAAGTTTTTTTTTTAAGTTTCTGGCAGAAATAGAAGGCATCTCATAAAGAATGTATCATCAGAGAACTATATTCAAAAGTCGTTGGAAATAATCTGTTCTCTGTGTAGTCATGTTGCCAATACAAAATACAATTTGTTTCATTCATTTCAGTTTGCTTTCAGTGTCAGTTTGCTTATTTTCCTTTCGATTTAATTTTATTTCTTGAACCTGTAAATCATTAACATGTTTAAATTGTTCCTCCTTTTTACAAAAAAAAAAAAGTAGTACTCAATACACAGTTTTTTCACTTTTTTTTATAAAAACTTCAAATATATCATGGAGATTTCTGTACTAACACATGAAGATGATTCTCATTCATTTCCATGGCTTCCCAGGTGTTCTACTGTGAGTTTGTTCTAGACACTACTCAACATTTCCCTATGGATAGACTTTAACATTATTTCCAATTTTTTATACTACAAATAATCTGCATGTACAACCTTGTACATCTTTGTTGTTTCATATATGTGGAGTTTTATTTTCAGGGTAGATTGCTAGAAGAATTCCTGGGTCCATGGTTAAGGCATATGTTATTTTGTTAGGTTTTACTAAATACCCCGCAAAATGTATTAATTTATGTTTTTATTTTATTATTATTTTTTGAGAAATGGGATTTTCCTCTGTTGCCCAGTGCAGTGGCAGGATCATAACCTACTACAGCCTTGAACTCCTGGGCTCAAGGAATTCTCCCACCGCAGCCTCTTGAGTAGCTGGGACTACAGGTGTGCGCCACCACATCCAGCTAAATTTCCCACCATACATATTATACCATTGCACACTTCCACCAGCAGCTGTATGAGTGTGCCTATTTCTCTTCCAGCCTTGGCCTCCCCAGTAACTAGGATTACAGGTGCATGCCACCACATCCAGCTTTTTTTTTTTTTTTTTTTTTTTTTGGTGAAACAGCATTTCAGTATGTTGCCCAGGCTCGTCTTCATGGTCTCAAGCCATCCTCCCTCCTTGACCTCCCTAAATGATGGGATCATAGGCATGAGTCACTGCACCCCACTGGATTTTGGTTTTATGACAAAAGTTTCCTGCCCAGGTTCCCAGTCAGGGCCATTTATGCAAATAAAGATTTTAAAATCACTTAGTTCTGATTGATCAATGTAACTTAGCTCTGATTGGTCAATACAGTCAAGTCCTGATACGGCTGAACTCTGATTGACTACCATAGCTGAACGCTGGTTGGCTTCCAAGCCCAGAAGTCTGTGTTGGATGATCCTTTTAACCTTGGGAGTGGTTGCCCAGAGGCTCTGGCTGTAGTTTTACCTTGGCACCAATAACGACTGGTTTGGCTTGATTGCAGAAAGTGAGGCTTTGTGATACTTTAACAACATTTTTCTGAGAACACAGAGTATTTGAACGCTCCCTCACCCAGCTATGGCCCTCTGGTTCTGTTTGAAGTTTTGAAAGCCTCAGTTTGTCACAGGGAGTCTGTTTTGTCTGCCAGCCAACTGTATACTTCAATAATGTGATATTTTGTATACCTTTTTTTTTTTTTTTCTTTTGAGACAGAGTCTCACTCAGTCTTGGCGTGATCTCCGCTCACTGCAACCTCTGCCTCCCAGGTTCAAAGGATTCTCGTGCTTCAGCCACCCCAGTAGCTCGGATTACAGGCATGCACAACCATGCTCCGCTAATTGTTGTTGTTGTTGTTGTTGAGACAGAGTCTCACTCTGTCGCCCAGACTGGAGTGAAGTGGCGCTATCTGGGCTCGTGGCAACGTCTGCCTCCCGTGTCCAAGGGATTCTCCTGCCTCAGCCTCCCGAGTAGCTGGGATTACAGGCACCCATCACCACGCCCAGCTAATTTTTGTGTTTTCAGTACAGACGGGGTTTCACCATGTTGGCCAAGCTGGTCTCAAACTCCTGACCTCAGGTGATCCACTCGCCTCGGCCCCCCAAAGTGCTGGGATTACAGGCGTGACCCACCATGCCTTTTTTTTTTTTTTTTTTTTTTTTTGTATTTTTAGTAGAGACGGGGTTTCGTCATGTTGGTCAGGCTGATCTCAAATTCCTGACCACAAGTGATACAGCCACTTTAGCCTCCCAAAGTGCTGGGATTTCGGGTGTGAGCCCCAGAGCCCAGCCATATTTTGTATACTTTAACAATGTGGAATTTTGATACATGCATTCAATGTGTAATTATCAAATCAGGGTAATTAGGATATCCATCGCCTCGAATGTTTATCATTTCTTTGTGTTGGGAACATCACAAATCTTCTCTTCTAGCTAATTTAAAAGATATAATAAGTGATTGCTAACTATAGCCACCCTACTATACTATCAAACAGTAGAACTTATTCCTTCTATTTTCTACCTATTAACCAACCTCACTTCATTCCCCACCACCTCCTCCACCTTTCAATCTCTGGTAACCATAATTTTACTTTCTATTTCCATGAGATCAACTTTTTTAACTCCCACATATGACTGAGAACATGTGATATTTTTCTTTCTATGCCTGTCTTATTTCGCTTAACATCTTCCAGTTTCGCCCATGTTGCTGCTAATGACAGGATTTCCTTTTTTAAGACTAAATAGTATTGCACTGTGTATATATAGCACATTTTTAAATTGCAGTCATATATTGATGGACACTTAAGTTGATTCCATTTCTTGGCTATTGTGAGTAATGCTATAATTAACATGGACGTGCAGATATTTTATATATTTTCTTAATGTGTTAGAATTGAGATGCGTTTTTTGAACCATTTCATTTTCAGGATTATCTTTGTAAAAATCTGAGAATGAACTCACTTTTCTGAGAAAAGAAATCATCAGTAACGTCAGTATCTTGCATTCCATATAGTCCATTCTTTGGTGGTTAAATTTTTTTGCAACTTATATTTTATTGTAATTTTAAACCATCCCCATGGTTATTTATTCTTTTCCTAATGAAATTAGAAGTTCAGTCTAATAACTGTTGTAATCCAACAAATATATTAATCAGTAATTTCTAATATTTGAGAAACCCACATTTTAAAAAAAAAAATGACTTCATAGATGCTTAAAGTTGTTATATCTTGTTGTAAACATCCAGGTGCTTTGTTTGTTCGTTTTTTGCATTGTCTGGAGAATGTGGATCATATTTTAGTTTTCCAAGTAACTAAGGTTTAGGATATTGTCTTCCCTTATATCAGTCAGTTCCTGCTCCAGCCTGTGACTTTACATTTCTCTTCATAAAATTTTAATTTATTTTTATAATGTTATTTCATCCCAGATTTCTCCAGCTCTGGCTTTTTTTAAACCTAGTAACTAATGGATATGAGTTATACTGTTGCCTCATAGCTAAAAGGGGCTGGTTTTCTTTAACTTTTTGTTTTGAAATAATTATAGGTTCACAGGAAATTGCAAGGCTAGTATACAGAGGTGCCCTGTATCCTTCATTAATTTTATCCCAATGGCCTTATCTTAATTACTATAGCACAATTTCAAAGTCAGGCATGTGACATTGGTACAATGTGTGAATAGTTCCATATAATTTTATCATATGTGTAGATTTGTGTAACCATCACAATCAAAGTACAGAACAAGTCTATCATCACAAAGATCTCCTTAATGTTACATCTTAATAACCACACCTCGTGCTATCCCGTCTGCCTCACTATCCCAAACCCCTGGAAACCATTAAGTTATTCTCCATCCCTATGACTTTATTTTGAAAAGTTACATAAATGGAATCATATAGTATGTAATCTTTTAAGATTGACTATTTTCACTCAACATAATTTCCTAGAAGTCCATTCTAATTGTTCTGTATACCAATAGCTTTTCTTTTTTGTTGCTCAGTAATATTTCATGGTATAAATATACCACAGTGTGTTTAAACATTCACTCATTAAAGGAATGTTTATTCCTTAACAATTAACATTTTAATTGTTTCTAAGGCTTACCTATTAAAAACAATCTGCTATGGATATATCCATATAGATTTTTATATGACCATAACATTATAGACTGAATATTTGTGTGCCTTAGTTCATATATTTGTGTCCTCTCAATTCACATGTTGAAATTCTAACTTCCAGTGTGATGGTATTAGGAAGTGGAGTTTCGGAAATGTAATTATGTCATAAGTGTAGAACCCTCATGAATGAGATTAGTGCCCTTATGAGAAGAGAATCCAGAAAGCTTGCTTTCTATCTCTCTTCTCTCTCTGCCACATGAGGATACAAGAAGGCTATTCACAAACCAAGAAGAGTGCCCTCACCAGAGATCTGATCTGCCAGCAACCGGATCTTAGACGTCCCAGATTTCAGAACTGTGAGAAATATTTTTGTTTGTTTAAGCCACTCGGTCTATAGTATTTTTGTTGTAGCAGCCCAAACTGACTAAAACACATACATTTTCATTTCTCTGGGATGCATGTTCCAGAGTGGGAGTACTAGATCACATGGTAAGTATATGTTTTGATTTTTCAGAAACTGCAAAATATTTCCCATGGTGATCTGTACCATTTTATAGTTTTGCCAGCAATGTATGGGAGATCAAGTTTTCCCATATTCATGCCATCATTTGATGTTGTCAATTTTTTAATTTTAGTTGCCCGATAGGTATGTAGTGGTATCTCCTCCTAGTCTTAACTTACACTTTCCTAATGAGCATTAATGTTAAACATCTCCTCATGTGTTTGCCTTTGTATGTCCTTGGCAATGAAATGTCTCTTCATGAATATTGTTCATTTTTTACTGGAATAGTTTGGTTTTTTTATTGTTGAGATTTGAGAATTCTTTATATTAATATAGATCAAGTATTTTGTCATATATATGGTTTGCAAATATATTCTATAAGTCTGTAGCTTGTTTCTTCTTCACGGAGACTTTCAAAGAATGAAAGCTTTTACTTTTTTTTTTCTTTTCTGGATTGTTTTGATTTCATGTCTAAGAACTTTTTGCATACATCTAGACTCAAAAGACTTTTCTCCTACATGTTTTTTAAAAGGTTTATAGTTTTACATTTTTCATATTTAAATATATGATCTGTCTGAGTTAATTTTGTGCAAGGTGTATGGTTTAAGTCAATATACATAGTTCTGCCTATTGCTGTAGCATCAGCTATTGAAAACACTATCCTTCCTTCATTAAATGGCTTTTTAATCTTTGTCAAAACTCAGTTGGTCATACTTGTGTAGGACTATCTGTGTGTTCTCTCTTCTGTTCCATTGATCTATTCGGCCATTACTACACAGTATTGATTACTGTATTATATAATAAGTCCTGAATTTGGTTACAGTGATCCCTATCACTTTATTCTTTTTCAAAATAGTTTTAGATGTTCTAGCTCCTTTTCCTGGCACTTTTTAAAAGATTTATTGTGATTTTTCACATAAACAATCATATCATCTGTGAATACAGGGAGTTGCATTTTCTCCCAAATCCATATGCCTTTAATTTCTTTTTCTTGCCTTATTGTACTAGCAAGGATTTCCAGTATACAGTTGAATTTAATTGTGAGTGAACATTTTGCCTTGCTCCTGATCTTAGATACCAATCTAGAATCCAGGTAGAATCTGAATGTCTAGGGGAATCAGAAGAAACATGTTAAGAATGAAACACTTTATATAACGTAGGACTTATATGTCTCTGTAGTAACAATGGTAGAGAAGACTCTTTTGAAGGAATTCCTAATTTTGTTATTATATTTTGAAAGCGGAAATTGTCAGTGATCTAGTAACATTGTTATATTTCATTGGAAGGCAGTAACTCATATTTTCAAAATCATATTATTTGGGTGCCATATGATGGTCATATATTACTCGTTGTAATAGCAGTTGTAACCACCCAATGAGTTTTTTTTTTTTTTTTTTGCCCGCTGCCCAGATAAAGCCAATTTATCAATATAAGGAAATTGCAATAGAGAAACAGTTTAATACATGTAAAACAGGCTAGAAGGTAGATTGGAGTTTTATTATTACTCAAACTAACCTCCCTGAAAATTTGGAGGCTAGGGTTTTTCAAAGATAGTTTGGCAAGCAGAGGGCTAGGGAATGTGTGCTGCTGTCTGGTTGAGAATGCAATCATAGGGATAGCGAAAATGACCTTCCTGAAGCTGAGTCCACTTCTGAGTAGTGGCCATAGGACCAGTTGAGTCAAGAGTCATGGGTCCGGTGGGGCCATCCAGTCATTAGGAATGCAAACGCCTGAAAAGACATCCAAAAATCCAATCTTAGATTCTACACTAATGACATTATTTACAAGAGTAATTGGAGAAGTTGCAAATCTTGTCACCTATAGAATAATGGCTGGTAATGGAATAATGTTTTAACTACAAATTAAGACCCTCTCATCCTCCTAACCTGGTAGGCTTTCATTAGTTTAACAAAGGTGGTTTAATTTATTGAGAAGGGCTATTATAACTTAAACTACAAACTAAGTTTCTCCCAAAGTTAGCTTGGCCCCTGCTCAGAAATAACCAAGGGCAGTTTGGAGGTTGGTTAGGTAAGATCTAACAAGATCTAGCAAGATGAAGTTGGTTAGGTCAGATCTCTTTCACTGTCATAATTTTCTCACTGTTACAATTTTTGCAAATGTGATTTCATAATGAGTTCAGTTGGACCATGTAATTTTGTACAATTTAAGATGGAAAAGGTAATAGGGTATTAATTTTATTTTTACTGTGTAGAAAGACCTTGAGAACAAATTTAGTTAAATATGATCCAGTTCTGATAAATTTCAGGATTTCAAAAGAATCTTGGTTTAACAGAAGACACTGAGAGTCAGACCTGCCCATCCCACTGGTCTGATATGGGTTCTTAACAGCAGAAGGGAAGGAATGGGTTAATGACCCCACAGAAAGGAGTCAAAATGTTCTGAGGATCCAAAACTCTTCTCAAAGCGCCAGCCATACCCCTTGTTTGGCTCTAAATTTGTCTTCTAATTGCTTCACAGTATTAAAGGAAAGAGAAAAGTTCCATCTTTTAGCTTAATTTCATGCTTCTTTCTTATTCTTCATTTATCCCTTCTGGCACACCCTGATTAAGAGCAAAGCCATTTAATATCACCAACATGAGTACTGAGATACAGGGCCATGGTTAAAGACCAAACACATTTAATTGACTATGATTTTGGGGAGGGGTTTTATTGTGTCAAGATGAAAATGTTTGCTTAAATTTGTCAGACAGATGTGCTTACAAAAGAAACTCATTATTGAGATAAATTGATGAGGAAAGGGTGGGGACCATTAATGGTTCTGTTCTGGGGTAACCGTAGACTAGAAAGAAAAGTTGCTGGGACTGAAGTCCTCAGAGAGTGGAATCTGAGATACACAGACATTCCCCCTACCACCCCACCCCCACTATCTTCTCTTTCAACAGCCACAGAAGTTTTTATTTCTGATGTCACCTTTATTTTTTAAAGTGCTCCAAGAGCAAGAGATTCAGCCACTGGCAGCTCTGGATTAATTTTCTAAAATTTTTTATTTGTCCTGCACCCTATAAATGTGTCTGTTCAATCTCCAGGTCTGAAAATATCAGAAGAGATTCTTACTGGCTCAGCTTGGGTGGCATGCCCACCTTTTGAACCAATCATGGTACCCCAGTGAGTGCAGTTCGTTTATTGACTAAACCTGAGTGCAGAGTGGACTATCCTGATTGACCATTTTCATCATCCCAGTCTTGGTCGGAACAGCAATTCATGAACCACTTGTGAAATACAACATACAAGAAAACAATAGAATACAACATAATAATTTAGAAGGAATGTCAGAATGCTTCCACCATAGCATATTGTTTTTGAAAACTTTTGTTTTAGCTCTTGGTATGTGCATGTTTCCCTAACTGTGACTTTGGTCATGAAATAAAAGGTATTTCTTAAATGTTTTTTGTAGCCAAAAAAAAAAAAAAAAAAGTGAAAAAACTTTTAGCTCCACTTTACAGTTTGGGTACTTGAATTCTGTCAATGTTGATGTTTCCAGATTAGGAGTTTGTGATGTGTTACAGCGGTAAGAGAGCTCCCTTGTTTGGTCTTTTGCAGAACAGACTGCATTAGAGCATGATTGCTCACTTATTCACTGCTTATTCTCTGCTCCTCATTCACCCACTTGGGAGGATAATCAGATGTACTTATTTCCCTTCTGGGTTTTAACACCAAGTATTATGTGTGCTTGCTCATTCTCAATTTCATTTGTCTTTATTCCCCCTACATTCCCTATTTTCCACAGTGTAATTACAGTAGAAAATTGTCATTTCCTTTAGTAAATGTTTACTATGGCTTTCTGAATTTATAAATGAAAAACAGCCAACACTCACCAAAAATGTTCTGTTTTACTTATTAAAATCCCTTGTCATGTAATGCAATATGCATGAACTGAGGATGATAGATTAATGCCATCATTTTGAAGCAGCTGCAATTACTACATTGAACATCAGTGAGTTACTGAAATGATATTTTTTGAAACTTGATCACAGCTCCTTTTCTGAAAGGGTGTATGGCTCTGAGGAGAACTGATGATTTCCAATAATTATTTCCCAGTTAATTGTGGGGCATTGCCCTGCAGATGTTACTTAAATCTGATTTTATTTCCTTCTACTAGTGTAGGAGAATCTTTTTAATACCCTTTTTAAAGATTTGTCTAATCATCAAGAACATTATTAAATAACAGTGATTTTAAAAGTACTCTAACAAGAACTACCAGTATTCCACTAAGAAACAAAGATTATCCATCTAAACATATTAACAAATGCCTTTTAAGCATCTACTGAGTTTAAGATTTATTTTTCCTTTAGCAAATAGGTTTGCATTTTACTCAGCATTCAAACATCCTTACACTCGTAGATGGATCCTGGTTTATCACTGTTAACTTTTTAATTGGCTACCAGAGTTGGTTGCTCATATGTAATGGTAGATTTGTGTATATTTACTTCTAACTGAGAACGTGCTGCACTTAGTAGCATGCCTTCTTCATTCACTTTTGGGATTTTTTTAATAATTCGAAACCATTTCATTAGCTGTAGATTTATCCGTTTCTTAAATGTCTAAGAAGAAGCCTGATATTTTAAGGTGTTAGCTCATTGGTGACTTCATTTTTTCCCCCATTCATCTTAGTCCTCACTGCTTTCTAGGTTTAATTTAAGCAATTTCTATTTTTTCAGAAACTCTTACATTTCTTCAGTATTTTCAAATATGTTAACAGAGGTTTTTTTAAACTATGTTCTTGTAACCTTAAAACAATTCCTAAATATCTCTATCTAAATTAAGTTCCCGGAGGTTTAATAACTGTTTGCAACAAATAGTTCTTATATTTATTTAATTCTATAAGTTTGGAGTAATAATTTTATGGACACAAGCATTATGAAGAAAATAACTTTTGGCCGTGCGCAGTGGCTCACGCTTCTAATCCCAACACTTTGGGAGGCTCAGGTGGGCGTATCACCTGAGGTCAAGAGTTTCAGATCAACCTAACCATGGTGGTGAAACCCCCTCTCTACTAAAAATACAAAAAAATTAGCTGGTGTAGTGGCACGTGAATGTAATCCCAGCTACTCGGGAGGCTGAGGCAGGAGAAACGCTTGAACCCAGGAGGCGGAGGTTGCAGTGAGCCGAGATTGCACCACTGCACTCCAGCCTGGGCAACAGAGCAATACTCTGTCACACACACACACACACACACACACACACACACACACACACACAGAGTATTAGGCTTTGGTTTCAGATATAACCCACATATTAAATATTAGTATCTTTATACTTATGAGTATTTATAAGTATGAAGATATTTATATCTCAGTGTGTCCGTTATATCTCAAACCAAAGCCTAATTATGGGTTTGTATCTTAGTGTGTAGCTTATAAACCTTATAAAGATTATAAACTTTATTATAGTGTATTAAGCACTTTCACATAAACAAGGTATCAAATATCCATATGTACCTTTTATCTTTTGGTTTATTAACATGGCATGGCTATGGTCTTCTAGACATATAACCATCCTAGAATTCTCGGAAGGTAATTCTTTGGCAGAAGAAAACATGCGCCCTAGGAGTATGTTTAGATATGCCCATTCCTTGACTGATGTCAATACTCTCCCAACAAGAGTTGTACTGAAAGCTGCAAGTTTACAAATCTTCTTCCTTTGCTTCTAATCAGTCTAATTCGACTCCCTAACTAAAATTCAACTCCCAAAATAGGATTCCCCGTCTTCACATCATTTTTCTCAGGAAAGGTTGTCACGATAACGTCCTAATTTGTTTGTTCATTTTTCCAAGAAGGATGGCATTTCCCCTTCCAGGAGCCTGCTGTGATGACTGCCCTGCCTACCTGAAGTAGGTACTGAAACAGTTTCCCCCAGAAACATCAAGTTCTGCTGTCAATACTACCGAGTATTAAAGGAAACTGCTTCGGATACCCCAATAACCAGAACTGTTCTGAGTCCTCTTTACGAAAGCTGTAGTCTTATTGACGAAACAGAATTTTTTGTTGTTGTTGTTGTTGTTGTTGTTGTTGTTGTTGTTGTTGAGACGGAGTCTCGCTCTGTCGCCCAGGCTGGAGTGCAGTGGCTGGATCTCAGCTCACTGCAAGCTCCGCCTCCCGGGTTTACGCCATTCTCCTGCCTCAGCCTCCCGAGTAGCTGGGACTACAGGCGCCCGCCACCTCGCCCGGCTAGTTTTTTGTTTTTGTTTTTGTTTTTTTTTTTTTTTTGTATTTTTAGTAGAGACGGGGTTTCACTGTGTTAGCCAGGATGGTCTCGATCTCCTGACCTCGTGATCCACCCGTCTCGGCCTCCCAAAGTGCTGGGATTACAGGTTTGAGCCACCGCGCCCGGCCTGAAACAGCATTTTGTAATCCTTTTTGTAAACTAGCTCTTACTCAGAAATTGAGTGGCTCTGAAAAGAGCCTTTGATTTCAGCTTTGGGTTTTTTTTTTTTTTTTTTTCTTCTTCTTCTTCTAGACATTAGACATTCAAGTCACTTCGCTGGCTTTTACAACTTGCGTAGTTATTCACACTGGACTTTGTGGTTGTGACTCCCAATCTTTTGGGGCAGCAGCACAGCTTGGATGTTGGGCAAGACGTCACCCTAGGCCATTGTCACTCGGCCCAGCAGCTTGTTGAGCTCGTTGTTGCGGATGGTCAGCTGCGTGCGGCGTGGGATGATGCGAGTCTTCTTGTCCCGACGGCGTTGCCCACCAATTCCAGGATGTTGGAGGCCAGGTACTCCAGAACCGCCGGCAGGTACCCTAGCGAGCCGCCCCCGACCCGCTCGGCATAGCTGCCCTTGCTGAGCAGCCGGCGGACACAGCTCATAAGGAACTGCAGAACCTCTCTGAATGAAAAGCGCGTGCCTTTTCCGCGAGCTTCCCTAGTCTAAGACATAGCTTAAAAATAAAAGTTATAACGGAAAAAGACACCCGTTAAAACGGGTAGTCAGCGTATTTCTAGTCTGACGGCAGATTGTGGCTTATCATCTGACTGATTTGCTGATAGCCATCTATCCAATCAGAGAACCTTACTGCTATTGCCTTATTTACATACTTCCTCTACCTATTATCCAATCAGATGTTGGATGCAAATGACGTAGTTGAGGGCCATACCTATAAATATCACACTTCGCCCCAGTCAAATATGACTTACTGATCTCCCAGTGAACTTGTAAGACAAACATGCTGCAGATTGCTTCAAAGGGCACTACCACTTCCAAAAAGGGCTTCAAGAAGGTAGTCGCTAAAACTCAAAAGGTGGAGGGTAAAAAGCGCAAGAGATGCTGCAAAGAGACCTATTTTATTTACATCTACAACGTGTTGAAGCAGGTCCACCCGGACACTGCAATCTCCTTCAAGGCCATGAGTATCATGAATTCTTTTGTTAGTGATATTTTTGAGCGCATATTGCAGGTGAGGCTTCCCGCCTGGCGCATTATGACAAGCACTCGACCATCACCTCCAGGGTGATCCAGACGGCCGTGCGCTTGCTGCTGCCCGGGGAATTAGCCAACCATGCTGTGTCGGAGGGCACCAAGGCTGTCACCAAGTACACCAGCTCCAAGTAAAACATGATCCAGCCAGCAGATGAGCTCCACAAACCAAAGGCTCTTTTAAGAACCAATGAAAGCTTCTAATAGGGCTGTAGAATGTTTATTTTATTATAGGCTATGCCTCATTGCCAGACTGATAAACTTTTTTCCTGGACTAGACATCATACATGGTTATCTTTAAGTCTAAACTTCACATTAACTCTTTCTGCAGCAGTTTGGGTGAAAGCTGAAATCTCACAGCTGAAGCAATCCAAGGGGAGCTCCCATAATCCTGGGTCCATGGGGATATTCTTTCTGTGGACAGTGCCATGGGGAAATATGACTTTTTGTCTACGACTTTTTCTACTACAAACCCTCTACGATGACAAAAAAAAGGCCTGGAGCTCCCCACTTAGGGAAGTCTGGCACTGAGCATTAGGCTGTTTGCTTTTTCTTGACTTTGGCCATAATGTGTGCAAAACATCCTTCCAGTCCGGGTGGACCTGATCAGCAGTTTGTAGATGTAAATTGAATAGCTCTCTTTGCAGCATCTCTTGTGCTTTTTACGCTCCTTTTCTTGCACACTATGAGAAGTGATCAGGCTAACTCCCCTTTATCTGCTGGAATTTGAGGTCCAAAGCCCAAGGTTTCTGCGTCTCCGTGAACTCCAGTAAACTGCTTACTCAATATATCACAGTTCTTAATGTTGCTTAGCCACTTAAGAATTCTCTCCACAGGGATTTCCAGTTGATTCCAACAGAACTCTTTCCTGGACTTCTGTGTTCTCTATATCCATGAGTACCACCCTATTCACATGGTTGTCCAAACCAGAAATGTATTTTTTCTCTAATAGTCTCTGTTCAACTTCTATCCACTTCAATCTCTCAAGATATGGTAATTTTACTTCCTACATATTTCTGTTGTCTGATTATTCACCATCTCCACAGCTACCATTTTTGTCTGCATACTCATATCTCTCACCTGAATTACAGTTGCTAATTAATCTCACTGCTCTTAATCTCGCCTCCCTAAAATCCACTCTCCACTCATTTTCATTTCTTAAATTGACAAATAAAAATTATGCATTTACTATGATGCTTTGAAATATGTATACATTGTGGAATAGCAATCAATCTAATTAACATATGCATTACCCCACATATTTTTTGTTACGGAAGCACTTAAAATCTACTTTCTTTGCAATTTTCAAGAATAGAACATATTGTTACCAACTATAATCAGCATATTGTACAATAGAGCTCTTCAACTTATTCCTCCTAAGTGAAATTTCATATCCTTTGACCAATATCTTCCCATCACTCCCCAACTGTAGCCACTGGTAACCACCACTCTGCTCTCTACTTCCATGAGTTCAACATTTTTTAAATTCCACTTATGAGATCACACAGCATTTGTCTTTCTGTGCCTCACTCATTTCACTTAACATCCTCCAGGTTCATCCATGTTGCTGCCAATGACAGGATTCTTTTTCTTTTTTAAGGCCAAATAGTATTCTATTATGTATATATGCCACATTTTCTTTATCCATCTGCTGATGGACATTTATGTTCTCTCTATATCTTGTCTATTGAGAATAATTCTGCAATGAACATGGGAGTACAGATATCTCTTTGAGAATCTGATTTTATTTCTTTTCAATATATACCCAGTAGTAGGATTGCTGGATTTATATGGTAGTTCTATTTCTAATTTTTTGAGGAAATTCTATAGTGTTTTCCACAATGTATGCACTAAAATATTACAATTTTCAATCTTATATGAAGCACAAATATTACTATATCACACATTTTAAAAAATATTTTGAAAACTCAATCTGGCATTGTTTTATTAATAGTATTAAACATTTTATTGCATGTACATAGAAATTTATATTAAGCTGTGTATAGGATCAGCTAAACTACGAAAGAAATCCATAATACAATAAAAGTTTTGAATTTTGGAGCTTTTTGGATTACGGATGCTCAACCTGTATTGCAAACATGTAAAACTCAAGAAAATCTACCAGGAAACCAATAGGAAAGTAAGTCAATTCAGTGAGGTACTAGAAGGATATAAAAAATAATAATGCACAGAAAGCAGTCTTACATATATAACAACAAAATGTTAAAAAAAATAATGAATAGGAAATACCTCATTTACAGTAACAACAAAAACAAAATACCCAGAACTATATTTAACTTTTTAAAATGCCAAATATGTATGAAGGTAGATGATCAGTTCACACTCATCCTGTGGTCTTCTGTAGGTGAATGACTCAGGCAGCACCTGAACTAGGCTCAGTTGTAGAAAATGGACCTGAGAGGAATGGGGTCCTCTGGGAAGACTCTTCTTGCTCTCAATCCAAAACCCAGTGGAATAGAGTGACTCTTCCTGCCTTTACTTTATCATCTCTGCATGAACACTTGGAACTGTGACCAGTATGATGGCAAAATCACAATGGGGAGAAGGGCAGAGGCAAGACTGCAGAGTAGTGGAGCCAGGGCTGTGATCATCCTATTGGTGGAACTTCTCTGCCTTTAGGTTGTCCTGTTTGGTTGCATTACTTATTATCTCAACCAGTCCAGCTAGCATTTCCTGTTATTAGGAGCCAAAATACATCGATATAAAAGCTACATGAAGTTTAGTCTGAAAAAGAGTTTTTATTTGTTGGTATTCCTACTTATCTATTGCCCAAATGAGCCTAAAAGTCCTTGGGTAATCAGGATAGTCTACTGACAGTGGTCACAAAGTTGAAAGGTTATTTGGCAGTCATGTGATACCTGCTGTTTTCCAAGGTGTTGGAGAAGCATGAATCCCTGACTGGAGATGATCCCATCCCCAATACAAGGTGAGCATAGATGCTAGATGCCCCTTCCCCCCGATTTGTCACCTCCTTGGAAGATTTCCCAGCTAAAGCACGCAGGGGCTTTGCAGGGACTGCCTTACTGTTCACAAAAGTGTGGGGACACTTATTTTAACGGGTCTTGTACATCGATATATTCTTTTGTTGTTGTTGTTGTTGTTTCTGACACGGAATCTTGCTCTGTCACCCAGGCTAGAGTGCAGTGGGATGATCTCGGCTCACTGCAACCTCCGCCTCCCGGGTTCAAGTGATTCTCCTGCCTCAGCCTCCTGAGTAGCTGCAATTGCAGGCGCGTGCCACCATGCCCGGCTAATTTTTTGTACTTTTAGTAGAGACGGTTTCACCGTGTTAGCCAGGATGGTCTCGATCTCCTGACCTCATGAAACCTCATGATCTGCCCTCCTCAGCCTCCCAAAGTGCGGGATTACAGGCGTGAGCCACTGCGCCCGGCCGGTACTAACTCTTTAATGTAAAGAAAGCACATATACACATCCGAAATTTCGTTAAAAGATAAAGGTTAAATGAACATGCGTTAAACAGATTGAGAATTCCAGCTAACCAGGTTTCCAAGAAGTAACATTTGATTCGTCTTTAAGGTGGCTGAAATCAGTTTAATGCTTGAGAGCCCTTAGAGATGGAGGTCAACAACCAGTTAACACGACAATGAAGGAAACTATTATAAATTTAAGAAAATCACAGGACACTTTAAATGTTCCATTCCTGCAAATCAGATTTGTGAGTTCTCCAGAGTTCCCAAAATGATTTCCACACCTTGACTTACTTGTGGCACAAAACGTAACTTCCTCTCAACTACTGCCTTTTTGGGAGGTCTTAAAAATTTGGGATCATAATGCAAGTTATATTGTCTACGTGACTGCGCTTTGTACTTTTATATACATAATGCTAACACCTTAAACATACCAATATCGGTCAGGATGTAGCTTTTATACAAACTATCGGGTTCTTTTGAGACAGAATCTCGCTGTCACCAGGCTGGTGTGCAGTGACAATCTCGCTGCAACCTTCGGTTCCTAGGTTCAAGCCATTCTCCTGCCTCCACCTCCCAATAAACTGGGACTACGGTAAGCGATACCACGCCCACCTGATTTCCGAGTTTTTAACGGAGTCGGGAGTTTCAACTTGTTGCCCAAGAAACTGCGTGAACCGCTAGCGTCCGCCTTCCTAAGTGCTGGGATTACACAGGCGTATAAACAATAGTCCCCGGCCAGGCGGGTCTTGTTGGAACTAGTTCGTCTACCTTAAGCCCACAGCTAACTGAGTGGCCTTATGAAGATAGCCTTATACAGAAACGTACATTGTAGTCCACAGCTCTTTCAGTATGTTTAAGGCGGCTCTGAAAAGAGCCTTTGGGTTATAAAGACGTTTACTTGGCAGGCTTACTTGGAGCTGGTGTACTTAGTGACAGCTTTGGTGCCCTCAGACACAGCATGTTTAGCCAGCTCTCCCGGCAGCAATAAGCGCACTGCCGTCTGAATCTCTCTAGAAGAAATGGTGGAGCGTTTGTTGTAGTGAGCCAAGCGTGATGCCTCACTCGCTATACGCTCAAAGATATCAGTGACGAAGGAATTCATGATACTCATGGCTTTAGAAGAGATTCCAGTATCCGGATGGACCTGCTTCAGCACCTTATAGATGTAAATAGAATAACTCTCTCTGCGGGTTCTCTTGCGTTTCTTGCCTTCCTTCTTCTGCGTCTTAACGACAGCTTTCTTGAAGCCTTTCTTAGAAATGGCAGCACCTTTAGATGATAACTCCGGCATAACTGCCACGAACTTCTGCCGCGTTAAGCAGCTCTTTTAGGTGTTAAACAGCTCTTTTAAGTGTTAAGCAGCTCTTTTAAGTGTTAAACAGCTCTAGTAACACCTACAACCCCAACCGTCACCAAGTAAACGAATGGCGCAACTGGCTGAAAGGTGCGGTATTTATAGGCACGGCCCTCAGCTGCCGTGTTTGGTATCCAAAATCTGATTGGACAATGCGAAGTGGCGTGAATGCAAATAAGGCGATTCTAGTAAGACTTTCTGATTGGGTAGCAGGCCATCAGCCAATCAGATAGCAAAAGTCCAACCTCAGTCAGACTATAAATAGGCCCAGTAGCGCCCTTAGGAAGGCGTTTCTGGTGTTGCTGTAATTCTCCTGTGTAGAAATGTCTGGTCGGGGGAAGCAGGGCGGAAAAGCTCGCGCCAAGGCTAAATCTCGCTCCTCTAGAGCAGGCTTGCAGTTTCCTGTAGGCCGAATACACCGTTTACTCCGTAAGGGAAACTATGCGGAGCGGATAGGAGCAGGCGCGCCAGTGTACTTGGCAGCAGTGTTAGAGTACCTGACAGCAGAAATTCTTGAACTGGCTGGTAATGCGTCTCGCGATAACAAGAAAACTCGCATTATTCCGCGCCACCTGCAGCTAGCTATTCGCAATGATGAGGAACTCAATAAGCTCTTAGGCGGCGTGACCATTGCACAGGGCGGGGTCCTGCCCAACATTCAAGCAGTGCTGCTACCCAAGAAGACTGAGAGTCACCACCATAAAGCCCAAAGCAAGTAACTTCGGGCTGTCGTTGGTACATAGTGACTTTTAAGTGTCAGAAGTGAAAACAAAAGGCTCTTTTCAGAGCCACTTACCATCTCAGAAAAGGCTGTGCCTCACAGAACGTTAAGTGCTGTTAAGTGGCTATGTTAGCCGGCACCTGTCAGAAGCAATACCCGTTTAAGGGCATTTCTGGAATGTAAGGGGATTGAATTTTCTTTTTCTTTTTTTTTTTTTTTTGAGACGGAGTCTCGCTCTGCCACCCAGGCTGGAGTGCAGTGGCCAGGTCTCAGCTCACTGCAAGCTCCGCCTCCCGGGTTTACGCCATTCTCCTGCCTCATCCTCCAGAGTAGCTGGGACTACAGGCGCCCGCCACCTCGCCCGGCTATTTTTTTTTTTTTTTGTATTTTTTTAGTAGAGACGGGGTTTCACCGTGTTGGCCAGGATGGTCTCGATCTCCTGACCTCGTGATCCGCCCGCCTCGGCCTCCCAAAGTGCTGGGATTACAGGCTTGAGCCACCGCGCCCGGCCAGGGATTGAATTTTCAAGGAGCGTTGCATCAACCATTAGTGTGAGGTAGTTTTGATTATATGTGTCACCGGGCGAGGTGGCTCACGCTTGTGAGCAGTCAGTACTTGCGCTTGTGGAGGTTGAAAGCGGGAGGGTCGTTTAAGCCTGAGACTTAACCATTAACATAATGGAGACCCTATCCCACAGAAATTAGCCGGGTCTGGTGGTGCAGGCCTGTAGTCTCAGCTACACGGGAGGCTGCGGTGGGAGGGTTTGAGCCCGAGGCATCAAAGTTACAGTTAACAAAGATCGTTCCACTGCACTCCAGTCTGGGTGACATGAGCGAGACTATCTCAAACTAGCTATGTATGTCATGTTAAGGGTTACGTATGGAAGTGAAGATTGCATTACAAGCAGAAGAGGTATAACCTTACAGTTCAAGTCCAGGCGACATTAGTCTGGCTGGTTGCTTAAAGTACATTTTAGAGAAGAATTTCCTTTCAAATATGGCAGTCTCACGAAATACTCAAATGTGACATGTAAGTAAAATAAGTTCATCTTAAAATTTGGGTAAGCATATATATATTTGATACCTGTGGCTTCATGGACTTTGTAAAGAATAATAGAATTATTTCTTAAAATGTAAGGAAGATGTTAAAAAGAAGCCTTACACCATATGTGATGGTGAGATACTAGTGTCAGACTCAGGCAGGAATAGGACTAGAAGGCCTAACATAACTTGAAGTTTACAAATTTGGAACAGTATATGCTTCAAAAGTTTTGACTACTAAAAAGAGGCAAAATAGTTTGTTGATCTGTGTTTGCTGTTTGTGCTGTAACACCAAGAGAAACTGAGAAGCAAAACCCATTCAGTAACACTGCCAAATAACTAAAAATTACTGTACGATATTCAACAATTGACCTTACCTCAAAAAAAAAAAAAAAAAAAAACTCATTTGGTTACCAAAAAAAAAAAAAAAACTGCTAAACACTTGATATCTACACATAATAAGGCATATATAGAAGCAGGTAAAGTTCTATAAAATAAAACATGCCAAGTAAGGACAATCAAGTCACAACAGTCAGTCATCCCTTGAATTAACCTGCATAAATAATAAGTAAGGGATACAATTAGGGAAGGAAAAAACTGAAGATCTTTGAAAACAGAAATGGCAACTATATGTTGAATAAAACTGGGTAATATTTAGAACATGGCAAATGTGAAACTTAAAATCAGGATATAAGATAAATCTAAACAGATGAATTCCAAGTAATTAATGTAGATATACTTTGTCAAGGAAGTGGCACTTAACTCTCCAGACGTGCCAAAGCAAAGTATGGAAAGGCAGAAGAGGAGGGACTTGACTTTATAGGAGAGAACTTGCATATTCTTTTATTCCAAATGCACTACATAATACTTTTATTTCCATCTCTAATGCAATCCTATTAAAATTGCATTAAACTAAATGTTTAGATAGAATAAAATGTATAAAAAATGGTGAATACATGTTAAAGGAGACATGCCCGTTGATTTTTCAAAACAATTTACGTATAGAAGTTTCTGATTCTTCTCTTTTTTTGGAGCCAGTCTTGCTCTATCACCCAGGCTGGAGTGCAGTGGCACGATCTCAGCTCATTGCAACCTCCGGCTCCCGGGTTCAAGTGATCTCCTACCTCAGCCTCCTGAGTAGCTGGGATTACAGGCGCCTGCCACCACGCCCAGCTAATTTTTGTATTTTTAGTAGAGACGGGGTTTCGCCATGTTGGCCAGGCTGGTCTCCAACTCCTGACCTCAGGTGATCTGCCCACCTCAGCCTCCCAAAGTGCTGGGATTACAGGTGTGAGCCACCGCACCCAGCCTTGATTTCTTCTTACAGAACTTTCACACGTTTCGTAGAATTTATCTCCAGGTATTCTTTTTTATTAGTGTATTTTGGGGAAATATTAGAAGGGTTTCTTTATTATGTTTTCTGATTGACCATGTTTTACAGATAGAACATTCTTGATTTTGGTACTGATTTGTATTTCCTTCCTTATTAAATTCTATCATTTCTGTTGTCCAGCTTTTTTCCTCTGTGGTTTTCCAGGTAGGCAGAAAAATCATATAATTTTGTCCTATTGTTTTAAATAGTTGACTTTCTTATCTAAATGCATTGTCGAATAGTTATAAGTGATAATAAATAAAAATGGTGATATTGACTCTCCTCCCCCCCACCCCCTACAGACGTCCTCTATTGCTCAGAGTGCAGTGGCCTGATCTCAGCTCACTGCAACCTCTGCCTCCCAGATTCAAGTGATTCTCCTACCTCATTCTCCCAAGTATCTGGGATTACAGACATATACCATCATGTATGGCTAATGTTTGTATTTTTAGCAGAGATGGGGTTTCACCACGTTGGCCAGGCTGGTCTCGAACTCCTGACCACCCACCTTGGCCTCCCAAAGTGCTGGGATTACAGGTGTGAGCAACCATGCCTGGCTGACTTATTTTTTATAATCAGACTAATATGACACTATCTTACGCCTAATGCCAGGTTTTTATGTGATTTGTGTAATTCCAAAATTACTAAGAGTTGTTAATTAAAAATAAATATTGGCTATTAACAGTAAAACTTTAGCAGCAACGGGGACAAATATATGCCACTTTTTTCCTTTTACTTTTTTTTCGGGGGGCGGGGACGGAGTTTTGTTCTTATCATCCAGGCCGGAGTGCAATGGCGCCATCTCAGCTCACTGCAACCTCCGCCCCCGCCACTACCTCTCATCCCCTCCCCCCGCCCCCACCTTCCCGCGCTTCAAGCAATTCTCCTGCCTCAGCCTCCTGAGTAGCTGGGATTACAGGCGCCTGCCACCACACCCAGCTAATTTTGTGTGTGTGTGTGTGTGTGTGTGTGTGTGTGTGTATTTTTGATAGAGACAGGGTTTTGCCATGTTGGGCAGGCTGGTCTTGAACTCCTAACCTCAGGTGATCTGCCCACCTCGGCCTCCCAAAGTGCAGGGATTACAGGCTGGGATTACAGGCATGAGCCACTGTGCTCGGCCTCCTTTTACTTTTTATGATAAATCACATTGAAGGAATTCAGAACACACCACTCCAAAATATGTCACTCTGACATATTGACTATTTGGAATTAAAGACACTTGAAAAACAGCAGGTGCACAAACACTCTGACCTTCCTTTTGTTTCTTAAAAGTAGGAGATGAAAGATGCCCTCCCTATACCAGAAGGAAAGTATCATTCTCATCAAGGACAGAAAATTAAGGCCAAGGAAAATGTGTACAAATAAACCTTGTTACACCATCCCTTATCTCTGGAGTCACTTCTCCACCTAGTTAATTACTGTAGCCCAACCCCCTTTGTCACATTTTCACAGCTTACTGCACTTTGTCAGATTCTTCATATAAGCATTCCATTCTTTGTCCTACTCCTGTGCCACGTAAAACTTGCATTCAATACATTTATATGCTTTTCTCCTGTTGACATCTCTTATGTCAATTTAATTCTCAAGCCCAGCCAAAATATCCTGAGGGCAGAAGTAAAGTTTTGCTTCCTCCACTACAACATTATAGATTTCTCATCAGAAATCATAGAAGTCATGGAACGATAGAATAATACCTTCGAAGTTCTAAAGCAAAATAGCTCTCAATTTAAAATTCTGTGCTCAGATGAACTGTTTTTTGTGTAAAGCTGAAATAATTTTTGGACAAAGACTGGAAAGTTTTGCCACTCATAGATTCATACTAGAAGAATTAATGCTAAAGAATGTACTAAAATAAAAAGATTGAACTCAGAAGAAAGACTGAGATGCAATAAGCAATAATATTACCAAGGAAGAGGTAAAAGTATAAATCCATCTAAATAAATATACTAGTTGTAAAAAAAAAATACTAGAATATTAAGAAAAAACAATGAACCAAAAACACTAGACAATAGTTACAGAAGATGAACGTGGCTGAAACAAATTAAAGCATGTTGATGTCCTTGTATTGTTTATAAGGAGGACAGACATACTGATTGTTATATTTTCTTAAGTGAGGTTTATATTTTATGTTAAATGTAACCACTAAAATAATAAAATTAATGTAGACTAGAAAGAAGGGGGTAATAGCAAAAAAAAAAAAAAAAAAAAAAAAAAACAATGAGTCCAATGGAAAGCAGGAAATCAGAAAGGACTGGCATGACAAATTAGAATGCAAAGTCAAATATAAGAAATGAGTCCAAATATCAAAATGAAGGTTACCCAATTAAATTTGCCATTTAAAAGACAGTATTTGACTAGGAGTAAAACACAGCTATCCCTTGGTTATAAAATACCTAAAATTTATCGGCACAGAACACTTAGAAGTAAAGGAATGGAAAAAATACATTCCAGACAAAACTGTCCCCCCAAAAAAATTGTTTTGTGAAATTAATAGCAGAGATAATATTTAACGAAAAAATAATTTGCAAATTAAAAGCAGAAAAATTATCTAGGTAGATACCCTATTCCTCATTGCATTAACACCCAAAAACAGCTTTATAGAAAACGAACAGCAGAAATGTATGACAAAGAATGCATTCACAATTATAGTGTATATTTTAATATGTCTGTCTTGGAAAAAGGTAATCACCGCTACCACATATTGGAATGTTAAAAACACACTAAAGCATAATTCATGAGTTTAATAGCAAAACCATAAACCTTTTACTGTGTGTCTGTCTGTCTCTGTGTCAGTCTACCAGTTTGCCTCTGTTTCTATCTCTGTCTCTAAAATGTATGTTATTAATTGTAATATATATGCTTAAGAGTCCCAAAGAAACCTGAGTCCTCTACCCTAAACTTCATTTATTTAAAAAAAAAAAAAATTTTTTTTTTTTGTTTTTTTTTTTTTTTGAGAGACGGAGTTTCGCTCTGTCGCCCAGGCTGGATTGCAGCCACACTATCTTGGCTCACTGCAATTTCCGCCTCCTGGATTCAAGCGATTCCCCTGCCTCAGCTCCCCAAGGAGCTGGGACTACAAGCTTGTGCCACTACACCCAGCTTTTGTATTTTTAGTAGAGACAGGGTTTCACTATATGTTGGTCAGGCTGATCTCGAACCCTGACCTCGGGTGATCCGCCCGCCTCGGCCTCCCGAAGTGCTGGGATTACAGGCGTCAGCCACCACGCCTGGCCTCTTCCCTAAACTTTAGAGTCATAGATTTATGATTTGTTCCACAAATATTGAGAGCTTACAAAGTACCATGCGCAGTTCTAATCGTTTTACTATTATAAATAATGCTGAAACAAACATCTACACGCATGCGGTGTTTTCTTTCTCCTGCAGTGGTTCTTTGATAGATATTTCCAGCATTGGAGAGACAGTGCTGTACAAATCAGATGAGATCCTGTCCTCCTGGAGCCCAAGTTCCTTATTCTCACTCACCTCCCGTATACCCGCCATCATCAAATCTTTTTTTTTTTTTTTTTTTTTTTTTTTTTTTTTTTTGAGACGGAGTCTCGCTCTGTCGCCCAGGCTGGAGTGCAGTGGCCGGATCTCAGCTCATTGCAAGCTCCGCCTCCCGGGTTTACGCCATTCTCTCGCCTCAGCCTCCCGAGTAGCTGGGACTACAGGCGCCCGCCATCTCGCCCGGCTAATTTTTTGTATTTTTTTAGTAGAGACGGGGTTTCACATCATCAAATCTTAAGGTCTTCTCTCCCTTTACCATTTCTCCGATTAACATCTCTCAACTGCTCCCCCTAGCAGTCTCACCAGGCTCTTACCACCCTCTCCTATGCTGTGGTCGTAACCAATCTACTTGCAGTTCCTTGAACCCGTTGCGCTTTAATTCACTTGTGTCTTTATGAGTTGTGTAACTTTTCTAGAATGTTCTTGCTGTTCTTCGTTTAATTAGTTTCTGTGCGTCCTTCAAGTATACACTTACACATTACATCATTTGTGAAACTTTCCTTGACCATTCCCCCCCATCTTAGAGTCATGTAGATGTCCCTCTGGTGACCCTGTTGCACATTCTAGTTAAAGGTGTTAATGTTTAAGCCTGTCTCTTCTACTAAAATATAAAGCTTTTTATATTTATAAAACTATAAAGTTTTTTATGAGAATGTTTTAATTGTTTAGCCAAATTTTGCAGTGCCTAAAATACAGAAGACACCAATTAATGACTGGTTGAATACATAAATAAAAACACTTTTTTCTGGGTTCCAGCTGCTTATGTTTTAGTATTTAAGTGATAATAGTAAAATAGAAAATTCAGAGTGGAAAGGTCATCAATCATTTCCCATTTTGACATATTTATTCTTATTTTTGTATTTCTTCCAATCTTTATGCTTATAGAGAAAATTTTTCTCTTTCAATATCATGTTTTATAAAATATATCATAGCATTAGATTTTTAAGTGGTTATGTAATTTTATAATTCTTGTTTTTTAATTCTGTTTCGATAGCTGCATCAAGACATCTACTGAGCACTTATTTTGTACCACACATTTTTTCTAAATGTGTTATGCACTTGATCTTGTTTAATCCTCAAAACAATCCTATAGCTAGGTACTACTATTATACCCACTTTACCAATGAAGAGATTAAACTTCTTTGGAGCTGTTATGCGCGTCGGTGTGAAGAGACCACCAAACAGGCTTTGTGTGAACAATAAAGCTTTTTAATTACCTGGGTCCGGGCGGGCTGAGTCCGAAAAGAGTCAGCGAAGGGAGATAAGGGTGGGGCCGTTTTATAGGATTTGGGTAAGTAAAGGAAAATTACAGTCAAAGGGGGGTTATTCTCTGGCAGGCAAGAGTGGGAGTCACAAGGTGCTCAGTGGGGGAGCATTTTGAGCCAGGATGAGCCAGGCACGAGATAATGTCATCACTTAAAGCAAGGACCAGCCATTTTCACTTCTTTTGTGGTGAAATGTCATCAGTCAAGGCGGGCCAGGGCATTTTCACTTCTTTTGTGATTCTTCAGTTACTTCGGGCCATCTGGGCATATACGTGCAAGTCACAGGGGATGCGATGGCTTCGCTTGGGCTCAGAGGCATAACAGGAGCCACAGAGCTAGCGCTGGTGCCGGCATTTCAACCCAGATAGTCTGACTCTAAAGCCCATCTTAACTGTGACTATACTAAAGTGTTTGTACCATAATTTAGTTAAATATACCATCTTTTATTGTTTGGGGGGGATTTTTTTTCTTTTTTTTGAGACGGAGCTGGAGTGCAGTGGCACAACATCCCCCTCACTGCAACCTTGTCTCCCGGGTTCAAATGATTCTCCTGCCTCAGCCTCCTGAGTAGCTGAAATTACAGGCACGTGTCACCACGTGATGATTGACCTGCCTCAGCCTCCCAAAGTGCTGGGACTACAGGCGTGAGCCACCAGGCCAGGCCGAGCTGATCATTGTTAACTATTTAGGCTGCTTCCAATATTTTATTATTGCAATCAATGGTGTAATGAACATCTATGCAAAAACAGCTTTCACTCCTTCTGAAGTACTTGTTTAAACCATTCCTAGATATGGGATGATTAGGTCAAAGAATACACAAGATTTTATGCATTTTTCTGCATATTGTTACTATTCCAGATTATTGCACAAGAAGGCCAGTAGCAAAGCATGACCGTGTTTCTATTTTATTTTGCCCTCACATAATTTGGTGTTATTTAAAGAAAAATTTGTTTAGTTGGTAGAGTACACCATTACCACATTATTTTAGTTTGCACTTCTTTTCATCAAAGTGAGACTGAACATTTCCATATATATATATATATACAGTCACACACATCTATCATACATATATATGTGTGTGTGTAACACACATCTATCATACATTGCTCATCAACAGGGATACACAGTCTAATAAATTTATCATTAGCTGATTTCATTGTATTAACATCAGAGTGTACTTACACAAACTTAGATGATAGAGCCTGTTACGCACCTAGGCTATGGGGTATAGCCTATTTCTCCTGGGTTTCTGTACAGCATGTTACTGTGGTGAACACTGTGGGTAACTGTAACATAATAGTAAGTATTTGAATATCTAAACATAGAAAAGGTACAGTAAATATATAGTGTTATAATATATGGGACCACCATTATATAAGTGGTCTGGCATTGAGCAAAACATTGTTATATGGCTCATGACTGTATATGTTTGTTTTTGCCAGTTACTCCCATATTCTGAAATGTCTCTTTGGGTCCATAAAAAATACTTTAAACAACAAATTCAAATTAGTTGTTTTGTAATATTATAAAACTTAAGTTATATTAGACCCTTAAATATAATATTTGCAAAATCTGAATAAAACAATTTTATAATGTAGTCAATGAGAGCCAGTTGAATATTTAAAACTGACTCTTAGAGAAAGCGCTCATTAATTTGAAATGCAGTCACACGTGAGCTCCTTTGAAGTCAAATATAATCAAAGCTAACACCAGGGGGAGCCCAGTAGTCATTCCCTGTGAAAATATATCTGACTTTTAATACATTTCTGAAGCGACACTGGAGAAAATATACAGTGAAACTATGAATACTGTATTTAATAGTCCTACGGAGAAAAAACAGAAATCAGTGCTTAAAATATACATTCAGACTTCAACCTTTTAGTAAACTGAAAAAGACATGAGAATGATGATTATGTGAACAGCAGTTGTAGAACACCCACGAATGCCTGTACAGATCTTGTTTCCACTGTTATTTCTGCCTCCTGTCAGCACAGGAATCAGACATGTCTACTTCAGAATCCAGCTCTGCTACTTCTAAGCTGAGTGTTTTTGAACCAGTTACATAATCTCTCTGTGACTCAGTCTCTTCACCTGTACATGGTAATACCTACCTCACAGGGTTATTGTGAAGATCAAACTGAGATCCCATCAATAAAGCATCCAGCACATAGCCCAGGCTCAGAGGTGTTAGTTCATTTCTTCATCTAAATCAGTGATTCTCAACCAAGGCTGATTTTGCTACCAATGGTCATTCCGCAATGTTGGGAAGCATTTTTGGTTGTCACAACTAGTGGCAGGTCCGGCATCTCATAGTCAAGGCCAGGGATGCTACTAAACATCTTACATAGGACAACTCCCCAAAACAAAAAATTATCTGCCCGCAAATGCTAAAAGTGCCAGGGTTGAGTAATCTTTATCTATCTAGAGAAATCTAATGCCATCATTAATACTCCTTTGCTGAGAGCCTATTCTATGTTGGATTCAATTTGAGTTTCTGGAAATACCATGAAATATAAAGATCTTGCCAGGCAGGGGATTACAGTCTAATAGTGGAACTATGGTTTTCACAGTCTGCGAGTTTGGGGATGGGAAAGAGTGAGGAAAGTTCAGAGAACATCCCTTTTTCAGTTTAGAGTAAGCACCTTCAGTACCTCCACCTCTGTGAGCAAAAGGTTGCAGAGCACCCTGGGTGCCCTCTGGCTGTCTCCATGCTAGCGGAGCAATCCAGAAGAGTTTCTTTCCTGGGGTTTGCTATCCCTTAATTTAGGCTTGCTTCAGAAAGAAGTGCTGGTCACTCCCTCAGCCCTTCTTATTCAAGTGCTGGCCTCTGCTGCGGTAGATGTTGGGGCACAGGGGCTCTGCCCTTTCCTGCAGAATGGGCCTATGTGAGGGTAGCTTTCACCTGCTGACCCTTCAGCACATCCCCTCCCTCAGCCCTGAGGAGTTTTCTGCAGCTAGCTACGGAGGAGAGTAAGAGCCACTTCTGCCCACCGCACATGGCCAGTGGCTCATGAGAGAAAAGGCTTTTGAGTCCGAAGTCCTGTGTGAGTCCTGGCTCTGCTTCTTTCTTCCTGAGGAGCCTGGGGAAAGTCTTGACGTTTCTGGTCTCCACTTTATAGCATGGAAGGAGGAATCTCTCATGAGGTTTATGTGAACTTTATTTGGTGCTTTGCAAATATAAATCATAATCCCCCTCTGGGAGGGGATTTGCTTATTGAGTCCTGCCTGCCCAAAAGTTCTGTAACCAAGCTCAGAATTTGCCACAAAATTACCCTAGTGTGGCCTTATGTCGACAGCTAGAGGCAGGTGGAATCACGCTTAAAAGCACCTACTGTGTGTCCATTCTGAATTCATCACTTTGTGCCCATTGTTTAAGACACAAGTATGGAAAAGCACTCTAAGGCTACGGGGCTGAGTGAGCTGAATGCCTGGGAGCTCACTTACTGTCTCCTCCACCGCCCATGCTTCTGTCATCAGCCAGGTAGGGAGCTGAGTTCTCAATACACTCCCTTTCCAGTTTCATGTTTTTCTAAAAAGAAAGCAAATGCCTATATCATGTATCCAAAATGCATAACATTTGTAGTTATGACTGTTCCATAGATCAGAAAGTTACCGGAAACATTTAATGAAACAGTAAGAACCCTACTATGGCTAATTTTATGGATGTCCTTCTGTGCAGCTTCTAAAAGAAATCGTGGGGGATATAATTTAAAATTATGTGTAGTGTTGTGCAACAATAGTAAGGAAGCCAATTGGTAGACTCTCAGAGAAGGACAGCAGAGGCAAGTTTTGGGCTCCCTGCCTGTGTAGGAGAACAAGATCTGAGTCAGTCTGACCCCACACCCGCAGGGAAAGAACACTCTTGAATCTGACCTATTACTTCTACAGCAGATTGTCCAAAGGAAATGTACAGGCATTTTACGCAAACATGCATTTTAAAATGAAATTTTGAGTAAAATAAACACTCACTTGGAGAGCACTTTCTCTTCTTGCAGCATCTCATAATTGACTCCACTGAAGTAAATCCTGCATCCCAGGCAGCAGCTAAAGAACTGAGGGAAAGGCCACTATACCTTTCAAACGTTAACTCATGAGTTCTGCTAGGTCATCTGGCACTGCAATCCCTCCAACGACTGTAAGCTCTTTGCTTACAGCTTGTCTCCTTGCCTAGCTTGGTGCCTCACTGAAGGAAGCCGTTATGGTGTCCCCACTTCCCCCAGGGAAGAGCCATCAGTTATGTTTGGGTCTTCTGTCCTCTCTGCTTCCACTCATACATAGGTGTAAAAAGCATAATAAGACAGCAGAAAATAAAAATGATAACATATGGAATCTAACATATGCATTCACTAAGCCACAGAACTGGGTAACTACCTCCACTAATCCTTCCAAGGATTCTGTGAGTAGTTATTTCTACTTTACCTCTATTTTACAGGTCAGGAAACTGAGAGGGACTTTTTTTTTTCCTATGGGCCCTGTTATGGGTTGAATTGCATACTCTCCAAATTCATATCCTGAAGTCTAACCTTCAGTACCTCAGAATACGACCTATTTGTAAATAGGATCATTGCAAATGTAATTAGTTAAGATGAAGTCATACTGGCATAGGATGGGCCCCTAATCCAATATGAATGGTGTCCTTATAAAATGAAGAAATTTGGATACAGAGCCAGACATGCAAACAGGGGGAATGCCATGTGAAGATGAAGGCAGACATCAGGGTAGCACTTCTACTAGCCAAGGAACACCAAAGATTGGCAGCAAACCACCAGAAGCTGGGAGAGAGACATGAAAGAGATTCTCCCTCATAGCTCTCAGAAGGAAACAGCCCTGCTAACACCTTAGTTTCAGATTTCCAGCCTCCAGAACTGTAAAATGATACATTTCTGTTGTTTAAAGCCACCTAGTATGTGATACTTTCTTATGGAAGCTCTAGGAAACTAATACAGTCCCTCAATGAGTTCTTAGCAAAGCTGGGATTTGGGTTCAGCCCTTCTGATTCTCAATCTAATGCTCTTTTCTTCATTGAGTAGCTGTCTCATTTCCTGAGGGGAAGTGACCACTTCCATCTGATTAATCAGGGACTGCCTCCTGAAAGAAGTGAGCTTTAAGCTGTGCTTGAAGGTGAAGAATGTTTTGATGTGTGGAAAAGAGAGTGGAGACTGAGGGTCACACCAAGAGTTAGGAAGGCTCCATGCAAGTTAAGGCTAGAACAGAGAACCCATATAAGGAAGTATATCTGGTTAAAACTTTTGCGTATGCTGAGTACTAGCGATATGGCCTTGCAGTGGTTTATAAATCTGCTAGAGATAAAAGTTGTGATCAATACAAAGCCATTTAGGATTTCTGTGAACCTGAGTGTGCCAGTAATTAAAGGGTCAGGCTTTGTAAAATCAAGTTTTTTCTTTGGCTTCCTAATAAAGGCAGGATGGGAAGTAGAGAGGGAGAAGCTCCGTGAAATATATCAAATAACCCAGTCCTACTGCTAGCAGACACTTCTCTCCTGAGTCAGTTACTTGAATCTTTGACTATCACAAGTGATCCTCTGTCTCTGGAAGACTTCTTTGTGTACCCATGTTAAGGTAAAAATATTAGGCAAAACATTTGAAAATGAAGTTTTCTTATCCAAAACAGCCAAAGGGAAAATTTTCAGAAAGTATTGAAGGGACTGGCACAAACGAATGATTTTGGTTAAACTGATCCCTGGGATATCCAAGCATAAGATCACCGATGGGGCTGGCTGGTGTGGTCCTTTAAGAGATCTCAACAATGACTTGTTGTATCTCAACAGTAAGCCCAGAAAATGCTTATTCAAATGGAGATAAAAATGTGACGCAGCCAGCTACAAAACTTGGTTCATTTATCTGCTTTGGACTGAAGGGTTTATATATTGAGAATCTACATCTGTTAAAGGTCATCCCCAACTCTTGAGCATGTGAACCAGGCCTGCCAGCTCCCTGGTGACAAACATGTTTAATCTAATTGCAGGTTGCCCTCTTTGCCAGCTCTTTTCGACTGAACAAGTGCTGGCTTTTTCACCCCTGCCTTAATTTGTGGTTGCACAAATGCTGTAATCCTGATGCAGCAGCTGAGAATGGCTCTCAGATAATCACTCTGTAAAGCAGTATCATTAGCAATATGAACACTTGCCTGTGGATTGCTATCATTGTGCATGTAGTAATCAGTGCTGAGTCAGAATGACACAGATTTATAAAAAAAAAAAAAAAATACAAAATGTGCATCAAGAAAGGGTTCCACACAAACTATCCTTCCCTCTCCCTCTTCCCAACAGTGTACAACATTCCCTAACTCAATTTTGCTACCATCTGCACTCAAATAACTAGGGGAGTAAAATTTTGCTTCATTGTCTAGAAAAAAATGGGCATTGTATTTTGACAGATGAAGAAGAGCTGTTTGAGACTATTTGTTCTCAGATTCTTCTTTGCTATGCTTGGGTCACAGGGAACCCTGATGTGACATATGGCAGTCTCCCCTCCAACAGCTTGCTGTTTCCCTGGGTTTCTGTTATGAAGCTAGGCCCAATTCCACTGCTCTGGGATCCATAGGCCTTTCGGTCTTTCTTTCTTATTCTAGTTAAGGGATTTTTGTTTTTTTGGTTGACAGTGAGGAGCCCTCATTGCTCTCCTGGTTCTCTAAGATCTTCTGATCTTCCCCTAAATCCTCTTCTTTATTCTATATCTTTTCCACAGACGAAGTTCTTAGGAACAACCTGGGAGACTTGCAGACCATGGCTATGAACTTCCCAGGGTGCAATGGGGAGAATTCAAGCTGGTAATATTTCTTGTTTTTTGGAAACGGGGTTTCGCTCTTGTCGCCCAGGCTGGAGTGAAATGGTGTGATCTCGGCTCACTACAACCTCCACCTGCCGGGTTCAAGCAATTCTCCTGCCTCAGCCTCCTGGATAGCTGGGATTACCGGCAGGCGCCACCATGATCAGCTAATTTTTATATTATTAGTAGAGACGGGGTTTCACCATGTTGGCCAGGCTGGTCTCGAGCTCCTGACCTCAGGTGTTCCACTCGCCTCGGCCTCCCAAAGTGCTGGGATTACAGACGTGAGCCACTGTGCCTGGACAAGCTGATCATAATTGATTAACAAGGTAACTAAAAAATGCAAAGTTGTCATTAATAAATGTGAAACTGAAAAAGCCAGTCCTTCAAGATGGATCCCAAGTGGTTAACTGGACCTGAATTTCAAATAGAGCCAAGGACCAGATGCTAACTAGAAATCACAAGGAATACTCTGAGTTCCCAGTAAACCCACACCTCTGTTCAACTTTGGAATTTTCAGAGCTCACCTGAACCAACCAATCAGGGATTATCTGTATTGACCAATGAGGGCTCAGCTGTATCAACCAATCAGAACTAAACAAATTTGAATATTTTATTTGCATAAACAGACCTGACTAGGAACTTGGGTGGAACTTTTGCTATAAAACCTGTATTAAGGTATACAAGCCCCATTAAGTATGTTAGTACATAAAAGTAACTTTCAGCTCTGAATCTTCTTTAGGGCAGTTACAGTTTTGCAGTGGTGATTTCAATAGCACATAGCCACTAAGTGGTGGGCTCAAAAATTTAACTGGATTCATATACCTTCCCTCTCATTTATGTAGGGTTTTTTCCTATTACATGTTCTTTCTGACCTGAAATATCCTAGATCTTTTCTAACGTTGAATGGATTTCTTTGGCCCAAATGGCTTGCATCTGCCCTATTAATGTATACAGGCCCCGTGAAGAATGTTAGTGCATAAAAGCTACTTTCTGGTCTGAATCTTCTTTAGGGCAACAATTATTAGCAAGTAGTTTTAAACAATAATATCTGTAACTAAAGTACAAAATGAAAATACTGGCGTTCTTTTCCATCAGGTTATTAATTCTTCAACATGTAATCAAGAATGTAGTTAGAACTGGAAGAAACCGTGGAAATCAATCAATCTGGCCTTTCATTTTACATAAGCAGTGTAATCCTGGGAGAGTCGAGTGACTTTGTCCAAGATAAAATGGCTCAAGCTGGAATTCACATTCAGGATTCCAGACCCCAGGTTCAATAACTCTTCCACCACACTATGTTTGTCAGAGGGAAGTTTCCAGCCCCTCATAGAAGAAGATTCTGTATGTATCAGATAGTCTCACTAGATGTTAACAACACCAACTACCAAGTGCTGCCCATTTAAAATTGAGCAGCCTTGTGGACCACTCATACACAGTGATTTATTCCGGGAAACATCAATCTGACAGCCAAAAAACTTGAAAATTTTAGTCATTAGAACTATTTCAATAAACATCAAAGGAGATTGCCATAAATAAAAACCCAGTGAACTTTCTTAAACTTCTAGCAAAAGAAATTGTGCCAAAGTGTTGGCTTTGATCCTGTTGGTTGCAAATAATGAAGTCAAATTAGTAGTGAAGGATCATATTTTCACTACCATGAAGTTTTTCTGGTAATAGGTGAGCACTAGATGGCAGGCAAGCCGTTGGCTATTGTGTCTCTTTTTATGGTGGTATGAGAAGAAAGATGTTCCCTTGACTGTAATCTGGAGTGCAAAGGAAAAAAAAAATGGAGTTTATCATTTCATGCTCTAATAAATTAGTGAACACAGTTATAAATCCCTGGAAATGATTTCCCTGTGAAAATGATTACCTCAACTCTGTTGCAAACGCCATCTTCATTTTTACATACAAAAAATTAAGTTAAGAAAATGTTTAAAACTAATTAGATTCCAGGAAAGCCAATTAGGCAAGCACTAATTCCATATTTAAAGGAAGATAATAGATAGATTATTATGACAAGATAAAGATAGATGATGGAAGAGGAGAAATCACAGCAGAAGAAATACCACAAAATGGTATTTTTTGAAGGTCAGCCCCACCCAACCCTCAACGTTCTTGCATCTCCATTGTCAGTCTCCACAGACAATGGGAGTTTTTCCTTGTAATTTTTTTTTTTTTTTTTTTTTTTTGAGACGGAATCTCCCTCTGTTGCCCAGGCTGGAGTGCAGTGGCACGATCTCGGCTCACTGCAACCTCCGCCTCCCTGGTTCAAGCGATGCTCCTGCCTCAGCCTCCCGAGTAGCTGGAATTACAGGTACTTGCCACCATGCCCGGCTAATTTCTTGTATTTTTAGTAGAGACGGCATTTCACCGTGCTAGCCAAGATGGTCTCGATATCCTGACCTAGTGATCCGCCCGCCTCGGCCTCCCCAAGTGCTGGGATTACAGGCGTGATCCACCGCACCTGGCCTTTTCTTTCTAATTTAACATAACGGAATAGAGTCAAGATAGACCCATTTCTTTTTCCTAAAGAGTATCTCTAAATTGCTGGAATGCTACTTCTAAAATAGTGAATAATCTGAGCTTTACTTTGGGTATAATTCCTAATTCATTCCTGTCCACTTTTAGTAACTTTTTGTTTGTACTCTTAATGGTCTTAAAACGTCATTGCACTTTTTTGAGTTGCGTAATACTGGTATGGTAGGAAAGAGCATGGTCCCTTTAAATGATACCGAAGCGAAAAGAGAAGTGCTGGGTAGAGGAGGGCGTGGTCCTTGGCTAGGTGACCCCCCCCCCGCCCCCAGCCTGTGCCCACGGACCTAGGTGAGAACAGGCATTGTTTTTTCCCTGACCAAACGTTGCATTTCCCAAGACCTTCTTGGCCTGCCACGCCCCCATCATGTGCCTATAAAAACCCCCGAGACCGTAGTGCGTGCACATTTAGTCAGGTGTTCATTCGGAAAAGTAATGTGCTGCGGCAACGCAAAAACGGGTACCAGTAGGCCGCCGGGAAGTTATCTACTTGGTTAGAAAGAGGCGGAGTTTGCCGGGCGCAGTGGCTCAAGCCTGTAATCCCAGCACTTTGGGAGGCCGAGACGGGCGGATCACGAGGTCAGGAGATCGAAACCATCCTGGCTAACACGGTGAAACCCCGTCCCTACTAAAAATACAAAAACTAGCCGGGTGAGGTGGCGGGCGCCTGTAGTCCCAGCTACTCGGGAGGCTGAGGCAGGAGAATGGCGTAAACCCGGGAGGCGGAGCTTGCAGTGAGCTGAGATCCGGCCACTGCACTCCAGCCTGGGCGACTGCGAGACTCCGTCTCAAAAAAAAAAAAAAAAAAAAAAAAGAGGCGGAGTTTCTTCAGAACTGCCAGTAGAACCCAGATTGCTCTAGCGGGCGCTTAGCGCCAGGGGAGAGCTTTAGCATTGCAGTCTACGACATTATATTTCTGCTGCGTTGTCAAAACCTTGCACTCATTTTCAAAGCCCACCTACGCATACACAAAATCAAGAATTTGAGAGAAACTTCTGTGTCTTTTAAGGTAGAGAGTTTAATTGAGCTGTTTAACGTAAACCGCCTATAGACAAGACAAACTACAGGGACCTGTAACAAGTCGGCTGGGGCTTCAGGAGTTGTAAACATTAATCCTCTAGGCACTGAGTTCCACAACCTGACCCTCTATGTACTCCCATAGAGAATTAAGCAGCGGGGCACTGAAGAAGCAGGCCACTTCATCGCATTCCCTGCCAGAAGGACAAGGGAGCTGCTCCTTTTCAACACTATACCTTGGCCATCTTTTTAAAGAAAAATATTTTAACCTCTACTCCCAGGAAAATAACAGGCCACAAAGACAGTTTCTGAGATTATTACGTAATACGTGAAAGACAGCTATTTAGGCTGGGCGTGGTAGCTCACGCCTATCCTCCCAGCGCTTCCAGAGGCGGGCAGATCACCTGAGGTCAGGAGTTCGAGACCAGCCTGGCCAACAATGGAGAAGTCCCGGCTCTACTAAAAAATACAAAACTATGGCGGGCGCCTCTAATCCGAGCTACACAGGAGGCTGAGACAGGAGACTCACTTGAACCCGGGAGGCGGAGGTTGAAGTGAGCCGAGATCAGGCCACTGCACTCCAGCCTGGGCGACAGAGCAAGGCTCTGTCTCAAAAGAAAAAGAAAACAGCTGTTTTAAAAGTCCAGATTTTTAATACAAATGAAGTGCTACAAAGGTTGGAGTAGCACTATTGGACATCTTGGTTGTTTCTATACTTTCATATGTTATAGCTGGTACTATAGCGAACATCCTTACAAATCAATTTTTAGCCAAATATCTGTCCATTTTAAGGTTTACATATTTTAAAATCAATTTCCATACTCTATGCATCCCACACTTCATTTTGGATTTAGTTTTCTGCTTAAATATAGCCGTATCTAGTTCTTAATAAGAATATATGGTGGAAGTTGAGTAAAACCCTCAAAATATTTGTCTATGTAAAGTCTTTCATCCTAATTTTGAATGATAGTTTAGATAGGTAACATTTTAGATAAACAGTTATTTTCCTTTCTTATGTGGAAATACTCCACTGTCCATTTATTATCTGGCTTTGCTGATAAGAATCTACTGGCAATGTAGTTATTATTTAGTACATAATTTTCACATTTTTCTCAGCTTTTGAGGTTTCTTTAGCCTTTATTTTCTACATTTTCAATGTAAAGTTTCTGGTGTGGATTTATTTTTATTTACCAGGTTTAGAATTCACTATGTATTCACATTTGGAGGATTCATGTCTTCATTTCGGGAAACTCAACTGTTATCTCTTCAAGTTGTATTGATCCACTATTTTTATTCTCTTTGCAATTGCTATAGACATATGTTGTCGACTCTAAAAACAATTATCTTCTTTTTAATTTTTATCTAGTGTGTCTCTGTGTCTTCCTATGTGAATTATCTGCAATATGTGTATTCGCTGATTCCAACTGTGACTGGTCAAAAGTTATTTCTTGCACTAATATTATTTCAGTAATTATATATTTTATTTTCATGATTTTAATGGGTTATTTATGTCCACTTGTTTATATTTCATTCTGCCTATTTTAAAATAATTGTTTTAATTATTATACCTATATTATTGTAAGGGTTCTAAGCAAACATATACTGGTATAATAATTATTAAATTTTATATTTATATATTTGTTTAGGTAGATAATACATTCATATGGTTCAAAATTCAGAAGGTACAAAGAATATTCCGTGAAGTCTCCTTCGTACTCTGTCACCCAGTGCCTCTTCCTGGAGGCAAGTAAATTACAGATTCCCTTATAAACATAAGTTACATATATTTTAGCAAACACAAACATATCTATTTTAAAGGTATTTGTATATGGCTGTATTGTTTTTATTTCATTTGTTTACTCCCTGAGTATTGATTTTGTAATAGTCTCTTCAGCATTAGCTTTTCTCATGAGCTTTTTTCCCAATGACCTTAAAAACTTTTTGTTTTATTTATTTTCAAAATAAATTGTATTGTGTATATTTGGGTCTTACAACATGATGTTACGGGACACATATAGATAGTAAAATAGTTACTATAATGAAGCAGATTAACATATCTATCATCTCACATCGTTATTTTTTGTGACAAGAGCAGGTAAAACCTACTTACATAACATAAAATTCTAATACAATACAATTTTATTAACTTTAGTCTTCATGTTGTACATTCGATCTCAAAATTTGTTCATCCTAGCATACCTGCTATTTTATATCCTTTGACCTACATCTCCCCACTGCCTGTGCCCTCCCCTCCTCACCCCCCAACCACTGTTTCATCCTCTGTCTCTCTATATTTGAGCTCTTTTATACAAAACCCCAAATATTCCACATGTAAGGGAGATCATGCAGTATTTTTCTTTTTTGTGCCAGGCTTAGTTCACTTAGCATAATGTCCTCCAGGTCCATTCATGTTGTGGCAAATGGCAGGCTCTCCTTCCTTTTTAAGGCTGAATGTATATACCACATTTTCTTTATGCATTAATCTGTCAATGGACATTTAGATTGTTTCTGTATCTTGGCTACTGTGAATAATGCTGCAATGAACATCAGGGTGAGATATCTTTACAAGGTGGTGATTTCTTCTATTTTGGGCATATACTCAGAAGAAGGATTGCTGATAGTTCTGTTTCTAACCTTATGAACTTTAGAATTAAACTTTGTAGGCTTATGTGAATCATGATCTCTTTCTTTCTCTTTCTCTTTCTATTTCTCTGTCTATTTCTCTCTCTCTCTCTGTCTCTTCTAAGTTCTTGTCAGGTAGTTTGGTGCTTACATAAGATTGGCCTCTTAGGGCCATAGCTAAAAATCTACATTTTGCACTGGGGGCCTATGACTCCTTCCCTCTAAAAATACTGTGGATATTAGAGGTTGCATAATGGTGTAGTGGGTGACTTGGCACAGGTCCAGCTCCCTAGGTTTGAGGCACTCATAAGCCTTTGGCCCAGCAGTGCCACTCAGTTTTTCCAGCCTCTTTTCATGCCTGTGAAGTCCATCTCCAGCCCCTGGTTTTGATCAGTGAGACCCACTCCTTTCTCCCTGCTCAGGGACCTTCCTGGTGCCTGCTGCTGCTCCTTCTTGCCTCAGAATCTGGAGCCCAGCAAGATCTCAGGCTCTGCTTTATCCTACAGGAAAAGTCTCGTCTTATTTGTGAGCCTTATTTTTTTTTAATTATTTCTTATCGCTGATTCTGACAGTGCTATGCATTTGGAGTGGTGGCCCAGGGACATGCTTTCTCAAATCCTGAACATACAGCATCATTTTCACTGGAAGTCAGTATTATTTTTCAGATAAGGAAATGGATATATAGATAAATTTGTTGATTTTCCCCAGGCTATACAGCTAGCAAAAGTCAGAATTGGAAATAAATACCAGGGAACCAGCCTCAGAGGCAAGGGTTTCTCCATCGCTCGGTGATGAAAGTTTCTCATCCGTGCTGGTAACTGTGCTAGGAGATGTATACTCATATAGTGGCCTGGCAGGGCCAGTTGGAGTTGCTACCAAAGTCTAAAACAAGGGTTTCAGATCTTACTGGAAGGTTTTCACTCGTTGGAGGTGACAGAGCCCCACAGATACAGCAACTACAGGAGAATTATGATTAAATTATGGATATTAATTAAAGAATAATAGAAATTGGGTGAAAAGAGATAGTGGAGAGTGGAGCAGATTTACGGAAAAGCTGGGACTTAAGAAGATCCAAGAAGAAAGGGTACATTTTAATTGGTCAAGGGCGAAAGGGATGAAGTGGAAGGTGGAAAGAAGAGACTAGAAAAAGATCAAGAAGAGAGACTAGGGAGCTGTGAAGTCACTGCAGAGAGAGGAGGGAGGGTGGAGGGAGTGTGGAAGAAGAGGAGAGTGGAACTGATTGATGTCAGTGGAAGGAGTCAGGGAGACTAAGATGGCCCAGAATGTTAAGAAAAACAAGTGAAGGTCCACAGTCGAAATAATTAGTTCCTTTAACCCTGGAGGGAATGAAGAGAGAAGGTCCTTGAGAAGGCAGAAGCGGCAGTTTATCTCCCAGGTTGTGACTGTTTGTTATTACAGTTAGAAACTCAACATTGTCCTAAAAGTCTCATAGAGGAGGCTATGGCTATAAGTATCCCTAACTCTCAAAAAGCAAAAGTAAGCTAACTATTGCTAAAATAAAAACCTATAAAAACCTATAAGCTTTTGCCTTCAAGAACTTATAAACAAATAAGCAATCAAGAAGCAAAACAGAAGTTTATGGGTCTGGCAGTAGGGCCTCTGAAGTTGTTTTTACACCAAGTCTTGTCCAGGTTTAATCAGAAAGTCCGTTACTTGTGTTATATTAAGTCCACTCCAGCTACTGGGTGTTACAGAACTTGGGGCTGAATTAACCAGAAATTGCAATATCAAGAGATAAAGTACAGCTGGATACCCACACCAATTTTACTGAAATTTTACAAAAATGAGTGATTGAGATCTATCACTTAACTACTTATTTTAGGCTACGCTATGCAGCAAATATGATTACATTTTTATTTTGCTTTATAATCATGTAGACCCAATAAAAGATTACATTAAGCACTCCCCAATCCCCAACTATGTTGTGCAGTAGATTCTTAGTCCACCAACACCATCATCACCACCACCACTGTCAACAGCATTCTTGATTACAACTAAAATGCTTGATATACAAAGGACTGCAAGACAAAATTCCTTGGTGTCAATAACTTTACAATCCACTTAAGAAGAAAAGTATCCATAAATATAAATTAACACTATTTGGAGGTATAGTTGGCAGATAAGTGGGACAGTGACTACCTGGGATCATAATTCAGGGGAGGGAGTGGTGTGTCTGAGGGCCTGACCAATTGAAGAAGGCTTCATTCATTCTTAATAGGTATTTGTTGAATGAATGGATGAACACACATCTTTGGACCAAAGCACAGCTTTCGGGATGTCATTCCACTTTTTCCCGACCCATCAAATACATACTACATGGGCTCTGATAAGAGACTTCTGCCTACTAGAAGCATCTGCTTCAGCTCCCTGATCTGCCTCTGGTTTTTCATCAAAAACCTAAGTCCGTTTATCTTCCTTGGTCATCCATAAATGAATCCACCAGCACCTACTTTATAGGATATAGTTAACTCTTTCCTCACGTGGAACAAACCCACCCTCTTGCTATTCAAAGATCTTCACCAGCCCTTTCTTTGCATGCTTGGAAAGGTCTTCATCAACTTAAGATTGTAATAGAGCAGGAAACCTGAGAGCTTCTGAGAGAGACTCAGCTATGTGCCATGACTGAAAGCTTACTGGTGCTCAAGGTAAGTAGCTTCTTTCAATGGATCTGAACAAGTTATTCCTAAAAGAATAAAACGTCCCTTCCCACCCTCATCCTCCTCTCAGCCACCACTAGGTAGACACTGAGGAGGATGCACATCCTTAGCTAAGAATGTGGTACACCCATTACAGGAGCAGCAAACCTCAAAGACTCTCTTCATGTAGCTAAAGGAAGAGTCGTAAATTACGCAGATGTGGCTCAGCCTTGGGTCCAGTTCTGATTTTTGCCAGTTCCATAAAAGCTCTATTTAGGAACAGGAGATTAAAATTAGAGCCTTCATACATTGCTAGTGGGAATGTAAAATGTTGCAGCTATATGGAAAACAGTTTGGCATTTCCTCAAAAAGATAAACATAGAATTAATATATGAACCACAAGTTCCACTCCTACATATATACACAAAAGAATTGAAAACAGGGATGCAGATGCTCATATGACAATGTTCCTTGCAGCATTATTTACAATAACCAAAGGGTGGAAACAAACCAACTGTCAATCAACAGGCAAATGAATAAACAAAATATAGACTACTCATACAATGGAAAATAATTCAGCCATAAAAAGGAATGACATTCTGATATATAACATGGATAAATCATGAAATTACGATGCTTAGTAAAGCAAATCAGACAAAAAAGGACAAATATATGATTCAACTTATATAAAATGTCTAGAATAGGTGAATTCATATAGATAACATAGATTAGAGCTTAACAGAATGGAGAAGAGGGAAATTGGGAGTTACTGTTTAGTGGGTACAGGGTTTCTGTCTGGGGTGATGAATAAACTTTAGACATAGTGGTAATCATCGCACAAGATTGTAAATGTAATTAGTGTCACTGAATTATACACTTAAAAATGGTTAAATAGCAATTGGTGTGCTAAAAACACACACATATGTATCTATGACTATAATTATTTTGAAGTTTAAAAAAGTGATAGTGGAAGAGAATGCATTTGTGACATATAGAGTGGGTTTTCTCAAACCAAACATAAAGTATGTTGCGATAAATAAATATAAAATAAATTCAACTATGTTAAAATAAAAGGCTTCTTCTGTTATTTGAAACACAACAAGAAAACAGGAGATTAAGAAGAATTAATCACTGCAGAATAATGTGATGTCCTGGAAATAGAGAATGTCTTTTCCTCTTTGTGGGTTCAGGTAGTCTCAATTCTGAAAATAGTTGTTTGTCCTGTGAAGGGTGTATGTGTGCACAGTTAGCTCACCATTTGGACAATCAACAGAAGAATCTGGCATGTGTGGTTCACCCTGTGGTGCTTCCTGAACTCTCTTTAAGCTCCCACAAAGTGTACTCCAGGCTGAATGACCCGGACTTGGAGAATTGTCCTTCCGGGAGGTGTGGTGGATCCCACAGTGAGAAAGAACCTGCAGAAAGGGGCCAAGGCTTCCTGAAAGGTGCATGAAAATTGTCTGTTGTTGGCCGGACATGGTGGTTCATGCCTCTAATCCCAGCACTTTCAGAAGCTGAGGCAAGTGGATCACTTGAGCCCAGGAGTTTGAGACCAGCCTGGGCAACATGGTGAAAGCCCATCTTTTTAAAAATATAAATTAAATAAATAAATAAATAGATAAAATGGTGGTTATGAGCATGGGATTCCAGAGTCAGACTCCCTGACTTCCCACTTGTAAGAGCTATGATAACGAACATGTTGTTTAGCTTCTATCTACCTCAGTTTCTTTATCTCTGAGTATCATGATAGTACTTATCTCACAGGGATTTGGTGAAGACTAAATTACTTAAGGCATGGAAAGCACCTAGAAGTACCTGGCACATAGAAAGCTTTAGTAAATAGTAGTTCTTAATATGAATTATCTATATGTTGGAGGTAAGGGAGACCTGAGGGGAAGAAAATCAAGTTAGGAAAAGGGTGTGCAATGAAGGGAACCCCTGTAAACAGAATTCTTGGGTTATGAACAGCTCTAAATACACTGTTCTACACTAATTTTTCTGAATTATCTATAACACTTCACGAAGCCTGAAATTACTACACGGTCTAGTATAAGGTAGGGGTGTCATGAAGAATAAAGGGTGAAGACAGTAAAGGAAAGTGGGGCCTGCCCCACAGAAACTCTGCCCTTGCCCCAGCAGTCTCCTTTCCATGGTAATGGCATCAGAGTTCCAGGAGAGAAGAGAGCAGGGTACATGTTGGGGCCAGGAGCATGCAGAGGCACCCATGAGAGACACTCAGGTACCTAGAAGAAGGCTGCCGTGGTCCCAGATTTTCTGGACAGCACTGTTGGAAAAGGAAGGGATGGAGAGGGGAGCATGGGTTACTTGGGAAACATTTTCTTCATATTTCTTCTCTATTTCTACCTGCCTATCCATGTGAGCTCACCAAGCACTTAAGAACAAAACCCAGTCCAGGATGAGTGTTCTGGTCTCCTCCTTCCAATAAAAAGTGATTATTGGCAGCTCTTGCTTTAATGCCAGCTCACCAGGAAGTCAGTCCTAGTGAGGGCATGTGAGAACTATAGAAGGATTGGTGGTATGGATTTCTTTTAAGATATTGCCCTTCCCTCTCCTTCTCTACCCTTCTCCATTACGTCAGGGGTTTGTTAGTCAAACCACCAGGTAGAACATTTCAAAGGTCACAAGACAAAAACAATTACCAGTACATTTTGTTTCCAATTGCAGATTTATTTCCACACACACTAAAAAAATCTATGTTGAAGTTACAGAATTGCCATGAATGCTACACACCATTCAGACTCAGCAGAAAGCCCACAAGAAAAGCACAAAATGAATGCATTCAGCTGCCCCTGTCCCCTGGTGACTAGGGAAGGACAGGCAGAGCCATGTAACAGGGGAGCTGACTCTTTGGGAGGATAGGAAAGCCCAGGGTCAAGGCGAAAACAACACAGACACTGCACAGTGAGGCAGGGATAGATCATGCTGGTGGAAGGAAGGCCCTAGCGTCCCTCTCTTGCCCAATAATAGCACACCATTTGTGAGTTTGCCCACTGTGTCCCCAACAGCAATGCACAGATACAATTCTACCAGCAAGAGCACAGAAACACAGTAAGAGCAAAAGGCAAAGCAGTTTGGGATTATGGGTTGATTTTCAGCCCAAGACACAAAGCCAGCTCGGACTTCTGAATTTTTCCATCCTTGTTCACATCGCAGTGACGCAAGAGAATCTCGCGGAACTTATCAAGGTCCACCCCGCTGATGCTGGGCTGAGGGCGACAAAAGTAACATGTTAACAGGCAAGCCAATGATGTTCCCACCCTTTAACACCCTCTCTGATGCTCTCTAAGCTCAGAGTGTCCTGCCTTGGAGGAGACAGGCCACAGGGAGTGAGGGAATGAGTCTATCGCCTCATCCCACCAAATGCTACCAAAGATAAGTTTTCTGCCAACAGTTTCATTTCTCAGCATGTCCCTTCAGGCCAAAAAACCTTTACTTCCACATCACTTCCCTGCAGTTCTTTCACTGCCTTATTAGCAAGCATAGTAAAGATACGTTGCCTCAAAGTAGAGAATTATGATCATAAATTTCTGCCTTGCTGCACTGATGAGAGAAGACACATTTCATTATCGCCCTGTAGGAGATTTTTGTGCCTCTGGTTTAAAAAAAAAAATGGTTATACTGAATGTAAATCTAAATGCACATGTGGTCGAGCTAGGGATGTAACATTTACTCCAAGGGATATGTTAGGGGGCAAGAAAGAATGTTAGCTAGAAATATGATACATGTTAGCTAGGAAAAGTTTTTTACTTCAAGCTCAAAGGCCTGCAAAAGTGAGGAATGCTTTAACAAATTGATTCTCCATAGGTTACTTCATTTAAGCTTCACAATAATGCTGGGAAGTAAATAATTCCACCTCTTTTACAGATTAGGAAACAGAGGTACAGAGAAAGCTTAAGCTTTCTGCCAAGCTGGAAAGTTGTGGCAGCATTTTTGAGCCCAAGAATAGTCCAACAGTCCTCTGACAATTGGAGATAGTCCTCAATAATCCTCTGATTCCAATTGAGTGCTCATTGCAAAATTTCATACCATTCTCGTGGAGAAAAGGCTGGCCTAAAGAAACTACATGAGTGCTGATGCAACTGTGAATAAACGTCAAAATCAAAGAGCTCATCCTTCAAAATGGATCTCACGTGGTTCACTGGCCCTAAATTTTTTTTTTTTTTTTTTTTTTTTTGAGACGGAGTCTCAGCCGCCCAGGCTGGAGTGCAGTGGCAGTGATCTCAGCTCACTGCAACCACCGTCTCCCGGGTTCAAGTGATTCTCCCCTCTCAGCTTCCCAAGTAGCTGGAATTACAGTCACCCGCCATCATGCCCGGCTAATTTTTGTATTTTAGTAGAGACAGGGTTTCACCATGTTGGCCAGGCTGCTCTTGAACTCCTGACCCCAGGTGATCCGCCCACCTTGGCCTCCCAAAGTGCTAGGATTACAAGCGTGAGCCACCATGCACAGCCACGGGCCCTAAATTTAAAATAGATCCAAGTGGTCCTTTTTTGACTAGAGATGACAGCTTACTCAAGTTTCCTGAAAACCAGCACCTTTTTCTTTTGGGGGCTTTCAGAGCTCATCCGAACCAACCAATCAGAACTCAGTTAAATTAACCAATCAAGGCTCAGCTCTATTGACCAATCAGACTCAACGCCAACAACCAATTGGAACTAAGCAAGTTTGAATCCTTTATTTGCATAAACAGAACTCGCTGGAAACCTGAGTGAGCACTGACTGTAAGATTCAAACCCCTTTTGTTCTCTGCACCCTGGTTTACACTGAAAAGTATGTCTTCCATTTTCCCGTTTTTTCTTTTTTGAGACGGAGTTTCACTCTTGTCACCAAGGCTGGAGTGCAGTGCCTAATCTCAGCTCACTGGAACCTCCAACCTCCACCTCCCAGGTTCAAGTGATTCTCCTGCCTCAGCCTCCCAATTAGCCGGGATTACAGGTGCCCACCACCACACCCGGCTAACTTTGTATTTTTTCCGTAGAGATGGGGTTTCACCGTGTTGGCCAGGCTGGTCTCAAACTCCCGACCTGTGATGATACGCCGGCCTCGGCCTCCCAAAGTGCTGGGATTAGAGGCATGAGCCATCATGCCCAGCCCCATTTTCAAACTATTAACGGGAATAAAGCCTTTCCACTAAATTCCTTTTCAGAAAACTTGTGTTCACAAATCTAAATTTAAAGATCAGTATACAGAGAGAAAAAACAAAAAACAAATTTAGTCAAATTTCCAAGCCGCTTGATTACTGGAGTAGTTTTATGAGTGAACAGAGAAGGCAGCCACCCGCAGGTTTGATTTCAGGGGCTCTGGGAAGCACTCTTCATTACCCAACCCTGCCCCAAGGTTTTTTTCGTTTCCAAAAACAAAATCACTAAAAACGTCATCAGTAGGAGAAAAAAAAATTGTCCCTTAACTAGCGAGCCACATTAAGACTCGTTAATTTGCACTGTCCAATGGGGCAAATGACTGACACCAAATCTATTATTGATAGCAGTTTTTAAATAGGAGGGAGGAGGAAACAGCAAAAGAAATTGGGAGCCAGATGGCAGAGCAGGAATAATAAACACCAGAGTAGGGTTGGTGTTCAGAGAGATATCAGGAGCTGAAAGTCTGGGACCAGAAGATAAATTTGATCGACTTCACTCTTCTGTGAAGAGTGCCCTGAATGATTAGACTCTGAGGCCACAATGTAGCTCGATCTGTCAATAGGTTCTCTTGTAGTTCTCTGCCAGTACCAGGCAAGTGTAGATGTGGCCCGAGGAAATACGGCTCAGAGGTCCTGAAAAGAGGCTGCATTCTGAGATCCCCTGGTGGTCTCAGTTCATTTGTTGTACAATGCAATGTGGGAATTTTTGCTTTTCACCGTCTTCAATGACTTGTTGCTAAAACTTTTCTCCACTAAATGGCCCCAGGATCCTTTTGGCAAATCCCAAGTTTAGAAAAATACTCAAGTGGTAGTCATTTACAAATTAGTGTGAATTAATTTGCCAATGTATTTACCTCATTCAAACTATTCTAAGTTTGTTTTTGTTTTGTTTTGTAATTGAAGAATAATGGGCTTTGTTTCCCATCATAGTAATTATTTCCTTCAAGTGAGTAGAAATACTTTTGGTGTATGAATGTATGTGTGTTAGGGGATGTGGGAATGAATGCGGATGTGTGTAAGGGAAGTTCCTTCAGACCTTTTGAGTTATGTTTTTAATATTGAACAACTCAATATGAGTCAGGAGACCTAAATGCCACAGCTCAAAAAATGCACGTGTCACTGAAGACACATCACCAGAAACCCTTGGAGCCTCAGTCTTAACAACAATTTTTATAACAAGTGACTAATATAATTGCAGATAGGTTCCTGAGGTAAAAGCTCTAAATACATTAACTCTAATCTTTAGAACAACCCTAGGAGGTTGTATCTACTTTCATCATTAATTCATAGATGAGTAAACTAAAGCACAGAGAGGTTAATTAACTTGCCCACTGTCACACAGCTGAGCCATGTCAGAACCAAGATACAAATCCAGGCAGGCAGGTCCCAAAGTGTATATTTTTCATCACTACACTGTATCATAACCTTTCATGTAAAAGTGTAATTTTTTCCTCATTCATCTCATAGGACAGTGTGAGAGTGGATCTGAGATAAAATTGATTGAAAAATGCTGACCTGTCTCCCTTTAATCCTGGCAGTTGGGGGACCTTTGGGTCTGGCCTTCTCTTCCCAATTCTTGCCCGTAGTAGATACTCAATTATATCTATGAAATTAGTGAATGACTATCCTCAAATGCAGCCTTCCTATTTTTGTCATACGACTACCCTTTCGTGTACATTCCAATTCTCTTAAAATAATTAAAGTTCATATCCAAGCCTTCTGTTAACCAGCACTCCACAAATCTCTATCTTAGAGTCATCATGACTCCAACAGTGGACCACTAAAGGAACTGAATTAGAGTTTTACTGATGGTAAGTGCATTTTATTGTAATCCACTTAAAATAATTCTCTATTAATCAAAATATTTAATTAACCAGAACCTTATTCTCTAACCATGCAAAATTACGACGTTTTCTGTCTCCAGTTTACTATATATTGGCCACAGTGGTGTTTGAAAACATTGAGGCGACAGGCAGAAGTTAAGATATTATTGCTTTAGATATCCATCCAGGTCTCTACCAACAAGCCTCAGCTTGTTTACAAATTATCACCTGCCATTGCTCTTTAAAATGAAAATAAGAAATTACATTGGTGTTCCTTTAGGATCACTTTACTAGGCAAATGGAAATGTCTGCTCAGATACTGGGAAGTCTCCTAGCAGTGATGTAATTTGAGAAGCTCCAGGAAGAACCTCTTCAATCTTCCAACTTTCTTCCCATCACCAGTTCCCACCACCCCAGACATTCTTTTGTTAGATATTCACTCTTTGGGATTACATTTTCTTCTCCTTGCCACCTATCCTCTCTTTTCAGTTTTTCAACACCCAAGAGATGGCAGCACGTTAAGTCCCTAACTTAATAGTGTGAAAACATATACTATATATACCAGAATGCTCTCTTCCTTGATAGACAAAGCTAGGTCAAAATGAAGTCATCATCAACTTTCTGAGTAGTGAGGGGAAGAAAAGTCAGGTTGGAGGAAAGGACATTGAAGAACGAAATGGGAAAACACACCTGCTCTTTCTTCAGATGTTTGCTAAAACTTGACAATGGATCCCAGGAATTTTAAAGCATGCAAACCACTTGATTTAGTCATTTTATTCCTGGGACAAGGCCAAATACAGAGAAAGATTTTTGCACAAAGATATTATTGCATTATTGTTTTGAATCACAGACATGGGACACCATCTAAATTATTAGTAATAGGGGAGTGTTTAAGTAAATTATGATCTAACCACAGGTGAAATATTATGTGGTTACTGAATGACTATTACTATTATTCTATAATAGGCTATATATAGTATGATCTATATTATATATAATATACTATTAAATTGTAATGTCTATTATTCACTATAATCTCAACCATATAAAAACATACATAGGAGAGAAGTCAGTTCACAGTCAGTCTGTTAGAACATAGAGGTTATGCTTCTGTTTTTTCTGGTTTCTGTTTTCTCATTTCTCTATGACACATGTCTCATTTTTACAATTTAAAAGTGAAAAGAAACATTTTTGCTAAGGGCTAGCTCTTTAGAGAGGCACATGTTAGATTCAATCCTTTATTGAATCTATCAATAAAAGAGGTATTGTCCCCTCTTGCCAACCATTTTCCTTGTCAATAGCAGAGAAAAAGCAAATGTGGCGTCCATCAAGGAAAAGAAAGAACTTTAGGGAGGCCTGTGGGCAGGAACTCCCATCACTTCCAGGCAGCCAATTTATTTGGCTTCCAATGTTACTGTTCACATTTATACCTTCTCTTGGGAGATCTTGAATTTCTTGCCATTCTACTTTCTAATTTAAGCAGTGGATTCTTGTGTTGATTTTTATGCTGCTCTGAGTGAGCTACAGATTGTTAAAAAGTCTTGTAGGTCAGGCGGAGTGGCTCACGCCTGTAATACCAGCACTTTGGGAGGTGGAGGTGGGCAGATCACTTGAGGTCAGGAATTTGAGACAAGTCTGGACAACATGGTGAAACACCATCTCTACTAAAATTGCGAAAATTAGCTGGGTATGGTGGCGTGCACTTGTGATTCCCAGATACTCAGGAGGCTGAGGCAGAAGTATCACATGAACCCAGGAGGCGGAGGTTGCAGTGAGCTGAGATCACACCATTGCACTCCAGCCTAGGCAACAGAGTGAGATTCCATCTCAAAAACAAACAGACAAAAATATTGTACAGAAGTTGTGTATATGATTAACAATATTGTATTGTATACTTGGAAATTTGCTATGAGGGTAAATGTTATGTTAAGTGTTCTTGACATAAAAGAAAACAAAACAAAACAAAAAGACAAAAAAAAAAGGTGGAGGGGGTAGCTAGAGAAATGTTTGCAGATAATGGATAAGTTTATGTCATTGATCATGATGTGGTTTCATGGATATATACTTATGTCCAAATGCATCAAATTGTATACATTAGGTATATACAGTGCTTTTTTAAGTGTCAATCATATCTCAATACATTTGTTGGAATAAAAGAAACCATGTTTACTCCTCAGGGACCTGCTATCTTATCAGATTGACAGAGGAAAGACTTGGGTGCCATTTTTCAGAGCTTGGGGAATGATGTGTTTTGATAACCAAATAATCTTGTTCATGTAAAGTCAATATTACATCACATATGATTGTCCAAGAATTAAAAGACTATAAGATAAGCTTACTTCAGAGTTATTACTGCAAACACTAAAAACCCGATCCAGACTTTGTAACTGGGCCAGCTTCCTGCTGACCCCATGGTATATGCTCTCTGACAGTATCTTTGAAAATAAATTCCAAATACTGATTTGTTTACTTCTCCCATGGCCCCTTTTTATAAAATGAAAATAAAGAAAAAAGTCACAGGAAAGACTCTGTTTATAAAGCCAAGAAATGTGAAATTCAACTACTGGTCATCATTTGACTACAGCATACAAATTATATGGTGAGTATTTTTAAAGAAACCTAGAAGACTAAGGAAGGTCCAGTAAAGACTAGGAAAGACACAGTAAGTGTATGCACCTTCAATTATTGGAGGAGAACATTAATAATGAACTACTGTGTACATATGTTTTAGCTCAACAAATCATCTGGAGAATCCCAATAAATTCCTTCTGAATTACTGACCACAGTCTGACTTGGTCCCTAGGAACTAGCTCTGTCTCAAATTGGCCTGATGCTTACACTGAGAGGTGCCTTTGTGCTGCCCCAGCAGCTCCACAGAAACAGAGAGGCGAAAAGGGGCGAGGATCTTCACCTTCCCATAGAGGTGATATAAATCCATTGAAGAATGAGGCTGATCTCTGCTTCCAACTAATTTTTTGCATGGTCTAGTATTTTTCCCATCTCTTTCATTTTCTCTGGAAAAAATGTCTTGTCTGCTACATTGTTGGTTTGGATTTTACTTCTACCTCCTCCTACTGGCTTTTGGAAACCATTGCCAAACTCAATGACAATTGAAAGGCAGAGTTACTGAAGATTATTAAGATTATCCAGATTCAAAAATCATGATTTTTTACGAAGGGATCCAGTAAAATTACACTGATTATAGATATCTGGGCTTTCTCTTAGAAAAATCATATGGAAATAGCAAGTATCATAGTCACTAAAGTTATGACAGCTATATCACTTTCCAGATCAATATGTGGTATAGCTAATATTTTTTGCTTTTAATAATAATTTATTACCATGGTATTAATTAGTGAAGTAACGCAATATCAATTGCCTTATGCAGATTTTCCTCCTGTAATCTTCATGGCAACTTTATGGAAGTAGGATCTATGACAATTTCCATCTTCCAGATGAAAAAACTGAGGTTTGGAGATGCAAAATAACTTGCCCAAGGTCTCACTGGCAGGGAGTGGTAAAATCAGGCCTGGAACCCCAGGGGGTCATCCTAGAATCTGAATTCTTAGCTTGAATTCTCATCAGCTTCTTAACTTTTACTTGCCTTTATTTTCAACATTTTTCTATAGTATGCAGAGATAATTTTATAATCAGAAAGGAAGCAAAAATGTTCAAGCTATGCATACTAAAATGTGTTAGTAAATTGCCATCTGACATACCTATCTTTTAGAAGTTTTCTTTTGTACTGGATTTTTTTACATTATTGTTTTGGACAGGAATATCCAGTAGAATGGCATAGCCATGCATTGAGCTGCTGATTCCTTTTCTGAAATTCTCTTTCAATAACTATTCTCAAGCTGAGAAATGTACTCCAAATATTACAGCAGCTTTGTTCTAAGAAAATAACAAAGACTATTACTTTTGGGAATCATTCGATATCCCAGGGTCTGTGATCAGTGTTTATGTTATTTCTAGTCAGCACACAACCTTGGGAAGTAAATATTGTGCCCATATAACGGATGAGAAGACAAGTATCAGAGAGATTGAGTAACTTGCCCACAGATATACAGTTCATAAATGGCTGATCTGGAATTAAAGCTCAGATCTGTCACAGTCCAAAGCACTGTCTCCCATTTTACACTGCCTCATCTACAAAAAAAAATTCCAATCAGTTCTTTTCATAGCAAGGGAAAAGAGAAAGAAGGGAGAAGAACCAAAATGAGGTTACCAAAGAGGAGGAGCAGCAGCCACCCCCAACCAAGGCAGCCCCTCCGGAAACCACCGCTTCAAATTCTGTAAATCGGATGTATTCTGATTGAAGCAGAGCCTAATCCCTCAGCCCAACCCAGCTGCCTCCCACAGCCTGGCGAAGACGTGGGATGCTGCAAAACTGTTTTCAGCAACAAACGACACCTCTGACCTGAGAAAAGATTGTTTCCCACAAGTATGAGACTAAAGAAAAGGGGGAGCAAAGAAGAAGAGAGGTTGATTTGGTTAATGACTGATTGCTCACTGTGACTGTGCATCCATACTCACAGCTGGGCTGTGTGTGGGGGCCATGGAAGAGCAGAAGGCCAGAACCTCTGTGGAGGGTGGTGGGATAGAGTGCAGTAAGGTTCCAAAGCCCCCAGGCTCTACACTCAGGCAGTCACTGCCCCTGGATCCAATGCATAAGATACCAGGCAGCTCTCAAAAAACTGTCCCATTCATTCTCTCAAAAGCAAATTAAAACTCTAGTTTAGCAAATGCTGCCATGCAACTTTAATATTCCTATAGATAACTGCTCAGTTTCTATTGCAGAAGCCATTGTGGCATTAAATAGATAATGGGTGAAATGGGATTTTCCTCTAGCAATCAATATAAAAAGCAATACCACACCAATACCCATCAATTATTCTGGCTGTGCAAATGCCTGTGAAATCTCCAACCGGAGCAACAAGAGAACGAGGAAAAGAAGAGGCAAGGGACCCGTTGGGATGAGAACAACAAAAGAAGGGGGTCACAGAAGACGTCTCATCAGGCTAATTAGACATCAGAGAGGGTTTTATCCATGCCTGCTCTATCACAGTACACAAACTTTCTGGAGATTCATGCAAAAATTGATATCTGGACATTTTTCAGCTGCAAGCCTCCATAGTGTTAATCGGATTTTCAAAGAAGTCTGGAACTCCACAAACAGCTCATAATTGCTACTCTAATTTTTTGCCATCTGGGCTGACCAGAAAAGAATCGTGTTCTGAACAAACCTCAAAAACTCCCTGAGGATACAAGACTACTAAATTCATTATCTACACAATCCCATGGAAATGGAAGAATTGGAAATGATCTGCTAAACTGGATCATGCAGCTGGTCAATACAGTTCAACAGGACCTCGAAGGAAGTTTTTTAAACGCTGTCTATCCTACATAAAACAGCTGTGTGATGTAAATATAATCTAAATTTCATCCACCCCAACCTCAGCAATGTCTTAACCGATAAATAACCATCTTAGGCTAGGTATTAGATAAGCCTCTTAGTAAAAAAAATATATATATACACACACACACACACACACACACACACATATATATATACACACATATATATATAATTCTGAAGGTAAGTTTTATTACATGAAATTCAATTAAATGTTTTAGTTATTCTAATAACCAAGTCTAAAGGGAAAAGGGACTTTCTGTAACCAAAAAATAGAACAGAAAGATATTCAGTGGCACTGCAGTCCTTTGGTAAAATAGGTGGCCTTTAAATGATAGTAAAAAGATACCTGTATGATAACTTCAAGTAATTTAAACTACAATCTTAAGAAAGCGAGGGAGGTTTATTGGGTTTTGTAGCAATTCAAAGGTTATTAAATAAACTGCATCCCTATATTTTATCTTTGACATTAACCTTCAGTCTCACTGATTCCCACACATAAACAATGGAATCAATCAAAATGACAATCCCAGTTCATAATAAGAAGAACCTGCACTCACCTGGACCAGCTCCATCATGTCTTTGACAAACCCATCCACTTCTGGGCCTTCTAGGGCTCCCGTTTTACTCTGAAAAGGAAAAGATCCAATTGCCTAAATATCATTTTCTTAAGCCAAAAAGCAAAGGAATAAATTAGATAAATAAACCATATCAGTATTCTTGTGTGGCCGCAAATAGATTTAGAAGTGGCATGTTCCAATTTATGTTCTCCATGCAGGACGTGAATGTTCCACATGAATTAAAATAACTCGTTGAAAACTACTCCATGTAACCAAATGAGAAGTCACACTTTTGAGTTCCTCGGCTTTTGCAGATTGCAGTCGTATGTCATATATTGACTTTATTTGCTTCCCGGGTCCTAGGCTTCAGTTTAGATAAGTGTTAATTGTACATAATATTAATCCTTTGAGGTATAGGTTGAAACTTTTTTATCTTGCCCTATAATTTGGCAATGATATGGTGATTACTAAAATATTTATTTTAAATCCAGGGAGACTACATTGAATGAACATGTTAGAATTATCATTTGGTCTGTACATGAGACCCTTTATTCCCATTTTATAACACATGCAAATATGAACATCTATAAAATACAATACATATTAAAGTATTTGTTTATTCTCTAAAATTCCACTATAATAACTCATCTGCTCTCTTTGTGATTTCTTAATCCTGAGCCTTTCACATACCATTTTTAAAATTCCATTCCCTTAGTGTATTTACCAAACACTTATATTGTACTTACCAGGCACTCTCATAAAAGCTTTCTAAACCTGAATTCATTTAATTCTCATAACATCCCCAGAAGGTAGGTATTATTATCCTTATCACCCTACTTTTACAAATAAGGAAAACAAAGCACAGGGAAGCTAAGGAACCTGCCCAAGGTCCCATAGGTAATAAGCCATGATTCAAACCTAGGTAATTGGTCACAGAAGTCACATGTTTAACCACCTCTATGCTAGACTGCCTCTCCCAGGTGATGCTGTTTTCTGCTCAGAACATGACACATAATTATCTAATCTGATTAGTTTCAGGGAAACATCCTTATAATCTTTCCCAACTTTTTTCTTCTTTTCTACTTTTCTTCCTTCTTACATCATACTATCTTATCCTTAGGAAATTTAATCTCTTTGCCATACTTTGTACTTATACTTTTTATTTTCTCCCCTTTTCATCAAATAATTGGTTCTACAAGAAAAATAGTTTTTATGATAAATAGGTATGACTTTTCCTCTATTTCTTTGGGTTGAATACTGGGTTGGGGGGTTGTATGTTTTTGTGCATGATTATAAATGAACTCTTAGTCCTACAAGAAGGAGAAAACTTGTAGTTTGGGCCCGAGGAGACAAAAAAAAGTCATTTTTTTTTTCTTTTCTCAACCATGTGTACTCCTTTGGCTATTTTTACTTTATTCTCAGAAGGTCTGTAGAGAATTTGAGAGTACCTTGACCTAGAAACACACAGATGGGATTGTATTCAACATGTAATTTTAGGGTCTGTTGGGTAAGATGGTTCCACATAGGGGCTAAACAAGGTTCCTACTCAAAGATGGCCAGCACAATATAAAGAGACACACTTACAACATCATAGTGGGCAAAGATTTTCTCAAAGTCCCTTTTCCTTTCTTCAGTAGAACAAGCCTGTGTAAGGAAAAAACATTATGTCAGTCCAGCAATGTGACAATTCAGCTGTACAATTCTTCCAGAGTCCTGGGCAACTTTTGTAAACTTTGAGTCAATGACCTTTAAGATCCCTTGATTCCACGCTGAGCCTTGTCTGTTTCTAAATAAGTTATAAAGTAGAGCAAATAGATGCCTTCCTTTCTTCTTTCCTGCTCAAATCCGTAGAGAAACAGCAATGACATAAACCCATCTAGAGAAATGTCACTACTTACATCTATTTTAAATTGGAGAAGGAAGTTTTCCTGAAGAGCCAGAATCCTAAATTAAAAAAAAAAAAAAAAAAATCCACATAAGGATCATTCAGCTCTCAGTTATATGAAAATTTATAGCCTTGGTGTGTGGAAAGTACAGGCAATTTCCTGCAGAACAGAATAGGTACTTGAAAGACAGAACTTCCTACATCACAAAAACAGAGAAATTAATTGGGAAAAACTCGTAGAGATTAGTAGTCACCACAGACTTTTAAAAGTTCATCTCGGTGGAAAATGCACAGTAATGGCCTTCTGGAAATTCTCTCCTTCATAAAGCAATGAGAAAACTGGAAAAAATATTCAAAATAATTTTCCCAGAGCTCTGGAAAACAATTAAAGTCTTGCAGCAATCTGGGGAGTGTTTACTCTGGAAAAAAACAGCTAAATCTTTCTTTCTTTTCTTTTCTTTTTCTTTCTTTTTTTTTTTTTTTTTTTTTTTGAGAAGGAGTCTCACTCTGTCGCCCAGACTGGAATGCAATGGTGCGATCTCACCTCACTGCAAGCTCTGCTTCCCGGGTTCATGCCATTCTCCTGCCTCAGCCTCCCGAGTGGCTGGGACTACAGGCGCCCGCTACCAGGCCCGGCTAATTTTTTTGTATTTTTAGTAGAGATGGGGTTTCACCGTGTTAGCCAGGATGGTCTCGATCTCCTGATCTCATGATCCACCCGCCTTGGCCTCCCAAAGTGCTGGGATTACAGGCGTGAGCCACCGCACCTGGCCCCTAAAAGAGCTGAATCTTGGTTAGAACAATGACTGTAGCATTTAACTTGCCCTAATAAATACACAGAGCCCGTTAGCAAGAAGAGAGTGGGAGACTTACTGGTCCAAGACATTTTAGAAAATCTCTGTCCAATTATGAATTGACCATTGAACTAACCTAGCAGAGACTTCAGTGGACACACCTCACAAAGAATATAGACTTCATAGAATTAATTCAGAAAAGTCACCAAATAAACAACAACAAAAATCATTAACACACCAGAAACATGACTTATAAGAAATACTAAAGGGAGTCCTTCAGGCTGAAATTAAAGGACACTAGACAATAACTTAAATCCACCTGAAAAAATAAAGAGCACCAGGAGCGGTAAATATATAACCCAATATAAAATACAGCATAAATGTATTTTTTTGTGTGTAACTTTTTTGCTATCTGATTTAAATGACAATTTCATAAAACAATAACTAAAAATCTATGTTGCTGAGCACACGATATATAAAGATATAATTTTAACAACAGAAAGGAGGAGAAAGGCATTTAAACTATATAGAAGTAAAATTTGGGGTATAATATTGAAATTCAGTTGTTATTAATCCACAATTAGATTTGACCTAAATTAAAATGTTAATTGTAATCTAGCAGACAACTGCTAAGAAAATAACTCAAAAAATAGCAAAAGAAAAATAAGGGAATTAAAATAATACATTTGAAAATGTCTGTTCAATGTGCAGGAAGCAGTAATGGAAGGATAGAGGAATTTTTAAAACTTAAGACAAAGAGAAAACAAATAGCAAATATAAATCCTACCTTCTCAGTAATCACGTTAAATATACACGTATTAAATACTCCATTAAAAGCACAGACTGGCAGAATGGAAAGAAGTAAAACTATCTCTTTATAGATGATACAATCTTGTATATATAAAGTCCTAAGGAATCCAACAAAAAACTACTAGAGCTAATAAACAAATCCAGCACGCTGGCAGAATGCAAGATTAATATAAAAAAGTTAATGACATTTCTATACATTAACAATGGCCATTCCAAAAGTGGAATTCGGAATACTAATCCTTTTATGATACCATCAAAAAGAATAAAATATTTAATAAATTTAATAAAAGAGGTTCAATTTGTAGACTGAAAACTACGAAACATTGTTGAAACAAATTAAAGACCTAAGTAAATGAAAAAACATCCCACGTTCATACATTGGGAGACTTAATATTTTTAAGGAGACAATGCTCCCCAAATTGATCTGCAAGTTCAAAACAATCCTCATCAAAATCTGAATTGGCTTTTTTGCAGAAATTGACAATCTGGTCCTAAAATTAATGTGAATATGCAAATGAACCAGGATAGCCAAAACAATCTTGAAAAAGGGGAACAAAGTTTGAGGACTCACATTTTTTATTTCAAAATTTGCCTACAAATCTACAGAATCAAGATAGTGTGATATTGGCATAATGACAGACATGTAGATAAATGGAAAAGAATTGAGAGTACAGAAATAAACCCATACATACGGTCAATTGATTTTCAGAAAGGGTGCCAAGACCATTCAGTAAGGAAAAATATTCAAGAAATGGTGTTGGGACAAATAGATATCTACATGCAAAATAATGAAATTGTGCCCCCACCTTACACCGTATTAAACAATTAACATGAAATGGATTTACATAAAACAGAAACTTTATAATTTATATAACTCTTAGAAGGAAACAAAGGGGTAAATCTTCATGAGCTTGGATTTTGGCAATGGCTTCCTAGATGTGATATCTAAAACACAAACAACCAAAAAAGTTAGACAAATTGGACTTCATAAGAATTAAAAACATTTGTGCTTCAAAGTACATCATCAAGAAAATGAAAACACAACTCTCAAAATGGGAAAAAGTTTTTGCTGATTATACATCCGAGAAGTGTCTAGTAAACAGAATATACATAGAACTCTTACAGTTCAATAACAAAAGGACAAATCACCCAATTTTTTTAATTGGGCAAAGGATCTGAACAGACATTTCTCCAAAGAAGACATACAAATGCCCAATAATACATAAAAAATATTCAAAATGCAAATCTTTTTTATATATCTTTTTTATGATATATATCATAAAAAAGTATAATCTTTTTATGATTAAAAAAGATGCAAACAATAACAAGTACTGATTAGAATATGGAGAAATTAAAATCCTGATACATTGTTAGTGGGAATGTAAAATGGTGCAGCCACTTTAGAAAACACTTTGGCAGTTCCTCAGAAAATTAAATGTAAAATTACTATATGAACCAAAAATTCTGCTCCTTAATATATAACCAAGAGAATCACAAACACATATTTAACCCAAAACATGTAGAAACATTATTCACAATCTCTAAAAAGTGAAAATAACTCAAATGAACATCAACTGATGAATGGACAAAATGTGATATGTACATACACGGGACTATTACTCAGCCATAAAAAGGGATAAAGTTATAACATGGATGAACCTTGAAAACGTTACTCCAAGTGAAATAGCCAGATAGGAAAGGCACATATTGTATGATTCCATTTATATGAAATGTCCAGAATAGGTAAGTCGATAGAAATAGAAAGTAGATTTGTGGTTGCCAGAGTCTTGTGGGAGGAGGAAGAGGGGAGTGACTGCTAATGGGTACTGGATATCCTTCTGGCATAATGAAATGTTCTAACATTAGATACTGGTGATGACTGGACAACCTTATGAATGTATTAAAATCTACCAAATTGTATACTTTAAAAGGGTAAATTTTATGGTACTTAAATTATATCTCAATTTTAAAATAATCGTGTTTTTGTTTTAGAAAGCAAATATGTCTGTCTTTTCTGTATAATTATAATTATACTTTAATAGGATACAGTCAGTTTCAGTAGATTCAACATTAGATTCATGTTGTATTCATAGTCGTAAGGATATATAGAAAAAGTAGAAAAAATGTAACACAACTATGTGGAAAATCTTTCCCCCTCCAAATGCTCAGAATAGAGGGAATTAATTTGAACCAATTAGAAGATAGAATATCCTGGAAGTCTGCAAGGAATATTGTTCTTACTATTTGCTGGCACCAGGCAGCCTAAATCATGTTGCCAGTCACAGCACATATACTTGGCAGGTGCTTTTATGTAGAGGAATTGAACTGCATTTCAGAGCTGAAAGCAGAGAGAGAAAATTCCTATCTGCAAATGTTTTAAGGCCTCTTTGTTGTTGTATTAGTTTCCTAGTGCTGCTGTGACACACTGCCACAAACATAGTGGCTTCAAATGACCGTAATCATTTACAGCACTTGAAGCTGAAGTCTGAAATTGATCTCACTGGGCAAAATTCAAGCTGTCAACACGGCCACATTCCTTCTGGAGGCTCAGGGAGAATCCCTTCCCTTGCCTTTTTTCGGGTTCTAGAGACTGCCTACATTTTTTAGCCTCTTCTTCCACTTTAAAGCCAGCAACTAGCATTTTCAAATCTCTCTGTGACTCTGACCTTCTGACTCCCTCTTCCATATTTAAAGGATCTTTGTTATTGCGTTGGGTCCAATGTGGATAATCCAGAATAATCTCTATTTTAAAGTCTGTTGATTAGCAAACTTAATTATGTCTGCAACTTTAATTCATTCTTGCCTTGTAACATGAAATAGTCACCAGTTTGGGTATTAGGACGTGGATATCTTTTTCTTTTTTTTTTTAGATGAAATCTCGCTTAGTCACCAAGCTAGAGTACTGTGATGCAATCTTGGCTCACTGCAACCTCTTCTTCCTGAGTTCAAGCGATTCTCCTGCCTGAGCCTCCTGAAGAGCTGGGACTACAGGCATGCACCACCACACTCAGCTAATTTTTTTTTTGTATTTTTAGTAGAGACAGGCTTTCACTATGCTGGCCAGGCTGGTCTCGAACTCTGACCTCAAGTGATGCACCTGCCTTGGCCTCCCACAGTGCTGGGTTTACAAGTGTGAGCCACCGCACTCAGCCTAAGATGTGGACATCTTTATTCTGCTTACCACAGTTCTCATTTTCAAATTCCATATCAAACTGGTTTTGAAATACACTTGGCACCCTATATCTGTGGGTTCTTCAGGGCCAACTGTGGGACTTGAGCATCCGAGGATTTGGGTATCTGGTATCTGCGGAGGTTCTGGAACCAATCCCCAGAGGATACTTAGGGGAGACTGTACTAACTGATTTTGCTGCCTTGCATCTTTGTTCTGTGCTACTGTAACTCCATCAATTCACAACTACTCATTGAATCCCCCTCATTGCACAACACTCCACCAAGTGAGAAGTTATTCAAGGGGTTAAGGCATAGTCCCTGCCCTACCAGCAGGACCATAGCAAACCCGCCTTTACAGAGTGTTTAGACATATGCAGAAGACCCTATTAGTTATCACAGTGATAGAGGGGGCACAACTAGCATTTTGTGCATAGGGCCAGGGATATTGGGTTTCTGGCATTACATGGAAATTTCCACAGAATGAAGAATTGTCACATGTCTCACTTGAATTTCAAATGTCCAGGGGGGCAATCATGTCTGTAAAAATCCTGCTTTTAATTATTTGTGCTTGGAACTGAATTCTTATTTGCATAAAAACTCAAGGTTTGCAAAATTTACTACTTACATAAATTTTCCACATGGTATATGAATTGTGTTGAGAGATGAATGTATTTTGTCTCATTTGGAACTCTGTCTATACTTATTTATCATTTCACAAAATCATATCAACAGCACCTGAGTTACCAAAGTGCCACAGTTGTATCAGTTAGCATCTCAGCTGCCCCATTTATGATAATTCTACACAGGTGAAAGCATGTGACCACTTCATTATATCTTCACTATTATTGTATGCAAGCACTTACACACTAAAATGTGCATTATTGTATAATTAACTGCTTTCCTTTTATTTCTCCTGTATAAGTTACAGTCTGTGCATGATGTTAGTTATTTTAGCATTGTATACATAGGTAGGTCATATTGGATATGGACTAAGAGGGCAGAGAGTAGTCGCTCTGAGCCCTTTATTAATCCCAGCCTCTCAGGGCACACAGGGCTCCTCAGCTCTCACTACTCTTGAGGCGTGCACAACTGAATCAGCGCACGGATGAATAGATGCTTTTGGTGAAGGGAACCATGAGATTGCAAGCTTTTGTTTTCATCTAGATTGTCATCTATTGAATGAATACTTTGGTTGCTTTGGGATTGGCTCTCTCACATAGCTCTCTGACCTCTACTTGAGAGGAACCCTGCCTCTATTGACCAAGAGAACCAGATGGAATCCAGGGAGCAGAGGCAAGATGCCTTCTGTGCCAGGCCTGATGGAGAAACACTTTTGTCTCTCTTTGGCTGGTCCTTCAGTGGCTCTTCTATATCAATGTGACCAAAATTAGAACGAAGGTCCTAAAAAAAGTAGCCAAGGAGGACACACAGGCTGCCTCACAATTCCTATGAGGCACAGATAGAAGGCCATTTAGTCTACTGAGGTCAACATCCTGGCTGTTACTGAGGAGATATTCTTCCTGGTGAGTCCCCTTTCACAGATATCAAAACCTGGTTGAGGTAGCTGCTAAGAAAGGAAATAGCTGGTATGGGATTTGGTGATTCTGGACTGAGGTTAATGTCCACTAAGAGATGAAACCAACGTCTTCTTGTGACTTTGTCAAGTTACCTCCTCATCATTAAAAACTTGCCTCAGTCCTTGGAATTCCTCCCTCCCAGCTATACCTGCTGCTGCACTGCATCCTGTAACTGCTGCGCCATTTACAATTACCATCGAGCGCTGCCCTGAAGTACCTGGTATTACATATAGCTGCTCCCCTATAACGGGTGTATCTGTGTATTCCAGATCCAATTTCAACTCTGACTATTTGCTCAGAATGTCTTTCTCTTTTTTGTAGACAACTCCATGCTGTTTGGGATCAGCTGGACTTGACAAAACACACTGACACACCAATCACATGTCACAACACCAGACTCTCAGACAACATTTTCATGGACACTGAGCCACTTCTGCTTTTATCCTGTCCTCCTCCACTTCTAGCCTTCAGGCACTAGGTGACTCCCTGAGGATACACCAACACTTCAAGACCACACAGTGCATCTGGAGTCTGGCTCAGTAGTCCTGTGTCCTGAAATAACTGCTCGACGTTCCCAGAGCCAGTGAATGGGATTTGGGACATTTTTGTCATGAAGTCACAAGGTGAGACTATAAATGTCTTGCCTTTAAGGGTAGGGTTTTCCCATGACCCATCCATAAAATTTGTGAAAATGTTGTGCGTTGTACATTTTGGAGAGAAGAACTTTTATTATCTTCACGAAGGGATCTGTTACCCTAAAAGAGTTAGAATCACTAAGCTTATTTGGTAAGATGTACCTATTCTTTTAGACTCCAGATGAGGCTTGATCTCCAGTCTCAAAAGGAAATATATGATGTCATCAGACCCCTAGGAAAGTATTTCTGAATGTATGATGTCATTTCCGTGTAACTCACCTTGCTAAGTCATTTAGATCCAACCGACCATCTTTATTTCTGTCAAAAATCTTCATCTGAAATGCAGAAGGGAAAATGGTTGTACTTGTAACAGGAATTAATTCTGAAAGTTATTAAAGCACTTTTCTATTTTGCTCTTCTGATTACATATTTGCCTAAATTGGCTGAGGAGCCCACTTACCTGGGGAAAATTAGTATTGGTCACAGAAGGAATTGCATGTCAGCCTCTCTGTTAGGATGAGTCATAGTAACCAAACCTCCTAAATCTCAGTGGCTTAACACAACACAGGTTTATTTTTCACTCATGTTATATGAGAATCAAGCGTTAGCTGGCAAGTCTACTTCATGTTGTCTATACTCAGGTGACATGGAATGACAAAGTAGTGACCATCTGGCCACATTCCTGATTGTCATTGCAGAAAGAAAGAATAGTAAATAATTTACTTATTAAAATTGTATTCTCCAAAGCAGATCCCTGGCCACACCCACCTTCAAAGGGATAGAATAATAAAATCCTACCATGTGAGGAAAACTACTTATTTGGAGGAAAGCAGCAATGACTACCAGTCTCTGACAGGCAAAACAGATAAAAATTTTTTATAAAGATTACAAGCTTGAAATGTGGGTTCTTGATTTGAGTCAAGGTTTTCTGAAATTATTTTATAGCCCTCATTTAGCATATCAACCACCAAGGAGGGCTTGGAGGGCTCATATCATAGGGTACTGTCATAGGGTATAGGAGAAACCTCATGTTTCCATGAAGGCAAAAGGTGTTGACGCTGAGCCTTTCCTTTCATAGAGAGACTTAGCATTGTCCAAAGAAGTTGTTTACATTATTAGATCAGACTAAACTTTAAACAAGATAGGACTAAAAGTTAAAAATTTCTGCACTAACCACAAATTAGAAAGACAAGATTGGTTTGGGCAAAATAGAAGAGAGAGATTTCTTTGCACATCTGAGTTGAAATGTGAGTGAATTTTGTGACTTTACAACATTTTAATGCTACAGAATATCTCTAAACATATCCGTATAAGGAGGCTGCATAAGGAAAAAGAGGGAGCGAGATAATCTGAAAATATATACAACAGATTTTTGCTTTAAAAGATACATTAGTCCCCCATCCTTCCTCTCTCTGCAAATACAGTTTATTTTTAATATTTACAATGAATTTGAAAACCCATTATCCCTATTTTGGCACCAAAAATGTGTATTACAGAATTAAAACACATGTTATATTTTTATACATTTGGACATATTACATGTCCAATTATGTCCCTTAAACATAAACACTATACAGTATCCAGTAAAAAGTCTGATGGGGATACACTTTGCTAGAAGATGAGCCATGAGTTATTTTCTGTGACATCTTCATGATGAGAGGATCTATCTTAATAGAAAGCTAGGTCAGCTTGAGCTTTAAGCAAGTAACAGCTCACCTTGAAAGACATGGGCCTAACTCCATTGCTGTGCAAACTTACTCCAAGAGAAAACAATCCCGTGCTCGAAATTGTCCTGGGATGAACTTAACATCAGTGTGCTAAATTGTGCTTCTACCTATCAGAAAATTGGCTATGGCTCAAATAAGAATAAGAATCAGGAAAAAAATCATTTGCCTAATTTTTCCATCTCTGAGTGTATACCAGTGGAAATGAATGGCACACATATTCCACTGTATCTGCTCGTCTACTTTCCTGGGGCCTCTGTAGCTCTAAGTTCAAATATTAATGATGAGGGAAGCTTGAAGCATGCCTGTAGCAGCAGACTAGAAATCAAATCCTGTGTGACATTAAGACATTATGCTTCTTTGCAAGCATAACCTTTAGTGAATTTTGAATGCTTGATGTATTTGTTTGAGACATAATGGCTTCTTAATTTTTAAACTATAATCAAGACCATTTATGAGGGCTCAATACTTTATATGTTATTACATTTAATTATCACAACATCCTTATAAGGTCAAAAAAAATCTGCATGTAACAAATAAGGAAATTGATATTTAGAAAGATTGAAGTAAGTTGTTTAAGAAGCAAGATTTTAATCTAAGCATATCTGTCACCAGAGCTCTTTCCATAAAACTAGGCTCTTAGCTCTATAAAGTCTGGGTATCTCATCCTGAATTTGGTTTGCTTCATGTCTGGTTATGAAGTAAAACATCTGGTGCAGGCTGGGCACAGTGGCTCACGCCTGTAATCCCAGCACTTTGGGAGGCTGAGGAGGGTGAATCACAGGGTCAGGAGATCGAAACCATCCTGGCTAACACGGTGAAACCCCGTCTCTACTAAAAACACAAAAAATTAGCCAGGCATGGTGGCGGGCGCCTATAGTTCCAGCTGCTGAGGAGGCTGAGGCAGGAGAATGGTGTGAACCCGGGAAGTGAGCTTGCAGTGAGCTGAGATCGCGTCACTGCACTACTCCAGCCTGGGAGACAGGGAGACTCCATCTCAAAAAAAAAAAAATCTGGTGCCATAGACTATGCCAGAGATGTGGTATTTACCTTTTCTAATTGCCTCTTTTTAGAGAAAAGACTCTATGTGGATTTCCCTCCAACTCAGTCATCTGAATTTCCCCTAAAGAAATAGAAACTTCATGATAGTTGAGCCAACTCTAAGACTGCCAATTTTCACTTCACTGGACTCACGCTTATATAGTTCATTTCTATCTATTTTCTCTACCTTTGACTATAAACCAAGAGATATAAGCCTAGTGCCTGACAACTGCTCTAGGCAGTAGTGGCAGGTTGGTCACAGCCTGAGCTCCATGAGCAAGCGCCCCTGCCAGCCCTCAGCCCACAACCCACCTCCCCTTCAATCCCCTGCACACATACCCCTTCCCACTGGGCTCCGTGCCCTGAAGCTGCACGGGTGCTCATTTACCCTGGCTGGAATGATGATGAAGTATTCCAGGCCAGAACAGGCTCCAGAATTTCTGAAACCAAATGTTCACTGCCTTGTGACATTGGTACTCAAATCCCTATAGCAAACATGCTCTGACCAAAAACACAGAATATGAGGACATGACCCCTGCCCAGAAGCTCCTCTCGCAGTGACTCCTGACCAAGACCAATGGGATGTCCTGCTAGACTGAGTGGCTATTTCTTGCCAATGATGCTCGCCCAGTGTCCATCCTGGAGGACTCTACTGGGCACCCACAGAATCAGAAGTGACCACCTTCACCTGTAGCATCAACCATGCCAAGCTGATGGTGGTGGAGGGATGATGTATTTACTGTGTGAACTCTGAGAAGTGCACTAGTCCGAAATCGTCAGGGAAGCCTGGGTGTTCTCTAGCTTATCAGTATCTCCAGAGCTGTCCAGGAACTTGGTCATGCTCTTTTCAAAAACAACATGATTGTAACTGTGAAGAGTTTTTAATATATCTTGGCCAAGCTGCCAGATGATGCACCTTCCAAAACACCTGCTGGGACAGCAAAGGAAGCCAAAGGGAAGGCAAAGGAGACAGCACTGACAGCTGTGGAGAAGGCCAAGGACCTAGCGAGCAAGGCAACCACTGAAATGCAATAACAGCAACAGTGCATGTAGCCAGCCTGGGCCCTGCCCACCGCCGCCACAGCACCCCAGATGACCTGGTTCAAATCCCTCTGCCCTTTTCCAATTTACTTCCAGTGCTACCTACTGCCTGGGTTGTGGGTTGAGGGTGGGTGTCCTGTTGACATCTACAGAACACCAGGCATACCCATATCTGAGCCAGTCCTGTTTATTTACCCACTGGGCAGCTGAGGTCAGAAGCACAGTGAGGTGTGGTGACTTGCACAGGATCACAGACAGGATGCAGATAAATTGGTAATAAATGCTAGACTGCAAACTCCATGAGGGCAGGGATCTTTGTTTTGTTTTGTGATATGCCCCCAAGTACTTGGCACATATCTAGTACATAATAGGCAGTCAATAATTATTTATTGAATTTTTTAGAAAAGAAAATAAATATAGGCCTTATTTTTTCCTCCCTCTTTATCCTAATTCACTCCAGGAGGGCTGTGGCAGTTGACGATGACAGAGGTAGGGGGCATGCCTTCCATTCTGAAGGGCAATTGCTGAAAGGTGGAGAAGAGCCCTTCATCACTCTTCTTACCTCTACCACTGCTTTTCCAAGACTTGCACTCATACTCCATCCACACATTTTTGAGAATTGCTACCTGAAAGGTGCTATCAAGGCTCCTAGAAATGGAACACAATGTCTTATTAACAAATGCCTTAAAATTCTAAGTGTGATAGTTCCCATTCTCTGGCAAGAGACTCCTCAGGGACTTTGGAGTTACTCAGAATTCTCCTTAGATTGAATAATCTTTTAATTGTTCAAACCTTTGTAGGTGCAGTAGTGATTGTAAAATGCAAAATCACTTAAAATCATTACTGGGTAACTTCCTGTCAATAGATATTTTCTTAAACAGTAGATTCAAAGTACAACTACTGTCATGTGGTGGGAGAGGAAGTCTGTGACTTTTTAAAACAATTCTTAATGAAGAATTTTAGTATAATGCCTGCCCATGGTGAAAAACATGCAAGTAATTCAGCAGAGTCAAGAGTGTGAGTCCCTCCCTTGCCTATTTTAGTGGTAACTACCATTCACAGAGTCTTATGTATCCTTCCAAACACTTTTTAAGCATACAAGTATATGTGTATATATGTACACACACATATATCACATATATCTAGTTTTTTGAAGAATAGGACCATATGCAATATACTATTTTGCAGCTTCCTTTTTTAATTTAATAAATTATTGGAAAAATCATTCTTTAGCAGTTCTTTTTTTTTTTTTTTTTTCTTGAGAAGGAATCTCGCTCTGTCGCCCAGGCTGGAGTGCAGTGGTGCGATCTCGGCTCACTGCAAGCTCCGCCTCCCAGGTTCACACCATTCTCCTGCCTCAGCCTCCCAAGTAGCTGGGACTACAGGCACCCGCCACCATGCCCAGCTAATTTTTTGTATTTTTAGGAGAGACAGGGTTTCCCCGAGTTAGCCAGGATGGTCTCGATCTCCTGACCTTGTGATCTGCCCGCCTCAGCCTCCCAAAGTGCTGGGATTACAGAAGCGAGCCACTGCGCCCGGCCAGCAGTTCTTTTTTAAAAAAACTTTAAAGGAGATCCTCATTCCTGCCTAGAAATTATTGCCATATGCTATTCCAAAGAAGATTTAGAACCCCCTCCCATATTATCAATTGAGAATTATTTGTCAGGTAATTACTGTGTCTAATAACATTCTACACACTATGGGACATCCCAAACAATTATTAAGATGGTACATGATTTTAGGAGTATACAATTTTAATTGAAGAGTGAAAAAAAATCTGAAATATACGTTAACGAATAAGATTCAGCATTATCTCTTTATGATAGAAAAAGAGACAGAGCAACATGACAGGATATTGGAGGAGACTGAGGAAGGAGATAAGCATTCAGGTAAGTTCTGAAGGAAGGATAGGATTTGGAAATGAGGCAGAGAGAAGAGAGGAAGACATTATAGACTAGCAAATGTAAGAGCAAAGACACCGAGATAGAAATTCACATGATAGCAATAGGTTAGCCATAGACAGTCACCAGGGAGGACGAGGGCTGTTCTGGGAGTGGAGGAGAGAAGTTAGAGTGGGAGAGAGAATGGGGCCAGATGATGCAAGAGCTTGAAAGCCATAAATAGGAGTTTAAACTTTTGCAGACCCATGCACAGGTGACTGACATCATTCATTCATTTATTCATGAGTTCATTCATTTAACAAATATTTATGGAGTGCCTACTATGTGTCAGACACTGTTCTATTTACTGAACAAACAAAAATTCATGCTCTCATGGAGCTGATTTGGAAAGAGGAGATGGAAGGGGGGAAGGAAAATAAGACAGATAAGTAAAATACTGATTGCTTTACATATGTAACATGAAATATACATGTTACCTATGTTAAATGCTCTGGAGGAAAAATTAAGTAGCATATAGAATAGCAAGTTGGGGGTACAATTTTAAATAGAATGGAAATGGAAAGCCTCAATTAAAAGGTGGCTTTTTCATAAAGACCTGAAAGAGATGAAAGTAAATCAAATGCATACCAGGGTTAAAAATATATTGGCAGGGATATGGCAAGTGCAAAGCACCTGTGGCAGCACATACATGCATGTCAGAGTAACCAAAAGTATGACAGGCAATAGTGTGGCAAGACTAGGACTGGGGAGGAGATAAAAGGAGATAAGATGGGAAAGGTGATGACTTGGTGTGTGAGCAGGTGGTGTAAGAACTTTGGCTTTTTCTCAGAGACAGAGCCTTTGGAGGTTTTTGATCTGAAAAATGACATAATCTGACTCATAGTATAATAGGATCACTCTGGCTGCTGTGTTTCATAGAGATGGTAAGAGACAGGAGTGGAAATAGGGGGATTTGCTGGGAAGCATCTTACAATTTGGTTGAGAAATAATCATGGCTTGGAACAGGGTGAGAAATGATGAGATTTAGAATGTAATTTAAATGTGTTCAATAAGATTTGCCAGTTAGATGTGGAGTGATAGAGAAAGAGGCATCAAAGATGGTTTCAAGTGTCATGCCTTGAGCAACTTGAAAGCTTGAGGAAGAGCAGTAGTGGAGCAGGTCTTTGGGGAAAGGTCAGAATTTCAATTTGAGACATGTTGAAAATGTATATTAGGCATGCAGTTCAAGTAGAGATACACATTTAAGTGTATCCAAGAAGTTTAGAGAAGTGGTCTGAGTCAGCCATATAAATCAAGAGTGGTCAGCCTTTAGCTTGTATTCAAAACCATGAGACTGGTTGAGATTACCGAGAGTGAGAGTGGACATAGAAGAGAAGAGATCTGGGGACTGAGCCCAGACGAGTGTCAGGTTGGCCTGGATCACAGTGATGAATACCTAGACCCAGAGAAGGAAGCAGATATGAGCTGCCTTAATCCAGGCATGAAATATGAGAGCCAAGACCAGGATCATGGATGGGGACAAGCTTAAACTCATATCATTCTCTTTGTCTGCCATTGTTGCGGGATTTAGGAGGATGAGAGTGACCTCGAGTTGAAACAGAAGAATATTGAGTGCACTCAGGCCCAGCTGACTCACGTGCAAAAGACTGGGATCGGAATAAAGACAGCACTTGACTTTTACATATACTTTACAAAAGGGGGTGGGCTAGCTTGAAGCAAGCTTACAGTGGCGTGAAAGCAGGGATACAGAGGCAGGACAAACTTAGGATTGCACATAACCATTGCCAAGCAACCCAGTTGTCCATTATCTAGGTTTGCCTGGGCACGGGCTTATCCCTTAACCTTCACTATGGTAGCCAGGCAGCTGTAGTTCAGGCCTACTCAGGCTTCTTATGACCTTTGTTGTACTTCCTAGATAAAACAAAATACCTGAAGTCACTAGTTATAGAGAACAGCAATCTATAAACTCATTCCATAAAATAAAGGAAAATTTGTTTTTCTTCTCCCTATGTTGAGGGAGTGCTGGGAGAGTCTCCAGAGCACATTAAGTAGTATTATCAAGACTTTTCCTGGGTCTGGGCTGTGCTTGTTGCTGCCTCTGGGACAAGTCAGCCTAATACAGGAAAACTTATTTCTCTTTCTTTTTATTTTTCTTTAATTTACCACCTCACCATAGTCTCAGATTTAAATGTATTGTTTTATAAAAGTTCAAGTTTCCTGCTCTAATTTAGTATGTGATTTAACATCAGCCAGAAATATTAGCTTACATTTAACGAATGTAAATATTATCTAAAAATATCCTATCCAGACAGCTAAATCTTTCCTCCTGCCTGGCGTTGGCAGCACCTCTAAATTCAGTATCATAATTTGATTTTAATAATAGGCTGTCTCCTTCCTTGTCCAGAACATTAATTAGGAATCAGGATAAGACAAGATGTGCAGACCTCAGCTTCTCTCTTCTGATTGGTCATTCTGCCTTAACTCACTCATTAGTCATGCTTCAGCCAGTTTTTAAATGTGCCAATGCTTATTCAGATCAATTTGAATTCATTTAATAAGTTACATCTCTTAAGTAAAGCATTTGATGCTAAACCTCAGAATAAAATCTTTAATACAGTATTGCCATGATTATGTCCGTTGCTCAATAAAAATCCATTAAAGCAGCAATAACGTGATTTCACGGTTGGTATATCAGAGCTCAGGATGTAGAAGTCGTTTTTTAAAAAGCTAAGTTCCTAAAAGTTAGTACACCCAAAAGTTTATAGGGAAATGTAAAAAGTCATTTAAAAAATCAACTATCAAGTTCCAAAATCTGTTTGTTGGAAAGTATAAGTCACCTCTATGACTTAGGGAAGAAAAATGAAATCGATTGGTCAAAATTTCATTAAACTCATTTTGTCTTCTAATCAAACTCAAATCTTTGGGTGGAAACTCTTTCACCAGCTTCCTCCACACTTGGCTGTCATCTCAGTGCATAAAAAGTCAATGAGAAGCTGATACAGCTTGGATGTTGTCTCCTGTAAATCTCACGTTGAAATGTAATCCCCAGTGTTGGACGTGATGAATCACGGGGGCAGATTTCTGATGAATGGTTTAGCACCATCCCCTTGGTGCTGTCCTTGCTATAGTGAATGCTTTCTCCCAGCATCTGGTTGTTTAAAAGTGTGTGGCACCCTCCTCGGCTCTCTCGCTCTTGTTCCTGCTTTTGCCATGTGATGTGCTTGCTCCTGCTTCACTGTCTACCATAAGTAAAAGCTCCCGGAGGCCTCCTCAGAAGCAAAGCAGATGCCAGCATCATGCTTGTACAGCCTGCAGAACCATGAGCCAATGAAACCTTCTTTTATAAATTACCCAGTTACAGGTGTTTCTTTATAGCAACACAACAATGGCCTAACACAGGGGCCATTTGGAGTTTGTTTGATTATGGACCTGTCTCCATGGGACAATTTAGAACCAAAATGAGTACTTAACTGCAGCACACATGAGCAGAAGAGCTATGAGGTGTTGGCAATGAAACAGACATAGAATAATAGGACTGTCGTAGCCAATGGACAGTTCTCAACCTAGATACTTAAACATTGGGTAAGATCACTCTGATTTCCCTCAGCTACTTCCCAGGACTCTATACTTACAAATCTAAGCTAAAAATGTTGCATACTGCCAAATTTTCTTGAGCTCAGGACATCCCATTGTAAGGTGATGCCAGCCTGAAGCTTCTTTAATTTAAGCCTGACGGCTGTAAAGGGAAAAGCTCTGGGCAACTGGCCTGATTTGTGATGTGCATCATCTTTCTTCAACCACATACTGCACCCTTTCTGTTTCTGCCCTGGAGGGTCTGGTTTAAGGGAGAGGAGAAAAGGAGAATTTCAGAGCATAAAGCTCTGCTTGGGGAAGATTGGGTCTGTGCAAAATGCTGAAATGTGCAATATGCAACCCTCCAAGCAATATGCAATATGCTCCCTCCAACCCAAGAGGGAGCAAGAGCCATAATAGGGGCACAGGGTCATAAGAAACATTGACAGGGGAGATAGGAGGTTCCCAAAAACAAACGTTCCTTATTTTGTCATGGTTTCATCATAGCTGGCTATTAGGTAACAACTGAAAGTTCAGTTTAATTTGCATTAAGTAGCCTACTACGTGTCAGGTCCCATGTGAGGGCTGGGACAAGAAGGTTAGATGCTGTCCTCACCCTTGAGGAGTCACAGGCTAGTGGGGTACAAGACCCATAAGCAGATAACATCAGTGTCATCCTTAACTCCCACGTGATTCATCAGGAACTCTTCTCAAATTTATCTTCAAAATATATTTAGTTCTTACCTCTTCTGCCACTCCAACTGAGTCCAAGTTGCCATCCTCCATCACCTGGATGGCAACAATGGCCTCTCAGCAGATCTTCCTGATTCCATACTTGCCCATTGAGGACTTCTCAATCAAGGGGGCAAATCTTGACATCCTCTGCATCATAGCCCTCTACCCATTTTCCATCTAACTAAAACCCCAAGTCCTCACGATGGGCTAAATATCCCATGATGATCTGGCTGCTGTTTAGTCTCATCCTTTCTTGCTCTGCTCCAGCCATGCTGGTCTCCCCCTGTTCTTAAAAATCCCAGGCGCGCTTTTGCACTAGGGGCCCTGTGCCTCCTGTACCCTCAGTCCCTCCTCACATCTCACCTTCTCAGAGGGGTCACCCTGACCACCTTATTGAAAAGTACCCCTTCTTCCCAGTCCCCTACCCCAACTGCTCCTGCTAGCACTGCCATTCCCGGCCCAACTCCACTTTTTAATTTTTTCCATAACACTCATCTCCCTCTGTTATGCAATATAATGAATTATTAATTACATTTATTATTTGTTGTCAGTCTCTCCTTTGTCTATTTTGCTCACTGTTGAATCCCTGTTGACTAGAATAATGCTTGGGGCATAGTAGATATGTAATGAATATTTGTGGAATGAATTAAATTATTAAGAAGCTAAGATGATGACATGCACAAGGCACTACACAGGCACAGAGAAGGGGTACTGGGCTCACTGTGGAGGGAAGGCTACAGAAGATTTTTTTTAGGGCAAGTTGATATCTAACTGAATATTGAATGATGAGCAAGAACCAGGTGAAAAAAGTGAGGAGAAAAAAGCTGAGCTATATTAAGAAGTAAAAGAGTAGTGGTTTAGTATGGTTAGTTGGAGGTGGGGGCAAGCTCCTCAGAGTCAAAGATAGTCAAAGAAATACTGGCACCATGCTGGAGATTCTACATGAAAATATATTCATTAAGTAGGTCATGTTTTATAAGTCGATAAAATCGAGATAACAGCAGGCAGTGTTAACATTCTGTTAAATCAATGTTAAAAATATGCTGAACTAGAAAAACACCTCCTTATTGTTCTGTACCCCAGGCAGTTTCCATCTAATTTCCTTTTTCATAGTATTCATTCTATTAGAGGGCTTCACTGGAGCTTAGGTCAAAAGGAACCTAGAGATTTTCCTGTAGCTGGGGAACTGCTTCCCACTGCTGGGGGATTTCCCACTTCACCCTTTGGTGCTGAGCACATATTTACTCAGGATTTCAGACATCATTTTGCATGCTATTAAAACAAATCAACATAGTAAGAGGCTGAATAATTTCCTTAATTGAGATCCTGCCCTGAGATTTGATTCTCTCCTTGGCATTTGCTTTCTCCTGTCTAGGCCAATTACAAGTTACCAGGGTCAAGAGCACTTGCCTCCTTCCCAGCATAGACTCACTTGACTGGAGGCACATTCAGAGCAGAGTACAGAAGGAGAGTAGAGAAAGCTCCAGGGCTGAAAACCAGGGGAGCTTAACTTCCAGCTTAACAGATGCCTTTAGCTAATGAACATTTTTTCTCAGTTTTCTGATCTTTAAAATGAGCTTAAGAACTCAACCTGATGGTGACTTAGTCACTTAAAATGCTTTCTTATCCTTAGTCATCAGATATATAAAATTGCATGAACAATACCAACACTATAGAGAAGTTGTTAGAAATATTATAGTATTTGGAAATACCAATTAAAAGCCTAAGTAGGTCAACCTGGTGGTACACATTTTAACAAACTCTTCTCAGTAATATGTATCCCTGACTTCACCATAAGGTTCATTGAGGTGAATCTGCTCAATAACTCTTTATATAATAAATATGACAATCCTACAAGTAATTAAGGCTTTATCAGCAAATTGCCTTGCTTACTAATTAAGAAACCTGAAGATTTTTATAGGAATGAACCACACGCCTAGGGATAGAAAAGGATAGGGGAGGAGAAAAGACAGAGGAGCCAGATACAATTTAATACAAATCATTGATGAGTACTGGGAGAAATGCATCAAGTCAGGTGTTGAAACAGAATATGAGGATGAGTTTACCAAAGGCAGCTTCCTACTTCACCACTTTCCATGGAGCTTGACACAAAAATAGTCTCAAGGTCACTTGGAACAAGGATGACAGGAGGGGAATGTGAAATAATGACAACTACTGCAATAAGAGCTAACTCATTATATTCTGGACAGTATGCAAGTCCTTCAAATGCATCAACACATTTGCCCTCACAGGGATTAGGCACTATTCATCCCCATTTTATCGGAGAAGTAAATAAAGTTGAGAGGCTTGACAGTTTTCTTACATCCTAGCTAGTAAGTGGCAGAGGTAGGACATGCATCCTCCATCTATCTGACTCTCCAACTGCACTAAATCAACATGCTAAATGAGGAGAATCATCCACTGTGGTGAGAGGCAGCTTCCATCTGTTTGGTACTGATTGTTTAAGTCCATGTTTACTTGTTTCCATGTGACTTCAATTAACATTGAGGTTATTGGCCTGGTGCTTAGAAACCTAATATTGACTGAACTTTTCAGGTTTCCCCACAGACTGGTGAACAGCTTTCTCTCTCAAATAGATGCAACCTGGTCACAAGAGAGAGGCTACAACAGTTCAGTTTTAGCCAGTGTTTTTCAGAGTTGAGGTTTCCTCTTGCATTCATTTAGCCTTCAATTTCTCAAGGATGAACTCTCTAGCAGACGCTGTTTCTGGGGTCTGGGGAGGGAGTGGGGGAGCTGTCCTCATGGAGGTAATTACTCATGGAGTAGTGAGTAATTACTCATTACTTACCATGGTGCCAGTGTATTCTTCCAGTTTAGCCTCAGAAATGGCCTTTCTGTGGTGAAGAAAGAGGTCTCGGAGGAAGTTCTGTGGCGCCAAGAGAAGAGTCATATGTCATATAGTGAGCAAATAAACTGCAAAGGTCTTAAAAGGCCTTATTTCAAGAATTGTGGGTTGTTTGTTTCCAGGAGGAAATAAAATGCTTTTAGCAAGCAATAAATCCAAGAATTGAGGGCTGTCACTGTTTATAGGGAGCTCATGGGGCCCAGGGAATAGCTCCAGCATGAAAAAGTTATCATAAATGCTCAATTATGCTTCTTTTCCAGAGACAGCAATGTGACTTGCACTTTCTAAACCTTTTAAAATGAATATATATACATATATGTACATATGTATGTATTTTTGAGTAACATATTCAAATATATCTTTCTTGGGCCCACAGAAATCAAACTCATGATACATACATATCAAATTCCCAATGATAAACAAACCCACCCCTTCACCCAGTGACACTTACGCGGAGCTCAGCAGCTGATATAAAGCCACTGCTGTCAGCATCATATTTGCGCCAAATCTGAAATACACAAAAGTCATTAATTCATTTATCCTCAGATAAGTTGGAATAATTATGTGGTATCTACTACAGTTCAGCATCTGAAAACAGTACTTAACTGAATGGAAATTCCACTGTTGATAGGAAACTTTAGGCTTTCTTTGGTGACAGCAATTTTGGGCAGAATCCACCAGAAATGGATCACTGCATTCACCTGGAGCCACTTAAGGAGGGCCACAGTGGTTTCAATGAAAGCCCAGAGTGGGCTTTAATCGAAAGGGTTCTTTTGGAAAGTTCAGAATGGAAAGATACAAAGGGATGAACTTCAATTTGGGGCAATATGACAAACTAAGAAACCTCCTCAATACTATATACCTAAAAATGCAACATCCTATGAAAATAACTTTTAATTACATTGCATAGATCACAAGAAAGTGAAAGGACTTCTTAGAGACCCAACATGATAGGAAAGCACAAACTTAGAGTGGTAATGTAGGACTGAAACCAAAGCCTGTCCCAAGTATATCTGCTGGTCCCTGGCAACAAAGTCTGCAGTTTTACGAGAAAACTGCACATGTGGTAGACACGGAATACATCATGGGACCCACACAGGTGGAAAATCAGATCGAGGTGCCCGCTTTAAACTAAAGCTTCAAAACTAAAACCTTAATGAAAGATGAACTTTAAAAAATTACACTGCAGAAAAGTTCCCTAAGAAATCTTGCCTGTATGGGCTTGTCTCTGGTGGAGGGAATAAAATAACTGATAGTTCCCAGTTATAAGCTACTCTTCTCATTAGTGTGAGGCCAGCATTCATCCAACTGAAGATGCAGTTACTGAACTGGAAGACAGAACAGCTGAAACTCTTTGAGGAAAGCACTGAACTACTTTCTTTAATAAATTCTGTTACTCTTACCACCTCTGATTATTCCATGGACAAGGCTCACATCAGTTGGCAAGCTCCCTAACTCTTATACAAAATAAAAGGTTACACTAAGTTGTTTTTTTTTTTTTTTCATTGACAGATTTTTTCTTAGATCCTAAATGGATTGCCTGTGTTCTGTGTTACCAACTGCAGGAAACTTAATTATTAACCACAATCAGTGTCCTGAGCTCAGACTCTGCAGGGATAGTAGGAGATGTTGATACTGATGCTATGTCAACACTGATGCTGATATTTAGTGATAACAATTCAGAAATGTCACTCCTTTCAGACTCTGTCATTTATGTCTGAATTTAGTCCAGTTTACACAATGAGTTAAATGTGATTTATATCTTTTATCGTATGAATATGCCAAAACTATGAGAATTTCAAATAATTTTTAAAATTTTTTGCATGCTTTTTAATTGCCATTCTCCAACAATTTCCATCTAAATTATTGTGTAGTTTTACTACAGCTGAGTCATTGGAGAGCCAAAGATTTTTATGTGAATATTCAGCAAGCCTATCTTTAAAGAATAAAGACAAAATAAAGACATTTCCAGACAAACAGAAGCAGAGTTTATTACCAGCAGACTCTCAATAAAGGATATACT